>NC_092250.1:19509116-19829116 GCF_036320965.1 Panulirus ornatus | reverse complement strand
AGTTGTACACAGGTATCTATGCCAGGTGTACATCCTCGTCTCAACCAAGTGTACACCCCTTTCTTGGCCAGATGTACGCCCGTCTTGGCCAGATGTACACCCAGCTTGGCCAGATGTACACCTGTCCTGGTCAGGTGTGCACTTGTCTTAGTAAGGCATAATTCCTTATTTAGGTGTACACTCTTGTCTTGACCATATGTACATCCTCTGCTTGGCCACGTGTACATCCTTGTCTTGATAACATGTACAACCTTCGTTTAACCAGGCTTACTTCCATGTCTTGGCCCGGTGCACATCTTTGTCTCGGTCAAGTGTACATACTTAGCTCTGGCCAAGTTTATTCTTGATTTGGTCAGGTGTACAACCTTGTCTGGCTTTGTGTACATCCTCATGTGCACCCTCGTCATGGCCAGTACATCCTTGTCACTCACATGCACACCCTTCTCTCAGCTAGATGTACAGCCTTGACTCACTCCATATGTACATCCTTGGCAAGATGTACACCCTCTTCTTGGCCAGTTGTAAGCCACTGTCTTGCCATGGTGTACATCTTTGACTTGGCTGGCTGTACACTAGTCTAGGTCAGGCGTGCGAGACGTACACCCTTGCCTCAGTCAGGCCTAGATCCTTGGCCAGGTGTACATCTTTGTCTGGGTCAGGTGTAAACCCCTGCCGTACCCAGTTGTACATCTTTATCCTGGCCAGGTGTGTACTCCCGTCTCTGCCAGGTACCTGCTCTCGTCTTGGGAAGATGTGCACCCTTATGTTGGCCTGATCTAGAAAGTATATTTCCTTGTCTCCACCAGGTGTACACCTTTGTCTTGGCCAGATGCACATCCTTGTCTTGGCCAGGTGCACTCCCTTGTCTTGGCCAGGTGTACATCATCGTCTTGGCCAGGTGCACTCCCTTGTCTTGGCCAGGTGTACATCATCGTCTTGGCCAGGTGCACTCCCTTGTCTTGGCCACGTGTACATCATCGTCTTGGCCAGGTGCACTCCTTTGTCTTGGCCAGGTGTACATCATCGTCTTGGCCAGGTGCACACCCTTGTCTTGGCTGTGTACATCTTTGTCTTGGCTAGGTGTACACCCCTTGTCTTGGCCACATGTTAATCCTTGTCTTAGTGAAGTATATACTCCTTCCTTGGTCATGTGTACATCTTTGTCTTGGCTAAGTGTGCACCCTCGTCTTCGCCACATGTACATCCTTGTCTTGGTTGGGTGTATATCCTCTTGTTGGTAATATGTACATCTTTGTCTTGGCCAGGTGTACACCCTTGTCTTGAGAAGGTGTATCCTTGTCTTGGTCAGGTGGACATCTATCATAGGCAGGTGTACATCTGTCGTGGGCAGGTGTACATCTGTCGTGGGCAGGTGCACATCTGTCGTGGGCAGGTGTACATTTTTGTCATGAAGAACGGTATCTCCTTGTACTGTACCAGCCCATGTGAAGAACGCGTCATCTATTCATTCACCACATGTGCCCCAGAAAAATGTCTACATATAACAATGAATAATATAACTATATATATATATATATAACTATATATATATATATATATATATATATATATATATATATATATATATATATATATATATATATATATATATATATACATATACACACATCTATTTTTGGAAACTTCCCTGAGAAATATTGTACATAAAAACTGGAGTTGAAAGATTACAAAAGAGCTGGACGTTGAGCAGGGTCCGCTAGAGCCAGTAGTGGGAGGGGCAGGTGACTGACGCTCCTCCTCCCTTGAAGCGCGGCAGCACGGCGTCATCATCCAGTGTGTGTGTCATGATGCACCACACTCTCCTCTCCCTCACTGCGTGTGGGACGCGTCGTGTGGGTGCCGCTGCCGGAGGTCCGGGGCATACCTCCGTGTCCTCCCCTCCGGCCGACACTGGGGCACAGTAGACTGACATCATTCTACTTTATACCCCAAGCATCGCGGTGCCTTTCTCTGTACGGTCTTCACCACGAACACAGCCACGCGCACAACTCTCCTGTCCTCTCTTCTGCCGACCCTCACACACGTGCGCTGAGGTGATCATCAGCAGACCATAATGAGACCCACCCACCGCTGGTATTGACCTACTGCCTACTGAAGGCCGCGGGGCAGACTCATCCTGCAAGATGCCTCACAGCGGCCGACTGCAGTCTTGCACAGTCCCTCATGATGGGACGGAGGAGGTCATCTCCCTCGAGTTATCAACCCCTGAAGAACACCGATGCGACCCCTGTGTGTGACTGTGTGACCCCCTGGGTATAACAGCCTGGCCCTTCAGGCAGTAGTGTCGTGCTCAAGGGTCAACTTGAGGGAGGTATCTGACGCTGTCGCCCACAGCGTCCTCACGATCAAGGAAACGTCAACGTGGTGGCTCGTGTACTGAGCAGCCCCGCTCTCAGTCATACCCTTATAACATGATATGACCTACAGTCACCTGCTCCTCACGTTCCACCCCTTCCACTGGAATGATGACGACGTTTACGTGGTCATGTTCTGCCGGAATAAAGACATCAAAACTACTGGTCGCACGAGACTGACCAGTAAGAATGTGTGGTACAATATTCTGTGTTGTATAAATATTGGAAATATCTGTGTAAATTTGTTTATCTGTTAACCCTTCTGACATTGCTCTATCTGGTTTGATGGATCTATGTTCTAAATATTCTAAGTCATGCATCAAATGTATCATTTATAAATCAAATATACTGATTTATATCCAGAATTAAGTGCTATAAATACTAATCATTCTACTGCATATACATTGAAAGTCTGTCTACAGACATAAAAGTATAAGATTCAAAGTGTCACATTTTATCATAATCAAAAAATACAGGTCCTTTGTCCAATAAGCTAACTTAATACTACCATACCAAGTCTCAAGCCAAAGATGTACTGATTCATGGACTAATTATACTCATGTAATATCTAAACTTTCTCACTAAAGCCTCCAACATCGTTACCAAGTAATACTGAAGTAGGTCAAAGTGATGAATATGGTTTAGCATTTTCTGATACCTGAAGATAAAATGAAACAAGATAAGCGTGCTCCTGACACATATGGTTCATTCTCCCTTGTGGTTATCAGTGAATTATATATATATATATATATATATATATATATATATATATATATATATATATATATATATATATATATATATATCAACAACTTCAAAGTTTGGCAAAAGTTATTATATTATATGAGGTGTTTACTTATGTTGTAGTATTCACTACAGTTATGTACTTTCCACTGAATCCTCAGTGTTCAGAGGTCTATTTACATTTGAGGATGTACAGAAAGATGATGACGTGTTAACAACTGTATTAAATACAATGTTATTAAACACAATATTTACAAAGGCAGGTAAACTTTACGCAGGAAGGCTGCAGATGGTGGGTGCAAAGTGGTCCAGAGGTATGTATATGTCATCCCGTCACATCAACCTTGTGTCACACATAACACGTCCACTGTATAGCTTTGGCCTGACTGGGTATTTAATCTCTTCTATCAGGAAATGTATGACATGCAAGTTTTACCATAAGAGATACCCGACTGCAGTAATCCTATCTATAAATGTGACGTCCACACACTCTACTGCAGCACATCTCGTGTGCAGTTGGTAGCGCCTGTGGGGCAAAAGCACGGTGGGCTGCCACTTGAGAATACTGTGTATACTTCACGGCTGACACAGTGGTCCGTCTCCTCCTGCCACACTGGGACAAACACTCGTCAAGACAGGAAATTCAACATCTACTGCAGGTAGTAGACAAGATGCGTTCTATACCAAATGATTTTTTCCTTTTAATTACTCCTAGAGATAAGGTCTGGAGTGTTCCGTTATGTGACACGGAATCATTGACCTATATCACACTTACATACCCGACCTATAAGTGCACTTTCTTATGCTTCCATGTTTCCGTCCTATAGTCTGGGCCTCCAGCCTGCCTGACCAGCTGGGACCTTCTTGTTGCACTTACCACCATACATACGTCACAACCTGTAATAACCAGCCACTTCTGGGCTGTGACCTTGACCTGTCTTTATCGTATGGTTGTCTTACGTAAACTAGAGCCTTCCTTGTAGCTCTTACATCAAGAACAAAGTTTCTCAAAATAATATTTGAGAATAGTGTTTCCAGTGAGGAGGATCAGTGTCATGTCTACTTCAGTCACCAGTACAATGTCTTGTCGGGTAATATCCAATAAGGTTCCTGCACCTGACGGAACTGTCAGGATCATTCAAGGGGAGGCAATCCAACACCTGCCTGTGATGAGCTTATCAACAGTGATGACTCTTCCCAGACTATCTTTCTTGGGTCCTCCCGTCCGCTCCACCACCTCCAGGATGTAGTAGCCTAGCATGCCCACCACGAGGAACACCAGCAGTATGGTCACCTTGGCGTCCACGCACAGAACGCTGCTGAAGGCATAGGCGATGCTCTGTCCCAGCGACTCCCAGAGACGGTAGTTGCTGAAGGCCGCCTCAGATTGGCCGGGGAACACGACACCATAAAGTGCTGCAGAAACAGCGATGTGCCTCTTTACTTTCTAAGCTCTGCTCTGTAACCTTATGTTTTTTTCAGGTTTGGGGTTAGTAGAAGCCGTGCCTGACTTGCATTAGCCTGCCTGGCAATAACATTAAACCTTTTAAAACAGGGCTAAAAGTACAGTAAAGAATTGTGTGATCTTTAGTACTTATACGAAAAACAAATGAGAATACCAACTGGAGTGCAAAACCTCACAGATAAGTTTTTATTCCATGAAAGCAACATCATACCTAATTTCTCGTTTGGATATGTTAGGATTTATCCTATTTCCCATTAATGAAGCTTCAGAATCAAAATGCTTTGGAATATCTGTGTTAAACCGAACTTTCAGACGTTAAAATAAAGCCTCTGAGTTAAGTTTTGTGCGCAACATCTAGCACCTGCGTATATATAAATATATATATATATATATATATATCATAGAGTACCCTCCAACATCCAGGACTCGAAACCTGGATCTTTTACGTGGTAGTTGGGAACGCTAACCGCTTGGCTATGACCACCGAGCAAGTAAATAACCCATAATAGCTACGTAACGCATGTTTTAGAATGAAGTCTATGAGAACTATAAACCTACAACTACATTACTGGCGTATATCTTAAACTACTAACATGCTATCATGCACTACAAGGATAAACACTAAATTGGCTAGCAAGATACTATATCAAACTATAGATATCACTACTTGAGACTCACTAATAGTTCACAGTACACGACACTGTCGCTTGATCTTCCTAGTAGATCTAAACTTTCGCATTTGCGAGTGATATTCCTAGAGAGAGAGAGAGAGAGAGAGAGAGAGAGAGAGAGAGAGAGAGAGAGAGAGAGAGAGAGAGAAAGAGAGAGAGAGATCGTCTTACCATTGATCTGCGTCTGCCAGATAGCGTCCCCGACGCCCCACAGTGCCGCCACCACGTAGAACCAAGGGCGGTCGTCGGGGTGTGGGCGCCAGTAAATGCAGGCGATGATGAGGACCAGATTGATGACGAGGCCTAGAGTGAAGACAGGCACTCGGCCTACCATCTTAACCAGCTGCGTCAGGGCCACGGAAAAGAAGGCATCGCACACACCGAAGCAGATGATGACGTAGCCAACCATATGCATTTCTAGGCTGCACGTGACGTAGGCCTGTGAACACATAACACGTTACATCTGCACAGCCATCTGGCTAGGCTAAGGATTTCAACCTCTATACGGGTATCAAGAACACCCGAGAGCTATACAACATATCTCAACCGTCAACAGATAGTAATTACTATGTCCACAGTCATCCCTCACATCAGACGTTTCATCGATGTAGGAGAGCCATCAACAATCCTCACAAACTCGGGGATCATCAGAGCCAAACCATGAACAACACAACAAACCCAGGACAAACGCCACACATTCGCGAACGAGATTCTGACTCCCAACATAGGATGGAATTCTCTTTAATATGATATGGATGGGGTTGTTAGGGAGGTGAATGCAAGAGTTTTGGAAAGAGGGGCAAGTATGAAGTCTGTTGGGGATCAGAGAGCTTGGGAAGTGAGTCAGTTGTTGTTCGCTGATGATACAGCAATGGTGGCTGATTCATATGAGAAACTGCAGAAGCTGGTGACTGAGTTTGGTAAAGTGTGTGAAAGAAGAAAGTTAAGAGTAAATGTGAATAAGAGCAAGGTTATTAGGTACAGTAGGGTTGAGGGTCAAGTCAACTGGGAGGTGAGTTTGAATGGAGAAAAACTGGAGGAAGTAAAGTGTTTTAGATATCTGGGAGTGGATCTGGCAGCGGATGGAACCATGGAAGCGGAAGTGGATCATAGGGTGGGGGAGGGGGCGAAAATTCTGGGAGCCTTGAAGAATGTGTGGAAGTCGAGAACATTATCTCGGAAAGCAAAAATGGGTATGTTTGAAGGAATAGTGGTTCCAACAATGTTGTATGGTTGCGAGGCGTGGGCTATGGATAGAGTGGTGCGCAGGAGGATGGATGTGCTGGAAATGAGATGTTTGAGGACAATGTGTGGTGTGAGGTGGTTTGATCGAGTAAGTAACGTAAGGGTAAGAGAGATGTGTGGAAATAAAAAGAGCGTGGTTGAGAGAGCAGAAGAGGGTGTTTTGAAATGGTTTGGGCACATGGAGAGAATGAGTGAGGAAAGATTGACCAAGAGGATATATGTGTCGGAGGTGGAGGGAACGAGGAGAAGAGGGAGACCAAATTGGAGGTGGAAAGATGGAGTGAAGAAGATTTTGTGTGATCGGGGCCTGAACATGCAGGAGGGTGAAAGGAGGGCAAGGAATTGAGTGAATTGGAGCGATGTGGTATACCGGGGTTGACGTGCTGTCAGTGGATTGAATCAGGGCATGTGAAGCGTCTGGGGTAAACCATGGAAAGCTGTGTAGGTATGTATACTTGCGTGTGTGGACGTATGTATATACATGTGTATGGGGGTGGGTTGGGCCATTTCTTTCATCTGTTTCCTTGCGCTACCTCGCAAACGCGGAAGACAGCGACAAAGCAAAAAAAAAAAAAAAAAAAATGATACCAATACATTCCGTTCCATCTAATATTCTATATTCATAGGTGAACCTGTCATGTCGGATCTATGAAATAAGTGAAGCAATCATTTTATTTACGAAATAAAACTGCTTCTGCCACTCACCCAGCTCATCACACGAAGAAAAATTACAACTTGAAAGCTACAACATGAATGTGCGCTTGGAACCTGCCCGCCGCCCCCAGTTCCAGCAGACTATTGTGTTACTGAGAAACATAACATTGCACTCTGGTCTGGTGGCAGGGACTTGTATCAATCTTGTTAACGTTGCTACAGGTATTTGTTTCATCTTTTATCTTTGAAAGTACTTGTTTTATCGCTAGTTAACTTTTCTACAGGTATTTGTTTGTTTGTTTCTATTGTTTATGGTACAGGTACTTGTTTACAGATCGTAACCAATCTACAGAGTGCTACATTTACATTGTTGTCATACATTCTACAGGTATATTTCATGTTATATTTACAGATACATTTCATCGTTTGTGTATTCTATGTATTTCTCTAATATATCCCCCTCCCCCAACACTGTCAACAGATGTTTTCTTATACCACATGGTACTCACGGCAGTGTAGTCGCTGAAGAGGAACTGCATCTCGAAGCCTGACCACATGGTGAGCGGGATGAGCAGCATCTGGTATGGGTGGCGCACGTGGTTCAAGGTGGCTGCCAGTAGTTGGTATACACTCGGCTTGCTCGTACATTCCCCGAGTCCAGCCTCCTTAAACCTACACACAAGATGGCCACGTTTTAGCTACAGTCATGGTTACTGCACACGGTTAATGCTGACTAAACCAGCATCGTGCGGAAGGCAGCAAATTAACTTATGAACAGCGCATGAAGGTTGAAGCTGCTGTGTTAGGGAACTGAACCACGGAGTCGGGTGCGAGCTTTAAAGAAGGCTAACACTGGGAAGAACCTGCCGGGTTCCCTGTTAATATAAACAGAAGACACTACGACATTAGAAGACGCACAAAATGTACTACTGTACCACAGAAATAAGGTAAGCTATCAAACTGCCTATATAGAATCATAAATCTAATGTACTGGACTAATAATGGTCGAGCTTACTCGTCAGTGCTGGAGGAAGCTAAGTTATTGTACCATAAAATGCATTTTGTCTGGGAGTAAGAACGTACAACACGGGCTACTCAATGTGCAGTCGACTTTTTTTTTTGATTGTGCCACTTTAGCTGACGATCTCAACAAATATGCGAAAATAAACGATTGTTATGCTACTAAGATCAGCAATGATTTATTTGTACTTTATCAAACTACACTATCGATAGTAAGAGAAGAAAAAAATGGCGCTGTTTGATCAGAGATAAAACATATAGACCAGTTGGGTGAAAGAGGTCATGAGAATTACCTTTCCCTTATGTCAGTGGAACTTGAACTCGGACATGCCATTCAGTTGCTTGCCATCCACCCCAGCCTGAGTGTCATTCACGGTGCCTTTATCTCCTGACACTCGTCTCATCATCCACACGCCACAAACGCCACCATTATTCTATCTTATTTCATGACCATCATACACGCACCTTCTCCGGGACTCCAGTGTGTCTCAGTTTTCTATAAGGCAAATGCGACCCTCAATGAATATCGAGATTTTTTCGATAGAAAAGTGCAGCCAAACTTTGACTATTTCCTTGTAAACAAGATCTATATGTTGCATCCACTACACCGCAGTGATGTTTCCGATGACGTAATGCGAGATCAGAGAATGAAGAGACAATTTCCGGATACTCCAGGTCGATGTTAGGACGAGAAGTGGATTTGCCTGCTTTATTGTACAACAGCTACGTACATTTTAGCCTTCACCAAAAACTTTTACAATACACGAATATTATCATATTTCTTTAAGGCTTGATCGCATCAGTCTGGTTTGATTCATGAAATCGGGGAAGAACCGGAGTAAAAATATCAGTTTGTACCGTAAGATGGAAATCAATTAACCATTTGTCGACTTCAAAATACTGCAGGATACAACTGTATACTGTACTCTGGTGGTAGGCTGCTGTGCTTATAAGAAAGGTAAAAGAATAAAGTTAAACCTGAAGAAAACTCTATTATCTGGGCTCTTTATGCGTCACAGAACGATTGGCAAACAGAATGACTCGATTTTGCCGATGCATATATCATGTTTTGTAAGCAATCATGGAGTTAGTCTGTAGACTACGTCTTCTGGTGACTACCTTACCTGGTGACTGGATCCACGAAGAAGAAGGTGATGAGGGCAGCCAAGATGGAACAGCAGAGGAAAATGGTGGCAATGATGTATATCTTCCAGAGCGGTGGCCCATCTTGCTCAGCTGAGGCGACAACATTGTTGCTGGCGTTGGTGATGACGGCCGGGACACTTGGCTCGGCAATGCAGAAGTTGTACCCGCAGGAGAGGAGCGCCTCCTCGTCCACCTCGACGTTCTCCTCCACTCCGATAGACAACACTGACAGAGACGTATGATATAAGAACCTCACGAAGAAGGGGAATAGTAAGACACGTCAAAACAATCATGATAATTATCAAAATCATTGATGCATTACCTTTAGGTCTGCTGCATACACTAAAGGTTGGATCAAATGCATTCATCATCTCAGCTCATATGTCCAGTGTGCTTTCCACGCTGTCTTAACCCACCTGTAGAAGAGGTAAGATTGTTCTACACCTGTCTAACCCACCTGTAGAAGAGACGAGGTTCCCCCACACCTGGGTTGACTGGAAGAAGAAGAAGAAGATGCCGAAGAATCTGGTGATGACGACTTCGGTGTCTTCACCCACCAGTTCGGCGTACCTCTTGCCCACCTGCGTTATCGAACAAGACAGAAATTATGAGGAAATATTTCTTTTCTTTCTTACAAAAGCTGCAAACTGAGGTTCGGGTGAGATCATACACTATCAAATTTTCATACTTTAGTATGAATCAAAGAAAATTCGATGAAACTTAATTCTAGATGAAAATAATGAGTTGGGGTTTCGGATTTATACTCCATCAGTCTGCGCGCGCACCTTGGTCAGGTATGTACACTTGGCGGCCCACAGGGGCGCAGCGCCGAAGCCCAGGATGATAGCGGTGGGCACCAGCGTGTACAGCCGGGAGTAGTAATGTGCCGCCATGAAGGTACTGTAGCACGCCATGGCCACCACCATCGAGTACTTCTCCTTCAGCTTCTGCAGTAGCCAGGAGGGCACGAAGCAGCAGGAGATGACGATGGCGATGTAGATGGTGCTGTAAGCTGTGGTCCCCATCGTCCTGTGGGCGGGAAAGACGTTATTAAAGTGCGTGTCGAGGCAGCGGAACACCGCACACACACACACACATCACAACAAGGTGGGTCGTCAGAAACAGTCAGGAAGGATGAGAACTGTGTCAGCGGAGGGACAACGACTGGATTCAAGGGTCTGATGGTTTCAAGAGACAACAAACCAGGGGAAACGAGAGGTCATGGGAGGTCAATACTGTATCAAGACAGAAACTGAGGAAAACCAGGTTCTAACTTGTTGATGGAGGACTCGAGGTTGCTGAGGGCGTTGAAGCTGGTGAAGAGGAAGGTGAAAGCCACAGAAATGATGATCACGTTCTTCATGATGGCCAACTTCTCCGTCTTCTCCTCGCGACTTAAGACGCAGTGAGGCGCTTCGCCCGCCTCTCCCGTCTTATTTGTCTCTGGACAGAAAATTACAACAATGAGCGTTAACTACAACCAACAACAGAACTATGTCACGTGACGATATGGATCTGTTTACGAACAACAGGGAGCAAGAGAGAAAGACCTTCTCCCACACCCCCTGGGTATACGGGAGGCAGGACTCACCGTGGTCCCCCACCTCGTCCATAACGAAGGCTGGGTTGATCATTCCTGTGGGATCCCTGGTGCACGGGTTGGGACTCGCCAGGTGAGAACTGTTGCTTAAGTTGGTCGTCACACCGTGGGACCTGTCGGCCATGCTGGAACCATCTAGTTGGGTGGTGATGGCCGCCCGGCTCGGGTCTGGCACCTTGTGTTTATCGTCGGTCATCGCGAGTCTGCTGGCTGTTGGGAACCAGATTTCCATAGTAATTACGTTGCCATAAACAATGATGTATGATATATGTAAGGAAACTGGGATGAGGGTAGCGCGTGCCTGTGTTTACCCGGAAAAATACAATGAAAGAAAAAAATAGGAAAATATTATATTTCACCCTTTATATCAATTACCACTAATTATTCAATTCGTTTATTGGTGCATATAAATGTCGCCAGATGTCACTATATTCTACATAAATCTACAATCGTAAGTTGTCCACGTCTACCCTGAACTAACAAGCCTTAATGAGAAACAAAACAATGATATCAATCCCTGATTAGTAGTTACCATGAAAAATCGACCTTATACTCAGGGTCTGAAGTCAGTCTGTTACCCTGAGAAAAATACCAAAAATTGCAGGGCGTTTTTCTAGCCCCAAAAAAACTTTTGTTATAACGTCGAACTATGACATAAGGAAATGCTTCTATACTTGATATGATTAAGGAAAATATATCATTATCCTTCTGGAAGCTGATATATATACTCATCAAACAGGAAGTCAATAATTACAGAATGTTTTCAAAGAGTAACCATTTAGATACTTGATTACTGGCCTTAATGAGACCCAACAGAGTCTTTCCACCCCAGACTTGTATTCAGCATGAAAAATGACCCATTTCAGTTTTGATCGAACAAGAAAAGGCAAGAACGAAAAGTATAGGAGGAGAGACAACAGCCCACATGTGTTTGACCTTCGCAGTATGGTCAAACCTACATACCAGGGAAAGGAAGATCCCCGCTGCTATAGCTCAGGTTATCACTGCTCCACACAAACCTCTCCACCGCGTTGAGGTCCTGGCTGATCGGAGGAGCTACTTTTAAGGGGTCTGCTCTTTTTTTTTTTTTTCTTCTTTTTTGATTAGTGTAAAGGCCAGACCACCTCGCCTGGACCTTGGTTCTGTGTGTCTATGTAATTCCTCATTGAGATATATCGATCTAGTACCTATAACTGGGAGCCTACAAGGTTGCCTGCCCAGCCACATACGGTGGACCAGCCTGGCAGACTGAACATTTCTGATTAAGAAAGGTAGCGATACCCTGAAGTCTATACTCCAGACGTCTTTAATCATCAGCCTGCCAGTCCTCAATGTTTCATGAAACTCATGCTGGTGTGATGTGCTACACCTGTTTGTATGATGACACCAGCCAACAAGTGCTCAGATGCACCGGTCCTGTAAACTGTATGTTACAGATGCACTGTACCGGGGCACTTGACCTGTCTTGATGGCCACAACATACATAACACTTCTAGATAACCTACCGTGAGACAGTACCTGTGACTCATACTGCCAGTGATGCAAATCATTACGACGGAAACTGTTATTGTGATGATAATGATAAGCAATATGATCATGAGAAACAAATCATGTGATCATGATACTGACAACGAGGAAATGAAAAGCATCTCACCCACCCAGATCACATGTATGCAGAGCGCAGCACAGACGCACGACAACAACATACTGATGCAAGACTTTCACTCTGGGTTCCGGTGTACCTGCCCGGCACTCGCCTCCTGCCTCAGCATCACAGCATAAGACTGGTGGATATATGGAACACCCTGACTGACTGACGACATGGTTACTGCACAGAGCACAAGTGGGTTCAAGATGTGGGGCCCAACCAGTATAAAATAATATCACACACACACACACACACACACACACACACACACACACACACACACACACACACACACACACACGCTATTTGAAAGGTAATCAGTGTGGTCATTAAGAAACGATAATCCAGCACCATCTGACGCCTCCACAACCACCAACAACCCACTGTGGAAGGTTGTCCTGCTCGCCACAACCTCCTTCTGACCTTTGCCGGTCACTCCCAACACAAACATTCTTTTTCCCTTGCCAGACCAACTGCTGGCTGGTATGGGCTCTACCACCTGTATCATGCGGTATCACCAGCCACAAGATTAGCCTCAGATTCATCTACGCATCGTACACACTCCTCTGCTCTCACTCTGCGTACCCAACTTGTAGCTTATGATGCGCGTACATCATAACTCGTGTGTGTGTGTGTGTGTGTGTGTGTGTGTGTGTGTGTGTGTGTGTGTGTGTGTGTATATATATATATATATATATATATATATATATATATATATATATATATATATATATATATATATATATATCATGAGTGACAGGAACGGCCCGGTAAGAGTGTAGGATGACTGGCTGGCTGGCTGGTTACCTCTGATGGTGTTTAGAGCAACTTGTAGCCACCCCAGGGTCGCCTGTGGCCGCCCCAGCGGTCACAACCACTGCAGGAGACAGTGTTGACAACGCACAGGAATGGTGGTGACGACGAAGGATGGTGTCCTCCTGATGGTCGATGATGCAGACGTAACTATGGTGACGGATCTGTATTTGCTGACGACTGCTAGCACTTCGTCACCGATACAGCTTGTGTTTAGTCACTGCTACAACTGATGCTGGAGCTGATCTTGGGAGACGCCGCTGCTACAGCTGTCGACGGTACAGGCGCAGGTCAGCAACTGCTGGCTGCACACAGTGCAAAAGGCCAGCCCAGCGTACCTTGGGCGTTGGTTTGCCACCAGGGGTCGCCAAAACATGACCCTGGACACATTCGACACTTTCTGTTCTATTTTTAAACATTAACACTCAGGTGAAAAACAAAATGTACAGAAATCATTTACGTATAATGACGTCATTCTGGCAAGGCTAACGAGTCTTGCATGATGCCTAACGTTACAAATGTACACATTGCTAGCATACGAGGTAAGGAATACACCATTCACTTGTGAACAGTTATACTAAACACATCTCACCCACAGACATATCCGAATATACCGCGTTTGGGATGTGGCTGTGAGGTAATAGCCTCTGCTGTTGGAATGTTGAGTCTTTTTACACATGTCTGCTTCTGTTACTTCGTTTCAGGGCTTCACATGTTGCTGGCCGTTTCACTCCACCACAATTCTCCATGCAGTAAAGGTATGTGTACCTATACCAATAATATGACACCAGCTTGAAGCAGGTGGAAGTTAGCCTAGCCTGACCTCAGACTGGCCTCGCACAATTTTTCCTTCTTTATCCAGTTTGTTTATTCCATGTTCTCAGCACGGGCCATGTGACGAACGCTTCTCCAAGAATAAAACAAATTCTGATGAGAACTAAATTATCTGTTCATTAGGGTTGGCTAGTTCTGCTTCACTGAGCAGGGTATGTGGATAGGGATAACTGGTGACACTGGCTGGTTGTCTGAGTCGACAGGGTAGGGTAGAGCTCCGTGCTGGCGTAAAAAAAAAAAAAAAAAAAAAAAAAAAAAAAAAAAAAGTCACTTCCTTGGTGGCACCAAAAACAGCCACTTATATGACATCCTTCGCGCGATATAGCAAAAAAATCACCCATTTTCACAACGTTATTTTAGACACTCTTGCATTCTTCACAGCTGACTGTGCCTTCTTGCTCCCGTATCCATAATTATCTATCACAACACGTCGCTGACGACCCACTACATAGCTCAATATGAACTGATGCACAAACTTTCCGTGTTCTTTTGTTCGTATGTCGTCATCAGCCTTGATGCTGCGGTGAGGTACAGGCTGGGTGAGGGGATGAAGGTCTTACGTGCGGTGAGCAATGTGAGGAGAGGGAGGTCAATGCCTTTCAGGGTAAAGACAGGTAGGCATGTTTGAGGGTGTAGCAGTCCCATCGGCACAGCACGGATGCCAAGTGTGTGCCCCGTAGACAAATATATAATGGAGAGGGTGAACGTGCTGGAAACGAAATATTTGAGGACAATATATGGTGTGAGGAGGGTTGATGGTATACGAATAAGGTAAGAAATATGTGCAGTTGTGAGAGGAGGATGCATGAGAGAGCTGTAGAGGGTGTGCTGAAATGGTCTGGACATCTGGAGAGGATGAGTGAGAGAAGGATGACAGACGGTATATATGTTGGACGTGGAGAGGACCAGCAAGGCGGGAAACCAAGGAGGAGGAGGAGCAGGGATAGAGCGAAACATGCTTCAAAAGCTCTGGTCTATACATGCTGGAGGGGGCGAGGCGTGCTAGGGATAGGGTGGATGAGAGCTATGTGGTTTACAGGGGACGAACGTGCTGTCATTGGGCTGAACCAGTGCATACAAAGTGGTCGGGAGAAACCAGAGAAGGGTCTGTGAGGCCTGGTTGTGGGTAGGGGGCTTTGGTTTCGGTGCATTACACACGACGACTGGAGAATGGATGTGAGCGAATGAAGGCATTTCTTCGTCTGAACCTGACGCTACCTCGCTAACGCAGGAAAAGGCGAACATGTATGAAAACCACACACACACACACACACACGTATATACTTATATACTATTAATCTTGTACATGTGCACTGGTTTAACTACATAAGATTCCCCTCCCTCTCTTCAGCTTACTCCAGACCCAAACAGAGCAAACGAGAACCGTCTGCCCTGCCTGGGATTCGAACCCATGTCTATTACACTTCTGTGCCGCAAGTCTTACCATTAAATTATGTGTGTCCTTTTACATATCATTTGGAATTTGAGAAAAGTGTAAATATGCATATTTTCATGTCTTTATGTATAAAGGACTTTGTATATACTCATGCATGCAGTGAATGGATACATACACATGCAACTGTATACGTACCTATGTATGACCATAACTCGATTGTATATGTTTCCTACAGAGTATATTCATTCCATCGTATGTTTATGTGCCATCATTCACTGTCCTTGTATGAGTCTCACACACTTCAGCGTCGCCACTAACAGTACATAAGTCATCTCCTAAGACCAGAGATACCATCATAGTGTTAGGGTAGCAGGAGAAAACAACCAGCCAAGGTTTTCATAGTAGTCTTCCAGGAGATTCTAAGTTCCAACTCTGATTACATTGTGATGACTTGAACACGAGATGGTTTTTTACGTGTGTTTTGGGTATGGGAAATGAGGAAGCCATGAGGAAATATGGTTAAGGTCAAGCACTGGAACTTTGACCTCCACTACAGAGTAAAAGTTGCAGCGAGGTTACCCAGTGGTGGGTCCCGGGTAGTCGTGCAGCCGGTCTGGCTAGCATGTAGGGAGATGACTGCTGGGTGCAGGGAGGTGTCTGGCTAGAGTGTAGGGAGATGACTGCTAGGTGCAGGGAGGTGTCTGGCTATCATGTAGGGAGATGACTGCTAGGTGTAGGGAAGTGTATGGTTAGGGTGTAGGGAGATGACTACTAGGTGCAGGGAAGTGTATGGTTAGGGTGTAGGGAGATGACTACTGGGTGCAGGAAGGTATCTGATTGGGGCGTAGGAAGTGACTGCTAGGTGAAGGGAAGTGTCAGATTAGGGTGTAGGGAAGTGTCTCCTCGCATGTATGGAAGAGAATACAACTAATGAGGTGTAGATAGGATTGCTCAAGTGTAAAAAAATGGGATTATCATATAAATGTAACGTTACCCAAGGTAAAGCACATTTGTGTGAAGGTTGTCTTGGGAAACTGTATGGGAGGGTATTGATTGAGAGGGTGAAGGCATGTACGGAGCATCAGATTGGGGAAGAGCAGTGTGGTTTCAGAAGTGGTAGATGATGTGTGGATCAGGTGTTTGCTTTGAAGAATGTATATGAGAAATACTTACAAAAACAGATGGATTTGTATGTAGCATTTATGGGTCTGGAGAATGCATATGATAGAGCTGATAGAGAAGCTTTGTGGAAGGTATTAAGAGTATATGGTGTGGGAGGTAAGTTGCTAGAGGCAGTGAAAGGTTTTTAATCAAGGATGTAAGGCATGTGTACAGTAGGAAGAGAGGAAAGTGATTGGTTCCCAGTGAATGCCGGTTTGCGGCAGGGTTGCGTGATGTCTCCATGGTTGTTTATATATATATATATATATATATATATATATATATATATATATATATATATATATATATATATATTATACTATGTCGCTGTCTCCCGCGTTAGCGAGGTAGCGCAAGGAAACAGACGAAAGAATGACCCTACCCACCCACATACACATGTATATACATAAACGCCCACACACGCACATATACATACCTATACATTTCAACGTATACACACAAATACATACACAGACATACATATACACACATGTACATATTCATACATGCTGCCTTCCATCCATTCCCGCCGCCACCCCGCCACACATGAAAATGGCACACACACACACACACACACACACACACACACACACCGGGCGTGCGCGCGAGGAAGCACTAAGAAAAAACAAAGGCCATATTCGTTCACACTCAGTCTCTAGCTGCCATGTGTAATGCACCAAAATCACAGCTCCCTTTCCACATCCAGGCCCCACTAAACTTTCCATGGTTTACCCCAGACGCTTCACATGCCCTGGTTCAATCCACTGAAAGCACGTCGACCCCGGTATACCACATCGTTCCAATTCACTCTATTCCTTGCACGCCTTTCACCCTCTTGTATGTTCAGGCCCCGATCACTCACAATCTTTTTCACTCCATCCACCCACCTCCAGTTTGGTCTCCCACTTCTCGTTCCCTCCACCTCTGACATATATCCTCTTTCTCAATCTTTCCTCACTCATCCTCTCCATGTGACCAAACCATTTCAATACACCCTCTTCTGCTCTCTTAACCACACTCTTTTCATTACCACACATCTCTCTTACCCTTTCATGACATACTCTAGCAAACCACCTCACACCACAAATTGTCTTCAAACATCTCATTTCCAACACATCCACCCTTCTCCGCACAACCCTATCTATAGCCCGTGCCTCACAGCCATATAACATTGTTGGAACCACTATTCCTTCAAACATACCCATTTTTGCTCTCCGAGATAAAGTTCTTGCTTTCCACATATTCTTCAACGCTACCAGAACCTTCTCCCCCTCCCCCACCCTGTGACTCACTTCCGCTTCCATGGTTCCATCCGCTGCCAAATCCACTCCCAGATATCTAAAACACTTCACTTCCTCCAGTTTTTCTCCATTGAAACTTACTTCCCAATTCACGTGTCCCTCAACCCTACTGAACCAAATAACCTTGCTCTTATTCACATTTATTCCCAGCTTTCTTCTTTCACACACTTTACCAAACTCAGTCACCAACTTCTGCAGTTTCTCCCACGAATCAGCCACCAGCGGTGTATCATCAGCGAACAATAACTGACTCACTTCCCAAGCTCTATCATCCACAACAAACTGCATACCTTCCCCTCTCTCCAAAACTCTTGCATTCACCTCCCTAACAACTCCATATATATATATATATATATATATATATATATATATATATATATATATATATATATATATATATATATATATATATATATATATATATATATATATATATATTTCATTAACCAGATGTTACATTATACAACACGTAGCTCTTCACGTGAGTTATCATAGTATAAGAAAACACTTCATGGTATGTAATGCTTTGATACATATGTCTTTCACTCTGTTTATCAAACATTATTGTGATCGTCCGTCTGGTAGAAAGTTCGGCGCGGCGGCGTCAACCAGCACACGAACGATTATCGTACAGACATTACCTCGCCTGTTCACAGTCCGATGAACCGGACACTCCCATATTCAGGTGTAAGAGATCGGGCCATCCAAACACGATGGTCCACGATGATCTTGCAAATCTTACAAAACCCATCAAATACAGAACAACAATCCACAAAATAACAACAGCTGAAGATGTGCATACGTTCCACGTGAAGAGTAGACAAGGTCATTACTCTTGCTTATCACTGTCTAGTAGTGACCTTGGAATCATGCCCTTCACTTCCATCCCTGCTGCCAACTTGACACCTAACTCCGCGAATAAACGTTACCACTTCCCAAGACTGTAATTCCTCACCACACTAATCCTTCCCATCACCCTTCAACTCTGACAGAACCCCTTCCATCACTCTATACCCTAGAAGACTCACCTCCCATCACTCTACACCTTAGAAGACCCACCTCCCATTGCTCTACACCCTAGAAGACCCCCTCCCATCACTCTACACCATACAAGACGCCCATCCATCACTCACATCATTGAAGACAACCTTCCATCACTCTGCACCTTAGGAGACTCCACCAATCATCCTGGCAGACCCCACCCCTTACCCTGGCAGACGCAACCCATCACCCTGGCTAACCCCACCCATCACCCTGGCAGAACCCACCCCTTACCCTGGCAGACGCAACCCATCACCCTGGCTGACCCCACCCATCACCCTGGCAGAACCCACCCCTCACCCTGGAAGACCCGACCCATCACCCTGACTGACCCCACCCATCACCCTGGCAGACCCCACCCGTCAACCTACACCCTGGCTGACCTCACCCATCACCCTGGCAGACACCACTCATCACCCTAGTCACTCCTTACACCTTAGCTAATTATTGCATTTCCTAAATAAAAGAAACTCTTTCCCACCAGTGTGCACCATGAGAACTTCCTCCACTTCTGCACACTCTGGGAATATCTTCCACCTCAACACCGTGGGAGACGCTATCTACCACCTGTACTATCACCCCTTAACCATGGCCCAGAGGCTCCCACCCCCCACCACCACCCATCGGTAAGTCATGTGAACCACTTGCATTAAACTCGGGGACACCCTCACTACCCGGGGACACCCTCACTACCCGGGGACACCCTCACTACCCGGGGACACCCTCACGACCCGGGGACATCCTCACTACCTGGGGACACCCTCACTACCGGGGGACACCCTCACGACCAGGGGACACCCTCACTACCGGGGGACACCCTCACTACCCGGAGACACCCTCACTACCCGGGGACACCCTCACGACCCGGGGACACCCTCACTACCCGGGGACACCCTCACTACCCGGGGACACCCTCACGACCCGGGGACACCCTCACGACCCGGGGACACCCTCACGACCCGGGGAACCCTCACTACCCGGGGACACCCTCACTACCCGGGGACATCCTCACTACCTGGGGACACCCTCACTACCCGGGGACACCCTCACTACCCGGGGACACCCTCACTACCCGGGGACACCCTCACTACCCGGGGACACCCTCACTACCCGGGGACACCCTCACGACCCGGGGACACCCTCACCAGAACTTTCACCTGCTGGTGGAGGTGAAGATGCTCGAGTCCAGCTAAGCTGCCTCCTGGACTCGATGAGTTAACACCGCTACAGCCCAGGTGCTAAGTCGTCGTACTCAACATGTTAACACTTAAGTCGTCGTACTCAACATGTTAACACTTAAGTCGTCGTACTCAACATGTTAACACTTAAGTCGTCGTACTTAACACGTTAACACATGTCATCGTACTTAACACGTTAACACTTATGTCGTCGTACTTAGTATGTTAACACTTCATACTTAGATGATATCAAGAGGAATACTGTCCTGTCAAACCTGCCAATTCTCCTGTCATTTATACATCTGGGTATAACTTCGTATCACCTCAATGGCAAGTCCCTCTTGACGTACCTCACACATATGACAGTGTGTCATGTTTATTGCTGTTACTGGTCTGTATACCGGTGTGGGTGTCATGCAGGGGTGTGTAGCAGAGCAGGTTCAACAGTTCACCACAGTTACTACTGGAAGGTCTCATAGTAACCATTACTGAACCATGAAAGCCTCAGGCTCGTAAGCAGAAAAACAAAAGTTTATTCTCATGAGATTTCTTCATGGCTATGTTGGTGGACCCATCTGTGGACCTGGACATAGATAACGAAAGTTATCTTGTTTTTGTTCGACAATTGAAATATTGCAGGGAAACACCATCATGTGTGCTACTGGGAGGAATTGACACACTGTGGGAAGTGTCAACAGTTTATCATGTGAGGCTTGTTAAAAATCTATTTGTCACTGGACGTGAGGGAACTATTCTCTCGTTCTCCTCTTTGTGTTGAGCATTACGCGCCAGCCTTATCTCACGCGATACGTCGTTGTAAGTACGCGGGTAGGCACTAGTGTCCCGCTGCAGATAGTGTTTCGTGGTCTCCGCAAAGGCCTTGGGAAAAGGCGTGGAGGCAGCGCTGGGCCTTGGGCCTTACACTTGACGTAGATAAGTCATTTCCATTCCAGAACGTCACAAGAAACTCTAAATTCTCTTGCCTGACAGAAATGACATCTGGAATTTGGGCTGCTGTGACTGGACTAGAGGGGATCCTCTTGCCAAAACTCGGAAAATTCAGTTGGTTTACTCCACCTTTTGACTCTTCCTATTTCCTTGTAAGTGCATGTACGTGTCATGTTTTCCACAAGCTATTGCCACTGTCCTCTATCATTCTCTGCTAAAGAAGCTTAGGGAATTTTTTTTAATGAGTATAATTTTTGATTTAGTTTTGCGTTAACCGCCGTACGTGGGTGTCCACGTTTATGTGTGTGTGTAGACGTACACGATCTGGTACGCGTTCATGTGTGTAGATCTATGCGAGCGTGTACACGTTCATGTGTGTTGACCTATAGGAGCTTATATGACAAACTCTGGTCTTCCTGCAAGTGACGCGGTCAGCGTTTGCAATCCCGTAGGTCGTGAGGTCGTGGCCCCGATTAATACCATCCGACCCAAAGGTGGTGAAGTCGTAACCAACGGTCGTACCGTCCTAACCAAAGATGGTAAGGTCGTGGACAACGGTCGTACCGTCCTATCCAAAGGCGGTAAGGTCGTGGCCAAGGGCTGTACCGTCCTAACCAAAGGTTTTCGTAAGACACTTCCTCTTCGTATTCGATCGATAAAATATTATTATCTATTGTCATTATCATTGTTATCATTACGTTTGTTATGATATTTGGTTAATCAGTTACAACTCCAAAGACATTACACGAAACAATTCATACGTCATATTACATTCGTAATCCTTTACTTAACGTAAAACACATAGTTCGCACAAAATCTATCATAAACTATTACGTTGCAATCAATCATGCTCTCATGATTCACTTCACCCTTCCATGTGTCGGGTAACAAAGATGTCACAGTTCCGACTGTCGGCCTCCCTCTCGCACACAACCAAACATCCAGAGACGAGTTAGCAAACTGTTAACTGTGAATTGCATGTATGTTGTTGGACCTCTGAGGGGAATTTTATCAGGGGGTACAAAGTTTCTTTCGGGTCCCCTTTCCTTCTCCATAAGTCATCCTGTTAATATCCACTACGGTTTTATGTCACGAGTTGAGGCCAAAAAGGGCATGGAACATGAGAGAGGGGTGGAATGCCGCGCTCTGCTGATTTTCTGCATTTGAGGCCTTATGCTCCTATACTTCCTCCATGATAAATATAAATAAATATGTATTCGTAGATATACATTCCCGGGGCCCCCTTGTGGACCCCGAGCCCGGGTACGATGTTGTACCCTCTCTCATAGACCATGCTGATGGTCAGTACGTCAGGAACCAAAGACACGTTGTTCCTTTTTTTCTTCATAGCTAACCACCTCTCCCGTTTTCAGTCTTAACAGGGTAGCACCAACACCAAACGAACAGCCTCATTTGCAGACATTCACTCTTGTTATCATGCATAATGCTTCAAAACCAGAGTCTACCGTCCACAACCAAGCCTCACGGACTACTACTTCATGGTTTACCGTAGTCGCATCATACATACATACATACATACATACATACATAATTATAAAAAAAGGTTGGGTAACGAACAACATAAAACTCAGCTGGTCACCGCGCGCTGTGTGACCTTCCCAAGGGCGTCTGCTGCAGCCTAGCGAGGATGTCACTGACGCGAAAAAATTCATTTGTCCGCTAAAGACTGCTTCATTTGTCCCACTGAAGTTTATCTACCAAAGCATTCTAGCAATTGCTGCATTATCTAAGTATTTACCGGGAAACTGTTCCAAACAGCATTATCTAAACTTTTATCAAGAAATTAGCTCTGTAGCCTTATCTGGTGTGACGACACACTTACTATCAACACTTACCCAAAAAACTGCCCATCCAACTACCCAACCAGTAACCAGCTCAGGAAAATACAAATAAAATTAAACCGTACCAGTGTCAGTATATATTACATTTCTAAAATTAATTTCATAATAAAACTAAAACTTCTCTAGGGTAGCAAAAGATACTAAAGAATTACACCCAGCATTACCCGGCGGAAGCGACGTTAGGCGACACCTAATTTGCACAAACATGTTCTTACCATAATGTTCACCACAAGCTACTCCTCCCGCCAGAACTATCCAGTCAACTAACAGAACTAAGAAACAAGTTACCACACGAGCATAAACCATCTCTGCAACCACTCACCACAGCATTCCCAGCATAAAGGGTCACCACATTTCTTTGCCACTATCAACTTTTTGCCACCAACCGTCACACAATCAGTTTATGTTGCTAACTTTGTATTTATGGTGTTTTGGCTATTACAGAAATAACCTGGGATGTCTGGGTTAGATTTTTCTGATATCTAAAGAAATGATAATATTTGAGAAAAATGAAAGGAGTATTCGAAGTTAATATGTGAGCTAGGTGAACCCAACGATTCCCCCCTTAACACTCACTCATACTTCTACTGCTACTACTACTTACTTCCTGCCCCTGAAGTCCCTTCTATCCTTGTAAGCAGCACTAAAGAAGCTGACCACGTCCACCTGTCGGAACCACAAGTCATGTAATATCATAAAGGCTGCGTCTATTCACCCCAAAATATCTTTTAAAGGGCTGCCACTACCATAACACATAGTCCAAAATGACCAGACAAGCACTAAGGAACCGCCCTCCCAATCCGGTCATAAACATCACCACCAAAAATACACCCATTACAAACCATTCCTCT
Source organism: Panulirus ornatus (assembly GCF_036320965.1). Lineage (NCBI taxonomy): Eukaryota > Metazoa > Arthropoda > Malacostraca > Decapoda > Palinuridae > Panulirus > Panulirus ornatus. The sequence goes on along the minus strand of NC_092250.1, from coordinate 19,805,163 downwards.
AGTCTCATCTGGTCACTACCATCACTCACCAAAATAACAAACATCGATTGAACATATGACACGATGACCCCTTACGCCCGAGGTGAAAGTTCACACTGAAGATGGTTGTGCTCACCCAATAAAGATACAAACAATCTGGAGCATTTTCTTACCACTGAAACTGAGAGGGTGTTTCCCACTCAGTCGTGCTGGTGTTATCTTCAACTGGCTGGATAAATAGCCTTTTCATAGCCGTCATGACATGACAACAGAGAGACACCTGACTGGTAAACGCACAACAATGCGAGACCACGAAGTTCACAAGCAGAAGTCCTGCCTGGGGAAGTGATCGACTCTTGTTTGGCACCTGATGTAAACTTCAGGTATGCAACAGAAACATAATGGTAAGACATTCGTCTATTTCTTTTTCTTTTTGTTTTCCAAAGATTTGCACAACATTATATTGGTAAATCATTTCTAATAAGCATACCGTTTTATATACCACATAATTTAGTGTTCAAGAGGTTCCCATTTACACAATTTGCCCACTCAGTAAAAATTCCACTAATGATATAATGGTTTGCACACATCACTACACTTGTTGACCCGTGTAGAGTCAACAAGTGTAGTGATTGAGTAGGAAGATATGTACAGTTAAAAGTGGATACGATCAATATTCCCTTAAGAAAGTTAACGTATAATTTTCGCATAGATACTGATGAGGACGTTGCTAACATCAGTTTAAGTTATCGAATAGTTTACCTAGATATGAACACGATGAATGGTAATAATTAGATCTTCCCTCCATCTCGCTCACTCCCCATGCTAACTGTTGCCAGGCTTCTTACACACTGAGTCGTTCGTTCATAAGATTTTGTAACAGCGAAAAGTCAAGAAAAACTAGCACTGTACTTTCTGGGAATATTACTCGGATCTGGAAAAAAAAAATCAGTATTAACCATGAAGTTATCAGCGCAGGAATGACGCGCATCATTTCAAAGTACTCGAGTCTTAGCATGAAAATAAATATTCTTAGTAAACAAAAGTCGTATATCAGCATTACTTTTATATTGTTATTTCTAAGAACCTATGTTACTCAACATTACTTTTATATTGTTATTTCTAAGAACCTACATTACTCAACGTTACTTTTATATAGTAATTTCTAAGAACCCACGTTAATCAACATTACTTTCATATTATTATTTCTAAGAACCCACGTTAATCAACTTTACAATTATATTATTTCTAAGAACCCACATTGTTATAATTCAGTAGTCTAATTTCAATCCACTGGATATGTCGTGATGGGGTTTGCTTCTTGGACCTCAACCCACAGTTCCCTGATGATCTGACAATGCCAGACGTACGCGATTTCCTTCTACTATAATTACTGACAATAAATCAGCTGACGCCGCAGTGGTCACAGAACCAGGCTCCCCTCGTTCAGTGCTTTCAAGGTGGAGCTGTGATCACTTGGATTTTTCCATCTTCATATGGAACTGACTTGGGAAAGGCATACGTAAAGTTATAAGACTTTGTGAGTTGATATCAACAATACCTGTTTCGACTCCATCTGTAAAACGCAGCTTTTCTACACTGAAATGTATAAAATTCTCAACGCCAAGAAAGACAACATAGATAAACTATGCTCTCATTTGAAACTATATCATTTTCTCATAAGACGTCGCTGGTACAGGTGTTGGTTCTCATGGGCAGGTGGTGCAAGGGGGAGGGAGAGTGGGACGGGGAGGGTATAAAGCAGCAGTTGGTGGTACCACTGCACCAGACGGTCCTTCCGTATCGCCGCTGCCGCTGTCGCACTCCTCTCCATCATGAACCACACACTCCAGCTGTTCCTGTTGCTGTCTGCGCTTGCAGCTGCACAAGGTCCGTTGCTTCACCACGCTCTTTTCGCTCACTGTTATGTCTTTGATACATGTACCTTTAATGACTGAAGACCCTGAGCAGAACGGTACGATCGCGGAGCAAGGGGGGAAACGTTCGGCCTCGAGAAGACCTGGCCTTTGACATGATCCTTAGGAATCAGTCTGACCAAAAGCCAGACCTATGATACCCAAAAGTCGTACCGTCGTGTTCACGGTTCAGCCTTCGTGCTTGAAAGCTTAATCCTTATCATTACAGGCGCTTGTCCAAACGGCTTCCATATTGTGGGCAACCAGTGCTATCGTTTCTCTCAGGAGTATAGCGACACCAAGACGTGGGAGCAGGCTAGGACGTTCTGCCAGTTTCTGGACTCAGATCTTGCCGTGCTGGACCTGGACTGTAATGACAACAATCATCTCATTTCTTACATCATCAGTAAAGGTATACATAACTGTACCTTAATCTTGTCATACAAAATTGTTACGAGATTTGAGCACATAATAATAAAGTTGACAATTTGGAATTATATACATCACGAAGGCATTCTCACTGAGAGGCTTTCCACTCACAGGTTATACGAACATCTGGGTTGGTGCTTCTGACACGGCCATGGAAGGTTTCTGGAAGTGGGTCGACAATCGAGTAGTAGACATGACGTCCACCCTGTGGTTCTACAATGAACCAGACAATCCCTCATCCAACGACTGTGCTAGATTTGTGAGAGCCTCAGGTGACTTCCCAAGGGTGTATCTCTATGACCACCCATGTTCACAGAGTCTCAACTACATTTGCCAGACTGGGATCCACTCTAAGCAATAATGGCACAGAAGTATTCATCAAGCCTGTTTTCTGGAAGATTGTTTCCTAACCGAAAAAAAAAATAGTTACTTATTTCTTTCACAATCAATTTCAAATAAAGAAGAGTGAGGGACGGTACTTTTATAATCTTGCTCATCCCATGCCATTCTTGAAATAGTTTGTACAGACATCTTATAAACCTAATTAGCGTCAACAACACATTAAGAAAGCGCATTCTCTAGCTGCCGTGTGCAATATACCGAAACAGCTCCCTATCCACAAGACCCCACAAATATTCCCACTGTTTGTCCTGGACGCTTTATATGGCCTGGTTTAGTCCACTGACAGCACGTCGACCCCAGTATACCACTCCAATTCATTCTATCCCGTGCACGCCTTTCACCCTCCTGCGTGCTTATGCTCCGATCGCTTAAAATATTTTTTAAACCATCGTTCCATCTGCACTTTGGTCTTCCAGTTCTCCTTGCTCCCTCAACTTCTGACACATATATCCTCTTTGTCAACCTTTCCTCATTCGTTCTCTACGTCCAAACCATTTTAGTCCACCCTCTTCAGCTCTCTCAACCACACTTTGCTTATTACCAAACCTCTCTCTTACCCTTTTCATCACTTACTCGATTAAACCACCTCACACCACACATTGTCCTAAAACATTTCATTTCCAATAAACCCACCCTCCTCCGGACAGTCTTAGTAATACCCCACGCCTCGCAGCCATATGATAATGTTGACTGCTATGCCTTCAAACATACCCATTTTTACCCTCCTAGATAATGATCTCTCTTTCCATACATTCTTCAGCGCTCCAAGAACCTTCGTCCCCTCAACGATCTTATAACACTTTCGCTTCCACGGTTCCATTCGCTGTCATATCCACTCCCAGACATCTAAAGCACTTCACTTCCTCCAATTTTTCTCCATTCAAACTTACATCCAAACTAACTTGTCCCTCAGCCCTGCTTAACGTAATGACCTTGATTTCATTCACATTTACTCTCAATTTCCAAACTCAGTCACCAACTTTTGCAGTTTCATTCTTAAATCTACTAATTGTGCTGTACCATTACCAAACAACAATTGACACTTCCCAAGCCCTCTCATCCCCTACAGACTGCATACTCGCCCCTCTCTCCAAGACTCGTATTTACCTCCCTAACCACCCCATCCATAAACAAATTAAACAACCATCGTGACTTCGCATAACCCTACCACAGACCAACCTTCACATGTATCCATTCACTCTTCTCTCTTCCGGCTCGTACACATGCCTTACACCCTCAAAAAAATCTATCATTTCTAGCGGCTTACCTCCCACAACAATTATTTTTTTAAGAACTTCCACAAGGCAGTCTTATCATTCGTATCATATACATTCTCCAGATCTATAAATGCCATACATCCGTTTCTCTATTTTTCGCACACATTCCCCAATGCAATGACCTAGTCCTCTCATCCTCTACCACTTTTGAAACCACACTATTCCTCCCCAATCCGGTGCTTTGTACATGCCTTCACTCCCTCACATACAACTTACCAGGTACACTCACCTTTATCCCCCTTGCCTGTATACAATGGCACTATACATGCATTCCGCCAAATCTTCAGGCACCCCACCATGATCCATACATACGTTGAAAATCCTAACTAGCCAATCAACAACACAGTCACCCCCTTTCTTAATAGATTCAACAACAATACCATCCATTCCAACCGCCTGGGCACATTTTACCTTAAGCAAGGCTTTCACCATCTCTTCTCTCACCAAACCACTCCCCATGACACACTTTGCATACCATCCCGACCCAAACAACCTACATCTGCCACCTTATCATCAAACACATTCAAAAGTCCTTCACAATATTCACTCCATCTCCTCCTCACTTCATCAGTACCTGCTACCACTTCCCCTTCACCAAAGTGCCTACTTGTTCTCTCGTTTTTCGCACATTATTTATCTCCTTCCAAAACATCGTATTCTTCTTCAGTTTACTGATACTCGCTCATCCCATTTGCCTTATTTTCTAACTCCTGCACCTTCCTGACATCCTGCCGCCAATATAGTTGAGGATATCACAGATGTTCACCCAAGCAAGGTTGTCACATGTTCACCAAGACAATTTGTTCATAAAGGTTATCACTGGTGTTCAAAACAATATCACTTGTTTAGCAAGGTAAGGTTGTCTGTCACCAGTACTATTTGGACAAAATATAGCCTTTTCCAGCAACAAGTTTACTCTTCAGTATCATCTGAACTCGATCATCTTTTCCTCTTTGTTCTCTTATAGCAATACAGTCTTGGCACAAGATGTCTAAGGTGAACATTGGTGAAGACACTGGAATTGCTCGCGAAAGATGCCATTTTTGGTTTAGTTTTGTTTTCCGGTGTTTGTCCGTCGTTGACGCCGGTCTTCGTGCCTTAAGTTCCTACGCACATCATGAAGTATAGCCCAACCCCCCCCCCCCCCCCCCCAAAAAAAAAAAAAAAAAAATCCCAAAAGAAATCTTTGGAAACTCCGGCCTTCGCCGAAGAACATAGATTTGCAAATAACTCTTCATCAAGTCGGACCGAAAGATCCATACATCACACTCTGGTTGCCTATCGTATATTCTCTTGTGACATACGATATAATATTCGATTTTAAAGTAAATAAATCAGCTTTCATATTGTATGAGAAATTACGATGCCCTTTACTGCGCATGACATCAATTATGGCTGCTTCTCATTTCTTATCCCTACAAGTTAATGGGAATTGTTTTTTTGCTTGGAGTAGATCCATTTTATCTGTAATTACATGTATATAAGTAAAGGTAAAAGTTTAAGTTTGAACAAGTCCAGTACGCGATTGATAGCGTCGGCAAGATGCTACGCTCGACTGTTACGCCTGGAGGACACAAACAATCTCGCAAGGTCTTAAGCTTCTCACTGTATGTTCTATAACGAAAACATTTATCAGCACTAACTTAAGGTTCTCTTAATCGTGTTATCAACTCCCACTTCTCCCTTGCCTGCAAAAGTTTACGATTCAGTATGTCATTGCAACTTACACCCATCAAACCTTCCCTTCTTCAAAGGGAAAAGGTTTTTGATAACGTTCGTGTTTCATTTATATTTTGCTAACCTATGCTCTTTCAATCCCAAAATATTCTTCTCTTAATACATTTAACCTGATAACTTTGTTAAATCCATTCACTCCTCTCTCCAAGCCAACACAAGGTAAAAAGCCGTCATATCAGCAGTGCAATGGTTGTCTTGAACTTATGTCATCGTTAACCATATTCGCTGGGGCTGAAGTGTTGGCCGCGGCGCCGCGCATGTGATGTTATAGATCAAGAGAGAAGGAAAGAGGGCAAGAGTGAGGAAACATTTGCAGCTAGGCTCCAGCACTGCTCTTGCTTTAAATGGAAGAGAAGCAAAGGAAATCAAGAGAAAGAGACATAACTTGAGGGTGACAGGGGTCGGGTACGGTAACTTGCATGTTACACTGCAACGTGAGTTGAAGCAAGAGATGGAGGATGTTTCTGTTTTGATTGTATTCATTTCATTTGCTGCGATAAGAGTAGTCAGTCTCCTCTTGAACTCTAAAGGTGAGAAGGGTACGTCCTGTAGTGGGCTGAAAAACGATGGACTTTTACGGAGTCGGTGTACGATGCTTCAAGATGAATACTTGTATAAAAGACAGCCTACCCACCACAACCTGGTCCTAAGGCGACGCCAACACACCCGGTGAAGTAATTATATGATCATTTTAAGGGTAGTCAAGAGGATCGTGCCCCAAACATTATTTATAATTACCCAAAGAACGTCTTGGTGTTACCCAGGACCTCTTCTAAAGGCTCCTTCACCGCAAAGCAGCATCATTTTCAGTAGCACGGAAATGTAGACTCATTTTAGGAGAACAATTCTTTAACGAGACTATGCTCCTTACGATACAGTCTTGTCAAAGGTAAACTTTCACTTGCAGGGTAACCTCTAGCATGCGGAGTCCAACAACACACATATGAATTAATGCAATACTAAAGAATACGATCTCTCCTTTCCTTTTATTAAAATATGGCTTCAGAAATCACTGGTTTTATGGTGATCAAGTACATTATGATTAGCTTAACGTTTTAATGGCAAGAAAGACGACCAAAATGAAGTGTTTTAATACCAGTACACTCGAGAGTTGAACCCTAAAGTGACAAACACCAACAATTACACTCGACATTATCGAGTTCCATGGTGACAAATACCATTACACTCGAGCGTGAGCCCCATAGTGGCAAATGTAATACAAGTCTTTGCTGCAAGAATTGTCATAGAGGTGTATCCTGGGGTAATCGTAGTTGTAATAACCGAGGTGGGCACAGTCGTAGGAAGATCCCAGCGTGGGCTCACCCGCCCGCCACAAGTTAGATGTCATGTCCAATGGTCGGCCATCTATCCACATCCACATTCCTTCCTGGGCCTTGTCACTGGCACCAACCCACATAAGTTGGCTGGTCCATCCTTTGTAAGGAAAATCATAAATTGCATCGGTAGTCGTTTTAAGTGCAATTTTCTTGTTTTTCATGTAATTTGTACAACCATACCATTTCTTTATGATAGGTTGATCCTCTTACATACCTTTGTTGATGATATAAGTAATCAGGTGATGGTTGTCGTTACAGTCCATGTCCAAGACGGCGAGGTCAGCGTCCCAGAGATGACACGCATCCCTGGCCAAATCCCAGCTACTCTTGTCACCGATCTCAACAGAGAAGAGGTAGCACTGGTTCCCCACGGCCACGAATCCGTTTGGACAAGACCCTGTGATATAAAGCATTAACTCCTTAAGCAGGACGGTATAACCCTTGGGTATGATGGCTTGGCCTGTCAGGTCAAAGGTCAGGCAAGCATATCCAAGGGTCATACTGTCGTACTCAACGATCGTATCGCCGTGCATATGTTATAATCGTTTATGTAGAAAAAAAAAAAAAAACGCGTCGTAGTGAAGCAACGGACCTTGTGCAGCTGCAAGCGCAGACAGCAACAGGAACAGCTGGAGTGTGTGGTTCATGATGGAGAGGAGTGCGACAACGGCAGCGGCGATACAGAAGGACCGTCTGGTGCAGTGGTACCACCAACTGCTGCTTTATACCCTCCCCGTCCCACTCTCCCTCCCCCTTGCACCACCTGCCCATGAGAACCAACACCTGTACCGACAACACCTTAAACGGGGCAAACTTTATCTCCACCTTCTTCACAAAGTATAATAAGAAAAATAATAAAAAATAATATATATATATATATATATATATATATATATATATATATATATATATATATATATATATTTTTTTTTTTTTCTTCTTTTAAACTATTCGCCATTTCCCGCATTAGCGAAGTAGCGTTAAGAACATAGGACTGGGCCTTTTTTGGAATATCCTCACCTGGCCCCCTCTGTTCCTTCTTTTGGAAAAAAAAAAACGAGAGAGGAGGATTTCCAGCCCCCCGCTCCCTCCCCTTTTAGTCGCCTTCTACGACACGCAGGGAATACGTGGGAAGTATTCTTAATCCCCTATCCCCAGGGATAATATATATATATATATATATATATATATATATATATATATATATATATATATATATATATATATATATATATTTTTCCATACCATTCGCCATTTCCCGCATTAGCAAGATAGCGTTAATGACAGAGGACTGGGCCTTAGAGGGAATATCCTCACCTGGCCCCCTTCTCTGTACCTTCTTTTGGAAAAAAAAAAAAAAAATGAGGGGAGGATTTCCAGCCCCCGCTCCCTTCCCTTTTAGTCGCCTTCTACGACACGCAGGGAATACATGGGAAGCATTCTTTCTCCCCTATCCCCAGGGATATAATATATATATATATATATATATATATATATATATATATATATATATATATATATATATATATATATATATATCATATCATTTTGTTTTGCTTTGTTGCTGTCTCCCGCATTTGCGAGATAGCGCAAGGAAACAGACGAAAGAAATGGCCCAACCCACCCCCATACACATGTATACACATACATGCCCACACACGCAAATATACACACCTATAAATCTCAACATACACATACATATACATATATACACAGGTACATAATTCATACTGTCTGCCTCCATTTATTCCCATCGCCACCTTGCCACACCTGGAATAACATCCCCCTCCCCCCTCATGTGTGCGAGGTAGCGCTAGGAAAAGACAACAAAGGCCCCATTCATTCACACTCAGTCTCTAGCTGTCATGTAATAATGCCCGAAACCACAGCTCCCTTTCCACATCCAGGCCCCACACGACTTTCCATGGTTTACCCCAGACGCTTTACATGCCCTGATTCAATCCATTGACAGCACGTCGACCCCTGTATACCACATCAATCCAATTCACTCTATTCCTTGCCCGCCTTTCACCCTCCTGCATGTTCAGGTCCCGATCACTCAAAATCTTTTTCACTCCATCTTTCCACCTCCAATTTGGTCTCCCACTTCTCCTCGTTCCCTTCACCTCCGACACATATATTCTCTTGGTCAATCTTTCCTCACTCATTCTCTCCATGTGGCCAAACCATTTCAAAACACCCTCTTCTGCTCTCTCAACCACGCTCTTCTTATTTCCACACATCTCTCTTACCCTTACCTTACTTACTCGATCAAACTAAAGAAATGGCTCAACCCACCCCCATACACATGTATATACATACGTCCACACACGCAAATATACATACCTACACAGCTTTCCATGGTTTACCCCAGACGCTTCACATGCCCTGATTCAATCCACTGACAGCACGTCAACCCCGGTATACCACATCGATCCAATCCACTCCATTCCTTGCCCTCCATTCACCCTCCTGCATGTTCAGGCCCCGATCACACAAAATCTTTTTCACTCCATCTTTCCACCTCCAATTTGGTCTCCCACTTCTCGTTCCCTCCACCTCCGACACATATATCCTCTTGGTCAATCTTTCCTCACTCATTCTCTCCATGTGCCCAAACCATTTCAAAACACCCTCTTCTGCTCTCTCAACCACGCTCTTTTTATTTCCACACATCTCTCTTACCCTTACATTACTTACTCGATCAAACCACCTCACACCACACATTGTCCTCAAACATCTCATTTCCAGCACATCCATCCTCCTGCGCACAACTCTATCTACAGCCCACGCCTCGCAACCAAACAACATTGTTGGAACCACTATTCCTTCAAACATACCCATTTTTGCTTTCCGAGATAATGTTCTCGACTTCCACACATTCTTCAAGGCTCCCAGGATTTTCGCCCCCTCCCCCACCCTATGATCCACTTCCACTTCCATGGTTCCATCCGCTGCCAGATCCACTCCCAGATATCTAAAACACTTTACTTCCTCCAGTTTTTCTCCATTCAAACTTACCTCCCAATTGACTTGACCCTCAACCCTACTGTACCTAATGACCTTGCTCTTATTCATATTTACTCTTAACTTTCTTCTTTCACACACTTTACCAAACTCAGTCACCAGCTTCTGCAGTTTCTCACATCATTATACTTAACTGCTGTCTCCCACGTTAGCGAGGTAGTACAAGGAAACAGACGAAAAATTGCCCAACCCACCCACATACACACGCATATACATAAACGCCCACACACACACACATATACATACATATACATACACAGACATATACATATATACAAATGTACTTATCCATACTTGCTGCCTTCATCCATTCCTGTCCCCACTCCGCCATAAATGAAATAGCATTCCCCCCCAGCGAGGCAGCACCAGGAACTGATGAAAAAGGCCATATTCGTTCACACTCAGTCTCTAGCTGTCATGTGTAATGCACCAAAACCACAGCTCCCTTTACACATCCAGGCCCCACTGACCTTTTCATGGTTTACCCCAGACACTTCACATGCCCTGGTTCAATCCATTGACAGCACGTCCATCCCGGTATACCACATTGTTCCAATTCACTCTATTCCTTACACGCCTTTTACCCTCCTGTATGTTCAGACCCCGATCGCTCAATATCTTTTTCACTCCATCCTTCCACCTTGATTAGGTCCTCAGCTGCCTGTGCCATCTCAGTACAAAAAAAAATTAAATTCATATTCGCAAATTTTGGATTACACTTGTTAAATAATTTTAATTAGATTTTTATTTCATAAATGATATAATTCTTATATTAGTTACACAAAATGCTAAATTCTTTAAGAAATACAAGTGAACTATATCATTACCTTTGGTAATACTATTATATATATCTATGGAAGGCATGAACAGCTAAATTTCTATTGCAGTTTATTACTATTACCATTCCAAAAATTTACCAATCACAAACTGATACATTAGGTACCTTATTACAAATCATGCATAATCTTCCTATAATCACAAGTAAAAACAAGAAAGCTACATTAGGTACACTTACTGTTCTTCCTTCTCATAATTAACGTTTTGAAAAGTGAAATTGATGACAAAGTTCCAGGCAAGACATTTGGTATTTAGAGATGTTTAAACCTGTATATACACAATTCCATACATTCTGCACATTACCCATTAAGTTGAAATAGTTCACAAACTGTCAATACTACACATTCTGAGTCCTTTCTACTGTGCTTAAACAGATCTATCATCAATCTGATAATAACATTAATTACAAATCATCTTACTGTAATGAGGACTGTGGACTGGAAAAATATATGTAGATAAAAAAAGATATACAGAATATAACAACTGGGGTGCCCCAAATTTTCCCATGTTACTAAGATCTACTTTACCAAGTGTCTTTAACAAACAGTAATTTGTTCTACTCACACAAAGGGTGGGGATGTATTATACAAGATCTTGTAACCATTTATAAGGTTTCATTCGCAAACATGTTCATGTTAAAAATTGCTTTTAGACATGACACATGAATAACATCAATAACAATATCAGCAAAAAGAGTTCTGATATTGGGAAATAATAACTTTACTTGATATTTTCAAGTTCTTTCATTAACTGTGCCCTCTTCTTTTCAAGTTCATCTTCACTTAGCTCACCCTCCTCTAAGCTAACTTCACCAGCTTCACGTTCTGAAGACCTTCGAGCTGAATCACCTTCTGAATGGCCTCGGGACCTGAAAATGTGAAAAGAAAATTCTAAACCTATTCCATATGAAACAATTCCATCCTAATTCAACATGACCTGTTTCAATATTCATCTCTACATTCTCTGTTGAAAAAAAATATATATATGGCCACCTAATTTAGAAATCAATTACTATTCATTTTTCATGAAGTAAGATTAAAGAAGATCTTGTTTTCAGTTCCAGCTTTACCCTTTTTCACATGAAAGACAATGGATGCTTAACAATATCTTGAGCACAACAACAAAACAGTAATAAATGGCTATTCTATATGTAAATGTTACACTAAACTCACCAATCATACCATGTTCCTCTTACATCCAAGACCCTCAGTAACTCTGACAACAAGGCAACAATTTAACATGCTGTTTCTATCATTTGTTGACTACAAGTGAGCACAAGCTTTGATGAACTTAGTATACATTACCCAAATTCAACACAAGGCACTGGCAGAGTATGAGACAGTGCACAGGATTATTAGAACAGTGCTGCAGTACAACAACAAACAAGGTGCAATACATCTGAAGTACATGCAAAGTGTATAAATTAATAATATTTCAGCAATGCATTACAAGCACACATGAATAATCAAGCCCTGCTCTTCCTCACTGACTCTTCACACAGAAAATGTAAGATGAACCTTCATTTATGTTAAAACGTGTTCAAGACATTTCACCACTAGTGCATTAATCTTTCACTATGAATGTCATTCACTCTGAAATTATGAGTTAATCTTAGAGGAGAAATTTGCTACTTCATATCATAAAAAAGAACAAGATCTATGTATAATAACAAGTATGATAATGTACAACCATGCCTTTGAAAGCCCAATGTAGTGTGATGGATTTGGATCCATCACACTACATTGGGCTTTCAAAGGCAAACACAACATGGATGGATGTTAGACTGATATCATGTAACTTGCCTTGACCCTTTACTAAAGACATAAATGGAACTAGAGAAACTGGGCTCTGCTGGGAAGGGTTACAAAAAATAGTAAACATGAAAACTTCAATCGCATACATCTTCAAGTAAGGAAAAGGTATATTCCAGATATAGCATCATGGTATCTGGAATCATATTACACCCTCCACGTAAGAAGTGCAAGTCTTCTTTAAGTCTTACAAGAATTAAACCTGGATAAATTTCATATCCTTACCTTCCATATACCCAAACTCCATTTTCTACCTTGACTTTCTCAATGTTTTTCTTACCCTATCTTATTTTTCTCAAAAAAATGACTCTTTCTGGCCTTTTTCCCACAATATCAAGAAATTAAATAAATCATGTATGATGGTAAATCACATATAACTAAATCTGTACAGAAAGTTTTGAAATCTTGTCCAGGAAGTGTTTTTCAACTCGAAAGTTATTTATTTATATTTTATTTTGCTTTGTCGCTGTCTCCCACGTTTGCGAGGTAGTGCAAGGAAACAGACGAAAGAAATGGCCCAACCCGCCCCCATACACATGTATATACACACACGTCCACACACGCAAATATACATACCTATACATCTCAATGTACACATATATATACACACACGGACACATACATATATACCCATGCACACAATTCACACTGTCTGCCTTTATTCATTCCCATCGCCACCTCACCACACATGGAATACCATCCCCCTCCCCCTCATGTGTGTGGGGTAGCGCTAGGAAAAGACAACAAAGGCCTCATTTGTTCACACTCAGTCTCTAGCTGTCATGCACTAATGCCCGAAACCACAGCTCCGTTTCCACATCCAGGCCCCACACAGCTTTCCATGGTTTACCCCAGACGCTTCACATGCCCTGATTCAATCCACCGACAGCACGTCAACCCCGGTACACCACATCGATCCAATTCACTCTATTCCTTGCCCGCCTTTTACCCTCCTGCATATATATATATATATATATATATATATATTTTTTTTTTTTTTTATACTTTGTCGCTGTCTCCCGCGTTTGCGAGGTAGCGCAAGGAAACAGACGAAAGAAATGGCCCAACCCCCCCATACACATGTACATACACACGTCCACACACGCAAATATACACACCTACACAGCTTTCCATGGTTCACCCCAGACGCTTCACATGCCTTGATTCAATCCACTGACAGCACGTCAACCCCTGTATACCACATCGCTCCAATTCACTCTATTCCTTGCCCTCCTTTCACCCTCCTGCACTAATGCCCGAAACCACAGCTCCCTTTCCACATCCAGGCCCCACACAGCTTTCCATGGTTTACCCTAGACGCTTCACATGCCCTGATTCAATCCACCGACAGCACGTCAACCCCGGTACACCAGATCGATCCAATTCACTCTATTCCTTGCCCGCCTTTTACCCTCCTGCATATATATATATATATATATATATATATATATATATATATATATATATATATATATATATATTTTTTTTTTTTCATACTATTTGCCATTTCCCGCATTAGCGAGGTAGCGTTAAGAACAGAGGACTGGGCCTTTGAGGGAATATCCTCACCTGGCCCCCTTCTCTGTTCCTTCTTTTGGAAAATTAAAAAAAAACGAGAGGGGAGGATTTCCAGCCACCCGCTATAAATATATATATATATATATATATATATATATATATATATATATATATATATATATATATATATATATATATAAGAGAAAGGTGCAAGAGGTGAAAAAAAGGGCAAATGAGAGTTGGGGTGAGAGAGTATCATTAAATTTTAGGGAGAATAAAAAGATGTTCTGGAAGGAGGTAAATAAAGTGCGTAAGACAAGGGAGCAAATGGGAACTTCAGTGAAGGGCGCAAATGGGGAGGTGATAACAAGTAGTGGTGATGTGAGAAGGAGATGGAGTGAGTATTTTGAAGGTTTGTTGAATGTGTTTGATGATAGAGTGGCAGATATAGGGTGTTTTGGTCGAGGTGGTGTGCAAAGTGAGAGGGTTAGGGAAAATGATTTGGTAAACAGAGAAGAGGTAGTAAAAGCTTTGCGGAAGATGAAAGCCGGCAAGGCAGCAGGTTTGGATGGTATTGCAGTGGAAGTTATTAAAAAAGGGGGTGACTGTATTGTTGACTGGTTGGTAAGGTTATTTAATGTATGTATGACTCATGGTGAGGTGCCTGAGGATTGGCGGAATGCGTGCATAGTGCCATTGTACAAAGGCAAAGGGGATAAGAGTGAGTGCTCAAATTACAGAGGTATAAGTTTGTTGAGTATTCCTGGTAAATTATATGGGAGGATATTGATTGAGAGGGTGAAGGCATGTACAGAGCATCAGATTGGGGAAGAGCAGTGTGGTTTCAGAAGTGGTAGAGGATGTGTGGATCAGGTGTTTGCTTTGAAGAATGTATGTGAGAAATACTTAGAAAAGCAAATGGATTTGTATGTAGCATTTATGGATCTGGAGAAGGCATATGATAAGAGTTGATAGAGATGCTCTGTGGAAGGTATTAAGAATATATGGTGTGGGAGGCAAGTTGTTAGAAGCAGTTAAAAGTTTTTATCGAGGATGTAAGGCATGTGTACGTGTAGGAAGAGAGGAAAGTGATTGGTTCTCAGTGAATGTAGGTTTGCGGCAGGGGTGTGTGATGTCTCCATGGTTGTTTAATTTGTTTATGGATGGGGTTGTTAGGGAGGTGAATGCAAGAGTTTTGGAAAGAGGGGCAAGTATGAAGTCTGTTGTGGATGAGAGAGCTTGGGAAGTGAGTCAGTTGTTGTTCGCTGATGATACAGCGCTGGTGGCTGATTCATGTGAGAAACTGCAGAAGCTGGTGACTGAGTTTGGTAAAGTGTGTGAAAGAAGAAAGTTAAGAGTAAATGTGAATAAGAGCAAGGTTATTAGGTACAGTAGGGTTGAGGGTCAAGTCAATTGGGAGGTGAGTTTGAATGGAGAAAAACTGGAGGAAGTGAAGTGTTTTAGATATCTGGGAGTGGATCTGGCAGCGGATGGAACCATGGAAGCGGAAGTGGATCATAGGGTGGGGGAGGGGGCGAAAATTCTGGGAGCCTTGAAGAATGTGTGGAAGTCGAGAACATTATCTCGGAAAGCAAAAATGGGTATGTTTGAAGGAATAGTGGTTCCAACAATGTTGTATGGTTGCGAGGCGTGGGCTATGGATAGAGTTGTGTGCAGGAGGATGGATGTGCTGGAAATGAGATGTTTGAGGACAATGTGTGGTGTGAGGTGGTTTGATCGAGTAAGTAACGTAAGGGTAAGAGAGATGTGTGGAAATAAAAAGAGCGTGGTTGAGAGAGCAGAAGAGGGTGTTTTGAAATGGTTCGGGCACATGGAGAGAATGAGTGAGGAAAGATTGACCAAGAGAATATATGTGTCGGAGGTGGAGGGAACGAGGAGAAGAGGGAGACCAAATTGGAGGTGGAAAGATGGAGTGAAAAAGATTTTGTGTGATCGGGGCCTGAACATGCAGGAGGGTGAAAGGAGGGCAAGGAATAGAGTGAATTGGAGCGATGTGGTATACCGGGTTGACGTGCTGTCAGTGGATTGAATCAAGGCATGTGAAGCGTCTGGGGTAAACCATGGAAAGCTGTGTAGGTATGTATATTTGCGTGTGTGGACGTATGTATATACATGTGTATGGGGGTGGGTTGGGCCATTTCTTTCGTCTGTTTCCTTGCGCTACCTCGCAAACGCGGGAGACAGCGACAAAGCAAAAAAAAAAAAAAATATATATATATATATATATATATATATATATATATATATATATATATATATATATATATATAGATATGGAAAGTTGTGTGGGGCCTGGATGTGGAAAGGGAGCTGTGGTTTCGGGCATTATTGTATGACAGCTAGAGACTGAGTATGAACGAATGGGGCCTTTGTTGTCTTTTCCTAGTGCTACCTCGCACACATGAGGGGGGAGGGGGATGGTATTCCATGTGTGGCGAGGTGGCGATGGGAATGAATAATGGCAGACAGTGTGAATTGTGTGCATGGGTATATATGTATGTGTCTGTGTGTGTATATATATGTGTACATTGAGATGTATAGGTATGTATATATGCGTGTGTGGACGTGTATGTATATACATGTGTATGGGGGTGGGTTGGGCCATTTTTTTTCGTCTGTTTCCTTGCGCTACCTCGCAAACGCGGGAGACAGCGGCAAAAAAAAAAAAAAAAATATATATATATATATATATATATATATATATATATATATATATATATATATATATATATATATATTCCCATGAGTCCACGGGGAAAATGAAACACGAAAAGCTCCCAAGTGCACCCCCGTGCAACAATCACATCATCAGGGGAACACAAGAGAGGAACACAACAGTCAGTTATAAGGACTATAAACATCAAAAGCACTTTTAACCCTTCACTGAGATTGGGGCTTATACAACCCAATAATTTTTTTTCTGATCACTGCAGATGACGCATATACATCAAATGCCTTTGCCTTAACGCAAAATATAAAGCAATCAATGCTTATAGTGGCATCCCCACATATTGTTACTAAATGCTACTACTTGGTATGTATGGAGAGATCAAAAAAAGCTTACAGGGGATCTGTGCCATAATGTTTTGTAAAGCTGTAACACTCATGCAAGATAATAGATATCTATATTTATTTATTATCAATATATTATATATATTATATATCTATATATTATCTATATTTATGGAAAGCTGTGTAGGTATGTATATTTGCGTGTGTGGACGTGTGTATGTACTTGTGTATGGGGGGGGTTGGGCCATTTCTTTCGTCTGTTTCCTTGCGCTACCTCGCAAACGCGGGAGACAGCGACAAAGTATAAAAAAAAAAAAAAAAAAAAAAAAATTTATTTATTAATCATACTTTGTTGCTGTCTCCCATGTTAGCAAGATAGTGCAAGGAAACAGACCATAGAATGGCCCAACCCACCCACACACATATGTATATACATACACGTCCACACAGACACACATATACATACCTATACATTTCAATGTATACATACATATATATATATATATATATATATATATATATATATATATATATATATATATATATATATATATATATACATACACAGACATATACATATATACACATGTACAGAATTCATACTTGCTGTCTTTATTCATTCCCATTACCACCCCACCACACATGGAATGACCACCCCCCCCACATGCGCGCAAGGTAGCGCTAGAAAAAGACAACAAAGGCCACGTTCGTTCACACTCAGTCTCTAGTTGTCATGTATAATGCACCGAAACCACAGCTCCCTTTCCACATCCAGGCCCACAAAACTTTCCATGGTTTACCCCAGACGCTTCACATGCCCTGGTTCAATCCATTAACAGCACATCGACCCCGGTATACTACATCATTCAAAGTCACTCTATTCCTTGCACGCCTTTCACCCTCCTGCACGTTCAGACCCCAATCGCTCAAAATCTTTTTCACTCCATCTCTCCACTTCCAATTTGGTCTCCCACTTTTTGTTCCCTCCACCTCTGACATATATATCCTGTTTGTCAATCTTTCCTCACTCATTCTCTCCATGTGACAAAACCATTCAAAACACCCTCTTCTGCTCTCTCAACCACACTCTTTTTATTACCACACATCTCTCTTACCCTTCCATTACTTACTCATTCAAACCACTTCACACCACATATTGTCCTCAAACATCTCATTTCAACACATCCACCCTCCTCCTCACATCTCTATCTATAGCCCATGCCTCGCAACCATATAACATTGTTGGAACCACTATTCCTTCAAACATACCCATTTTTGCTTTCCGAGATAATGTTCTCACCTTCCACACATTTTTCAACGCTCCCAGAACTTTTGCCTCCTCCCCCACCTTGTGACTCACTTCCGCTTCCATGGTTCTATCTGCTGCCAAATCCACTCCCAGATATCTAAAACACTTCACTTTCTCCAGTTTTTTCCATTCAAACTTACCTCCCAATTGACTTATCCCTCAACCCTACTGTACTTAACAACCTTGCTCTTATTCACATTTACTCTCAGCTTTCTTCTTTTACACACTTTACCAAACTCAGTCACCAGCTTCTGCAGTTCCTCACCTGAATCAGCCATCAGCGCTGTATCATCAGCGAACAACAACTGACTCACTTCCCAAGCTCTCTCATCCACAACAGACTGCATACTTGCCCCTCTCTCCAAAACTCTTGCATTCACCTCCCTAACAACCCCATCCATAAACAGATTTAACAACTTTGGAGACATCACGCACTCCTGCCGCAAACTGACATTCACTGAGAACCAATGAAGATAATAGATATGTGATGAAAAGCCTTTGTAATCATATATGACTGTCCAAAAAAAATTCCAAAAATACCAAACATCTGAAAGTACTCCTGAAGTACCTGATACATATGGCAGTGGAGCAGCACAAGTTCATATAAACACAGCAGATGTAAACAACATTTCATCTGGTTCATTTCCATACACTTTCCTTTACGTCATTATGTTCTGGTTAAATGTAACAACAAAGTTATACAAATATTTGTCTACAATATCTGAGAAGATCCCATTCAGGATATTAGGACTGCTGCAGTGAATTGGCTAACAATAAAGATGACAATGCAACAAGTGTTCCTTTGAAACATAAACCTTGCAGCACTACAGTTTTAAACTGACTTCACTATATTCTTGGAACACTACCTCACAAAATATCTTTGTTATGTGAACTAGGTTTCTGAACACTCTTGCACATGGATAATGCAATATGAGTCTTCCTGAATACTTATGATAGTGTCCTCTTGAGACAATATGCATTAATATATTTATTTTATTATTTATTTATTTTGCTTTGTCGCTGTCTCCCACTTTAGCGAGGTAGCGATTATTAATATCTTTGAAAATTCATTAAAAATCCATTTTTGGATCTACAGACACATTTCATAGTTCCATGTTCAAACTAACCTTTTCAGGAGAGTGAATTACAGGTATTAGAAGAATAGGAAAACATAGAAATTTTGCATGACTATAATTTTCTTTTCATACTTGATCACTCTTTTCTGCATTAGATGGGTACTCCCAGGAGCAGACAAAAAAAGGACACAACCACTCAAATCCATTCTCAAGCTGTCATGTGTAATGCATCGAAACTGTAGATGACAGTGACAAATTGGATGTGAGCAGATGTGGCCTTTCTTTGTCTGTTCCAGACACTACCTCACTAATGCAGGAAATGGCGATCAAGTATGAATAAAATTATCATGAATATTAACAGTAGCTGTCAATAGACTGAACCAAGGCATGTGAAGCATCTGAGGTAAACAATGAAAAGGTCTGTGGGGCCTGGATGTGGATAGGGAGCTGTGGTTTTGGTGCATTACACATGACAGCTAGAGACTGAGTGTGATTGAATGTGGCCTTTTTTTTTCTGTTTTCCTGGTGCTACCTCACTGAAACGAGGTCTCAGCGATCCTATTTCCTGTGTGGCAGGGTGGCGACAGGAATGGATGAAGGCAAGCAAGTATGAATATGTACATGAGTATATATGTATATGTCTGTGTATGCATATGTATGTATATGTTGATATGTATATGCATGTATATGTACATGTATGGGCATTTATATATACATATGTGTATATGAATGGATGGGCCGTTCATCATCTGTTTCCGGCACTACCTTGCCGATGCGGGAAACAGCAGTTAAGTATAATAAATGAATAAATATCAACAGTAGCAATCAAAACTCACTTAATAGAGGTGAATTTGGGAAATGATTTAATAACTGGTTGATAAAAGTATTATACAGCAATCAATTATGAACAAATGCATGTGAATAACAACGATAAGACCATAAACAAGGTAACACGATAATTATCATAAACATTTACATGCTGATGGTGGTACATATCTCAACAAGCTCACTATGTTGCTGATGTAGGTACATATGGTGTGTATAATATTAAATAATCATTTATGAACAAAACCTGAAAAAAAGAACAAGACCAAAAACAGCATCACAAATCAGTAACTATTGTAAACACTTAGGGTGTACATGCCTCATTCACCTCATGGGGAAAGGGCTCACCTCCTCATGTGTGGCATTGTTAATTCAGTTTTCTAATTCCAGAATTCTTTATCTTGATTGAAATAACTGCTCACAGTTTTCAGGTAAGAAATGAGCTTTAATATGGTTCTTTAAATTTCCAGTTTCAGAAATCTCTTACAACTGCCCAATACTTTCAAGCAAAAATTTGCCTATATTGGTTGTTAACAATTTTCACTGACTCTTCATAATGTAAAGTGAATATCTTGAGTGAATATGTAAGATATAAAAGCCCTTAACCTCCATATGATACTAAAATTTGCCTTTCACCAGTATTGGCCATTTGTGAATCATGTACTCCCCAACCTCACAAATAATCAATAGCTCACTGTATCATGAACTGTAAACCTACCCATAAACTAGTTCTTTGCATGAAAAAAAAAATCAATAAATGAAAAAACTTTCCCAGCCTAGCTGCAGATATTATAAGTCTATTCTATACCAACAACACATGCAAAAAAGCATAGGCCAAAACTGCAACATGTTAAAGTACAATCACATTACTACTGTAAATCAAGTGTTTAGTTCTGTATAGCATCTGCTTAAAACCTTTTCTAGTCCTATTTCAGTTGCAAGACACAAAATAACTGCCTTTTTATCATATAAAAGTACTCTATTCACTATAACTTACTCTTTTATTTAGTACTTTAATAAAGTTACTCATTCAAAGATTTGACACTGTTATTGTTAATATATCTGAAAAGTACTAAAAATCTAAACCTGAAGGATGTACTACTAAAGCAATGAATGAGATGGGGAGAAAAAAGTTTAAGAAAAAACCACACACTACACACATTGGAAAGTACTACCCACTGAACATCAAAAACATCGGAAAGTGCTATCCACTGAACATCAAAAACAATGACAATGTCAGCAAAAGAAGCACCACAGCAAGATTAACATAAATGAGATTCAACAGAAAAGTGTGTGGCGATCAATATATGCACAAAAGCAAGACAATACACAACAGGGTCATCCACAGTATTTTACTTTTAAAATCCATCACTTACCTCATATGAGAACTTCTGTAAGAGCTTGAAATGAAAAAAAAAATAGTATTACATCAAGGATAACTAATAAGAAATGCAATCCATCCCTTTACATGTAAACTGTAAGAAAATCTATCTATCTATATATTCACCTTTCCTTTACCAAACACCTATCTCTACAGCAAAGTAGCTTATGCATTATGTACCAACAAATTATTACTGGAAAGAGAATTTATCATTTATCATCAGCTTTATCACTTTTGCCTCCCATTAATTCCTGAAAATGCTCCATCTTATACATATGCAGATCTATTTTTATATCTACTATACTTACCAAACACCTATCTCTACAGCAAAGTAGCTTATGCATTATGTACTACCAAATCATTACTGGAAAATGAATTTATCATTTATCATCAACTTTATCACTTTTGCCTCCCATTAATTCCTGAAAAAGCTCCATTTTATATAAATACATATCTATTTTTATATCTATTATACTTAGTCGCTGTCTCCCACATTAGCGAGGTAGCGCAGGGAAACAGACTAAAGATAGCCCAACCCACCCACATACACATGTATATACATAACGCCCACACACGCACATATACATACCTATGCATTTCAACTTATACATACATATACATACACAGACTTTTTTTTTTTTTTCTTTTTGCTTTGTCGCTGTCTCCCGCGTTTGCGAGGTAGCGCAAGGAAACAGACGAAAGAAATGGCCCGACCCACCCCCATACACATGCCTTGATTCTATCCACTGACAGCACGTCAACCCCGGTATACCACATCGCTCCAATTCACTCTATTCTTTGCCCTCCTTTCACCCTCCTGCATGTTCAGGCCCTGATCACACAAAATCTTTTTCACTCCATCTTTCCACCACCAATTTGGTCTCCCTCTTCTCCTCGTTCCCTCCACCTCCGACACATATATCCTCTTGGTCAATCTTTCCTCACTCATTCTCTCCATGTGACCAAACCATTTCAAAACACCCTCTTCTGCTCTCTCAACCACACTCTTTTTATTTCCACACATCTCTCTTACCCTTACGTTACTTACTCGATCAAACCACCTCACACCACACATTGTCCTCAAACATCTCATTTCCAGCACATCCATCCTCCTGCGCACAACTCTATCCATAGTCCACGCCTCGCAACCATACAACATTGTTGGAACCACTATTCCTTCAAACATACCCATTTTAGCTTTCCGAGATAATGTTCTCGACTTCCACACATTCTTCAAGGCTCCCAGAATTTTCGCCCCCTCCCCCACCCTATGATCCACTTCTGCTTCCATGGTTCCATCCGCTGCCAGATCCACTCCCAGATATCTAAAACACTTCACTTCCTCCAGTTTTTCTCCATTCAAACTCACCTCCCAATTGAATTGACCTTCAACCCTACTGTACCTAATAACATTGCTCTTATTCACATTTACTCTTAACTTTCTTCTTTCACACACTTTACCAAACTCAGTCACCAGCTTCTGCAGTTTCTCACATGAATCAGCCACCAGCGCTGTATCATCAGCGAACAACAACTGACTCACTTCCCAAGCTCTCTCATCCCCAACAGACTTCATACTTGCCCCTCTTTCCAAAACTCTTGCATTCACCTCCCTAACAACCCCATCCATAAACAAATTAAACAACCATGGAGACATCACACACCCCTGCCGCAAACCTACATTCACTGAGAACCAATCACTTTCCTCTCTTCCTACACGTACACATGCCTTACATCCTCGATAAAAACTTTTCACTGCTTCTAACAACTTGCCTCCCACACCATATATTCTTAATACCTTCCACAGCAATTCTCTATCAACTCTATCATATGCCTTCTCCAGATCCATAAATGCTACATACAAATCCATTTGCTTTTCTAAGTATTTCTCACATACATTCTTCAAAGCAAACACCTGATCCACACATCCTCTACCACTTCTGAAACCACACTGCTCTTCCCCAATCTGATGCTCTGTACATGCCTTCACCCTCTCAATCAATACCCTCCCATATATATATATATATATATATATATATATATATATATGGAGCGGGGGGCTGGAAATCCTCCCCTCTCGTTTTTTGTTTTTTTTTCTTTTTTTTTTTTTTCCCCAAAAGAAGGAAGAGAGAATTGGGCCAGGTGAGGGTATTCCCTCAAAGGCCTAGTCCTCTGTTCTTAATGCTACCTCGCTAATGCGGGAAATGGCGAATAGTTTGAAAGAAAGATATATATATATATATATATACATGTACATATTCATACTTGCTGCCTTCATCCATTCCTGCCGCCATCTCGCCACACATGAAATAGCATCCCCCCTACCCCCGCAAGTGCGCAATGTAGCGATAGGAAAAGACAAAAGACAACAAAGGCCACATTTGTTCACACTCAGTCTCTAGCTGTCATGTGTGATGCACCAAAACCACAGCTCCCTTTCCACATCCAGGCCCCACAAAACTTTCCATGGTTTACCCCAGACGCTTCACATGCCCTGGTTCAATCCAATGACAGCATGTCCACATCGGTATACCACATTGTTACAATTCACCCTTTTCCTTGCATGCCCTTCACCCTCCTGTAAGTTCAGGCCCCGATCGCTCAAAATCTTTTTCATTCCATCCTTCCACCTCTAATTTGGTCTCCAACTTCTCCTCATTCCCTTTACCTCTGACACATATATCCTCTTTGTCAATCTTTCCTCACTCATTCTCTCCATATGACCAAACCATTTCAATACACCCTCTTCTGCTTTCTCAAAAACACTTTTTTTATCACCCCACAATTCTCTTACCCTTTCGTTACTTACTTGATCAAACCACCTCACACCACATACTGTCCTCAAACACCTCATTTCCAACACATCCACCCTCCTAGGAACAACCTTATCTACAGCTCATATCTCACACCCATATAACATTGTTGGAACCACTATTCCTTCAAACATACCCATTTTTGCTCTCCGAGATAATGTTCTCGCCTTCCACACATTCTTCAACGCTCCCAGAACCTTTGCCCCCTCCCCCAACCCATGACTCACTTCCATTTCCATGGTTCCATCTGCTGCTAAATCCACTACCAGATATCAAAGACACTTCACTTCTTCCAGTTTTTCTCCATTCAAGCTTACCTCCCAATTAACTTGTCCCTCAACCCTACTGAACCTAATAACCTTGCTCTTATTCACATTTACTCTCAGCTTTCTTCTTTCACACACTTTACCTAACTCAGTCACCAACTTTTGCAGTTTCTCACCGGAATCACCCACCAGCACTGTATCATCAGTGAACAACAACTGACTCACTTCCCACCCCCTCTCATCCACAACAGACTACATACTTCCCCCTCACTCCAAAACTCTTGCATTCACCTTCCTAACAACCCCATCCATAAACAAACTGAACAACCATGGAGACATCACGCACCCCTGCCACAAACCGACATTCACTGGAAACCAATCACTTTCCTCTCTTCCTACTTGTACATATGCCTTACATCCTTGGTAAAAACTTTTCATTGCCTCTAGCAACTTACCTACCACACCATATACTCTTAATACCTTCCACTAAGCATCTCTATCAACCCTATCATATGCCTTTTCCAGATACTAAAAATGCTATATACAAATCAATCTGTTTTTCTAGGTATTTCTCACATACATTCTTCAAAGCAAACACCTGATCCACGCATCCTCTACCACTTCTGAAACCACACTGCTCTTCCCCAATCTGATGCTCTGTACATGCCTTTACCCTCTCAATCAATACCCTCCAATATAATTTCCCAGGAATACTCAACAAACTTATACCTCTGTAATTTGAACACTTACATCCAGGCCCCATAGACCTTTCCATGGTTTACCTCAGACACTTCACATGCCCTGGTTCAATCCATTGACAGCACGATGACCCCAGTATACCACATCGTTCCAATTCACTCTATTCCTTGCATGCCTTTCACCCTCCTGTATGTTTAGGACCTGATCGCTCAAAATATTTTTCACTCCATCCTCCCATCTCCAATTCGATCTCCCGCTTCTCCTCCCCTCCACCTCTAACCCATATATCCTCTGCAAATCTTTCCTCACACATTCTCTCCAAGTGTCCAAACCATTTCAACACATCCTCTTCTGCTCTCTCAACCACACTTTTTTTATTACCACATATCTATCTTACTCTTACATCACTTACTCAATCAAACCACCTCACGCCACATATTGCCCTCAAGCATTTCATTTCCAACACATCCACCTTCCTCCACACAATCCTATCTAAAGCCCATGCCTCACAACCATATAAAGTTGTATATATTTCTATCTTTTATTTATTTTGCTTTGTTGCTGTCTCCTGCGTTAGCAAGGTAGCGCAAGGAAACAGACAAAAGAGTGGCCCAACCCACCAACATACACATGTATATACATACACACCCACACATGCAAATATACATACCAATACATCTCAACATATACATACATATACACACACAGACATATACATATATACACATGTACATAATTCATACTGTCAGCCTTTATCCATTCCCATCGCCATCCTGCCACACATAAAATAACAACCCCCTCCCCCCCTCATGTGCGCGAGGTAGCGCTAGGAAGACAACAAAGGCCCCATATGTTCACACTCAGTCTGTAGCTGTCATGTAATAATGCACCAAAACCACAGCTCCCTTTCCACATCCAGGCCCCAGAGAACTTTCCATGGTTTACCCCAGACGCTTCACATGCCCTGGTTCAATCTATTGACAGCACGTCGACACCGGTATACCACATCGTTCCAATTCACTCTATTCCTTGCATGCCTTTCACCCTCCTGCATGTTCAGGCCTCAATCACTCAAAATCTTTTTCACTCCATCTTTCCACCTCTAATTTGGTCTCCCACTTCTCCTCGTTCCCTTCACCTCTAACACATATGTCCTTTTGGTCAATCTTTCCTCACTCATTCTCTCCATGTGACCAAACCATTTCAATACACCCTCTTCTGCTCTCTCAACCACACTCTTTTTATTACCACACATCTCTCTTACCCTTTCATTACTTACTCGATCAAACTACCTCACATCACATATTGTCCTCATACATCTCATTTTCAGCACATCCACCCTCCTGCGCACAACTCTATCCATAACCCACGCCTCACAACCATACAACATTGTTGGAACCACTATTCCTTCAAACATACCCATTTTTGCTTTCCGAGATAATGTTCTCGACCTCCACACATTCTTCAAGGCTCCCAGGATTTTCGCCCCCTCCCCCACCCTATGATTCACTTCTGCTTCCATGGTTCCATCCGCTGCCAGTTCCACTTCCAGATATCTAAAACACTTTACTTCCTCCAGTTTTTCTCCATTCAAACTTACCTCCCAATTGACTTGACCCTCAACCCTACTGTACCTAACAGCCTTGCTCTTATTCACATTTACTCTTAACTTTCTTCTTTCACACACTTTACCAAACTCAGTCACCAGCTTCTGCAGTTTCTCACATGAATCAGCCACCAGTGCTGTATCATCAGCAAACAACAACTGACTCACTTCCCAAGCTCTCTCATCCACAACAGACTTCATACTTGCCCCTCTTTCCAATATTTATCACAGTGCAATGAAATCTTAGCTTTTTGGAGAAAATATTACTTTCACTAATTCTACATAAGTTAGATTCCATGTCAGTGAGGAAAGAACATTACAATACATAAAAGTTTACTCATGATGCAGTAGAGATGTTTCTTGGGAAAAAGTCTAAATATTTCATTCCATATGTATCTGTAGGTACAGTAGGGTTGAGTCAATTGGGAGGTGAGTTTGAATGGAGAAAAACTGGAGGAAGTAAAGTGTTTTAGATATCTGGAAGTGGAACTGGCAGCGGATGGAACCATGGAAGCAGAAGTGAATCATAGGGTGGGGGAGGGGGCGAAAATCCTGGGAGCCTTGAAGAATGTGTGGAGGTCGAGAACATTATCTCGGAAAGCAAAAATGGGTATGTTTGAAGGAACAGTGGTTCCAACAATGTTGTATGGTTGCGAGGCGTGGGCTATGGATAGAGTTGTGCGCAGGAGGATGGATGTGCTGGAAATGAGATGTTTGAGGACAATGTGTGGTGTGAGGTGGTTTGATCGAGTAAGTAACGTAAGGGTAAGAGAGATGTGTGGAAATAAAAAGAGCGTGGTTGAGAGAGCAGAAGAGGGTGTTTTGAAATGGTTTGGGCACATGGAGAGAATGAGTGAGGAAAGATTGACCAAGAGGATATATGTGTCGGAGGTGGAGGGAACGAGGAGAAGTGGGAGACCAAATTGGAGGTGGAAAGATGGAGTGAAAAAGATTTTGTGTGATCGGGGCCTGAACATGCAGGAGGGTGAAAGGAGGGCAAGGAATAGAGTGAATTGGATCGATGTGGTATACCGAGGTTGACGTGCTGTCAGTGGATTGAATCAGGGCATGTGAAGCGTCTGGGGTAAACCATGGAAAGCTGTGTAGGTATGTATATTTGCGTGTGTGGACGTATGTACATACATGTGTATGGGGGTGGGTTGGGCCATTTCTTTCGTCTGTTTCCTTGCGCTACCTCGCAAACGCGGGAGACAGCGACAAAGCAAAAAAAAAAAAAAAAAAAATGTATCTGTAGTGAAATAAAACATTAATCTGTACAACATATCAATATATACAACATTACAACATAAGAATACAGTACAGGCTGAGCATCCCTAATCCAAAAATCGAAAATCTGTAATGCTCCAAAACCCAAAACTTTTTGGGTGGTGACATGACTCAACCAGTAGTACAATACTTTTTGTGAACAAAAATCATACTGTACTTACCAGAGAAGTTGCTGGTGACTGTAAGCATTGGTAAAACTAACTCCAGTAAATCTAATAACTGCTTAATCAGGTTTTGGGTATCTGATAGACAGATTTCCAATATATATAGTATTTGATATAGCATGGGTTCACTGTATGTGAACACGAGACCTAATAATGATGGTATTATCAGTCCCTATCATCTTAGTGTATTCAATGACACCCATACATGAACTTCTCATGACTCCATCATCATGAGAATTGGAGTTCCCCAAGTAAATCACTTTATAATTGAAATCCCCAATTATCAGTACTTTACTATCTCTCCTAAGACTGTGTTTTACTTTTACTGCTTCATGTACAATCGTGACTGTTCCCTCAATGCAGCACTATAATAATACATTTGTTTTCAACAGTTAAAACTATTTTCAGAATTCAAAAATATCATCACAACTATGCACTTATTTCCCACAATTTCTCTTCCCATCATGTAGTGTCTGAATGGGCCATCTTATGATATTTCCTAAGTCTTATGGCTATCTCTTGTTAAGAAGGAAAATCTTTCTCCTATGTTCTCTCTTCCTCTCTTAGTAGCATGTATCCCTCAGGGCAAAACTGGCAAGATGTTATCTCTTTAATAAGCTCCACAACTCCATCAATAACAGGCCCACTTTCCCTTAGGCAATCACCAAATTCCAGTTCTTTGCCAATGACTTGTAAACCATCAGTATTTTGCATACATTACTTTCTGTCTGACATAACCATCGCCCAAAATTCCTGTCCTTTCTCCCGTGATGAAGGAGCTGTTCTGTCCCCTTGGCTCATCTGGAGTAACCTGTTATCATGCATGATGACTCTTGCTTTTCTTCCTTGCTTCCTTTGGTCTATCGTATCTAAATGAAACATAATCATAACTGGTCATCTCTTCTTTTATAAGAGAATCTGTCTGGCAATTTCATAGCCTCCATTAATCTTTTAAAGAGCACCCCTTCTTTCTTTTCAGTTTCTTCTTCATCTGGTGAACAATCTTTTTTGTATATAGTGATCATAATAATGGCAAAAATGCCCCAATCTAGGTCATTGGGTGAAGAAATAATAAATCAGGGCTTTGCAGGTGTTTGTAGTTCTGACTCTTGAAGTTAGAAAAGATAAAGACAAAAGGAAGATAGTTTCCCAGCTTAGTTGTTTCTGGGAAGGACACCAAAACAGGAAATCCTTGAGCAGCCCATCTCCACACAGAAACTGTAAGAAACAGCAGCCAAATGTATGCAAAAATAATCAGTGTTGTACATCTAACAACTCTGTGCTTTACAATTCTTTCTAATTCTAATTCCAACCAAATTTTTGCTAACTCCTTCTATGTTGCTCTGTCAGCCTGTCAACTACTGACTTTCTCTAAAATCTCCAGTTTAGTTAATAAGCACTGATCCTGTATGCTCTGCAGTTTTCTAAACCTTTCATCAACCAGGCCTTAGATTTCCTTGATTACTCCATCTCTTAAAAGTAGATTTCATTTTTCCTTGTATAGTTTCACTCAATTTTCTATGCACCTCTGTTTGTATGTCCTTACATCTCTGTTCCCTGCATCAATCTTCATGCTGTGAGTTCAATGATCAGCTCACGAAATTGCTCCAGCTCCTAATCCCTGCCTACTATTTTCCACAGATTATTTGTTATATGCATTTTTCTTTTCTTAATAGCCTCTATGACTTTTAGAAAACACCAGTCCAACAATTTCACTTTATAGTGATTTCATCCTCTTTCCTCCAGATATAAACTTTCTGAATCCCGTCAACTAATTTGATTTACATTCATATTCACCAATGATTTTTCCAATGAGAGTTCCTCTCTCACCTAACAGCATTTTTCATCATCTTTTACAAGACTCCTCAGATTCTTTATTTCCTCTAAACTTCTAATCCCATTTTTCAATAATTTCAAATAACATTAAGCTTTTGTTCTTTGGCAATTCATGCTATATTTCTATTTCTATTGGGTGTGATTTCTGTTTGTGTGTTTAACACTTGTTTTACCCCATCTCTTAACCTTGTACATATGTAATATTTTTTTACTTCTATGCATCTAAACACACACACACACACACATTAACTCAGTACATGACAACAGAGAACGTTAGAGGGGCCATTACTCTTGCTGATCCAAACAAATGATTTGCCTAAATGGTTGGACTGTATATATTTGCAGATGATGCAAAGGTCATGAGGAAAATGAAAAGTGAGGAGGATTGCATCAATTCAAAGGGGACCCAAACAGACTTCAAAGATGGTCACATACATGGATGATGAAATTTAACCCAAGCAGATGTGAAGTAATGAAGATGGGACAAAGTGAAAGAAGATATCAATGTGATGACTATCTATTAGAAAAAAAAATCAGGATTCTGTGTGAAACAGACTTGGGAGTAAACATAATTCCTAACCTGATGCCGCAGTCCCATATTAGGAGATTTGTTAATGACACAAACAGTCTGCCAGCAAATATCAGAATAGCTTTCATGTACTGAATAAGGAAAAATCTAGCAAGCTGTCCACTTCTTATATAGGGATAAAACTAGAATATGCATCTGAAGTTTGGTTATTGCACCAAAGTAATAAAAAAATAGCTGATTGAGAAGGTCCAGAGAATGGCAACAAAGATAGCATGAGTTAAGACAGATGAGGTACCAGGAAAGGCTAAAGGCTTTAGAACTCTGCACCATACATGAGAGAGAACTAACAGGTGACCTGATCACAACCTTTAAGTTTTTAAAACAATTCAAAGACACAAACAGTGAACAGTTCTTCAGGAGATGTAGGATAGAGCAATCAGAGGACATAAAATCAAATTATGCAAGATACTTGTTAAAAAACTTGTAAAGAAGTACTTTTATAGTACAAGAGTAGTGGATGAATGGAATAACACGACTGAGGCCATAGTTAATGCAGCGAACATACATAAATCTAAGGTGTTTGATACAGAATGTTCAAGAGATGGGGCCCCAAGAATGTAAACTTCCTCCCTGTTCATGGTAGAGTAGAACCTGGGTTGGGTGTGGGCTACCTGTTACACCCTGAATTCGAACCCCCGCAAGCCTGTTCTGACTTATGCTTAATAATGCTAACCACTGCACCATGAGGCCATTTTTCTATTTAATTTTTTCTTTATCTTTTTTTTTGTGTGTGTGCTATGGGGAAAGTGTTTCACAGTATTGTTACACCATCTCATTATTTCACAACAGTCTTGTTCTTTTGGTTTTATGTGTGTATACAAACACACAAACACAAACCCCAGCCTATGCCATGTATCCATTTATCAACCAGCCCCATGACAAGGAGGAAAACCTAGGTTAGGTTTAGACTGACTGCCACACCCAGGACTGGAGCCCAAAGGAGCCCATGCCAACTAATGTTTAATAAATATTACCTATTTGTACTGTTTGGGGTGGGAGTTTTACACTCGTGAACTTTCTCCACCATCATACAACTTTTGTAAACTCTCTACATTCACAATTTCGTAATTCAATGTACTCCATTCTTCCACTACTCTCATACTAAAAAAAAAAAAGCTTTAGATATCTTATTTAGTTTTTTTTTTGTTTTTTTTTTTTTTGCTTTGTCGCTGTCTCCCGCGTTTGTGAGGTAGTGCAAGGAAACAGACGAAAGAAATGGCCCAACCCACCCCCATACACATGTATATACATACGTCCACACACGCAAATATACATACCTACACAGCTTTCCATGGTTTACCCCAGACGCTTCACATGCCCTGTTTTAATCCACTGACAGCACGTCAACCCCGGTATTCCACATCGATCCAATTCACTCTATTCCTTGCCCTCCTTTCACCCTCCTGCATGTTCAGGCCCCAACCACAAAAAATCTTTTTCACTCCATCTTTCCACCTCCAATTTGGTCTCCCACTTCTCCTCGTTCCCTCCACCTCCGACACATATATCCTCTTGGTCAATCTTTCCTCACTCATTCTCTCCATGTGCCCAAACCATTTCAAAACACCCTCTTCTGCTCTCTCAACCATGCTCTTTTTATTTCCACACATCTCTCTTACCCTTACATTACTTACTCGATCAAACCACCTCACACCACACATTGTCCTCAAACATCTCATTTCCAGCACATCCATCCTCCTGCGCACAACTCTATCCATAGCCCACGCCTCGCAACCATACAACATTGTTGGAACCACTATTCCTTCAAACATACCCATTTTTGCTTTCCGAGATAATGTTCTCGACTTCCACACATTCTTCAAGGCTCCCAGGATTTTCGCCCCCTCCCCCAACCTATGATCCACTTCCGCTTCCATGGTTCCATCCGCTGCCAGATCCACTCCCAGATATCTAAAACACTTTACTTCCTCCAGTTTTTCTCCATTCAAACTTACCTCCCAATTGACTTGATCCTCAACCCTACTGTACCTAATAACCTTGCTCTTATTCACATTTACTCTTAACTTTCTTCTTTCACACACTTTACCAAACTCAGTCACCAGCTTCTGCAGTTTCTCACATGAATCAGCCACCAGCCCTGTATCATCAGCGAACAACAACTGAATCACTTCCCAAGCTCTCTCATCCACAACAACAGACTTCATACTTGCCCCTCTTTCCAAAACTCTTGCATTCACCTCCCTAACAACCCCATCCATAAACAAATTAAACAACCATGGAGACATCACACACCCCTGCCGCAAACCTACATTCACTGAGAACCAATCACTTTCCTCTCTTCCTACACATACACATGCCTTACATCCTCGATAAAAACTTTTCACTGCTTCTAACAACTTGCCTCCCACACCATATATTCTCAATACCTTCCACAGAACATCTCTATCCACTCTCTCATATGCCTTCTCCAGATCCATAAATGCTACATACAAATCCATTTGCTTTTCTAAGTATTTCTCACATACATTCTTCAAAGTAAACACCTGATCCACACATCCTCTACCACTTCTGAAACCACACTGCTCTTCCCAATCTGATGCTCTGTACATGCCTTCACCCTCTCAATCAATACCCTCCCATTTAATTTACCAGGAATACTCAACAAACTTATACCTCTGTAATTTGAGCACTCACTCTTATCCCCTTTGCCTTTGTACAATGGCACTATGCATGCATTCTGCCAATCCTCAGGCACCTCACCATGAGTCATACATACATTAAATAACCTTACCAACCAGTTGATAATACAGTCACCCCCTTTTTTAATAAATTCTACTGCAATACCATCCAAACCTGCTGCCTTGCCGGCTTTCATCTTCCGCAAAGCTTTTACTACCTCTTCTCTGTTTACCAAATCATTTTCCCTAACCCTCTCACTTTGCACACCACTTCGACCAAAACACCCTATATCTGCCACTCTATCATCAAACACATTCAACAAACCTTCAAAATACTCACTCCATCTCCTTCTCACATCACCACTACTTGTTATAACCTCCCCATTTGCGCCCTTCACTGAAGTTCCCATTTGCTCCCTTGTCTTACACACTTTATTTACCTCCTTCCAGAACATCTTTTTATTCTCCCTAAAATTTAATGATACTCTCTCACCCCAACTCTCATTTGCCCTCTTTTTCACCTCTTGCACCTTTCTCTTGACCTCCTGTCTCTTTCTTTTATACATCTCCCACTCAATTGCATTTTTTCCCTGCAAAAATCGTCCAAAGTATCTTTGTTAATTTCATGTTATGGGCTATGATTATCTTATCTCCACTTTCTGAAGAAATGTTCACTGCTGACACTATCAACAACCTTAAAAAGTGAAAGGCTGTGATCAGGTCACCCCTAACTCTTCTTTCAGCAATTCTGTAACAAACATAACTGAACTCTCTTACTTCAGGCACCATCTGCACTGCCCTCCTCCAAACATTTTCTCTAAGTTCTTTGTGCTTCATTAAATGTTAAGACCCAACCTGAGAAGCACACTCTAGTTTTGGTCTTATATAGGATGTAAACAGCTTCCTGAATATTTCCTTATCCAACTACTTCAGTGCTCTTCTGATATCTGCCAGCTGAGATTCTATTTCGTTTAATGAACACTGGCATCAGGTTGGTGATGATGTCCGCTCTAAAGTCACTATCTCAAGCAAAATCCTGCTGTGTATTCCATACTAGATAACTGGCATATTGAGGCCTTCTTTAGCTGTGTTCCATCCTCATTATTATACATTCCCTCAAGTTGAATTTCAACAACCATGTGTTACACTAACTTTAGTTTGTCTAGGTCTCCTTGTTGGTTGAAGCAATCCTCTTTGCTTTTCACTTCCCTCATGATATTGGCATCATCTACAAACATTCAGAACTAAGCCAAATACTTCGTTTAAGTCATTTCAT
Source organism: Panulirus ornatus (assembly GCF_036320965.1). Lineage (NCBI taxonomy): Eukaryota > Metazoa > Arthropoda > Malacostraca > Decapoda > Palinuridae > Panulirus > Panulirus ornatus. Next base: position 19,770,094 of record NC_092250.1, on the reverse strand, counting down.
GTATCATGAAAAGCAATGGTCTCAGAACAGACCTTTGATGACCTCAGCCCATGTAGAGATTGGTACCCTGTGATACATCCTTTGTTCTTGTCCAATTAGATATTCTTGTTTCCATCAAAATAGTCTCCCTTTATTCCTGCCTGAAGATCCAGCTTCTTTACCTGTCTCCTATGACATCTTAAACATTTCATGCAGTGTATCAATGTATCTGCAAACACCTTCAGCACATATAGAGAACTTTTATGGGTAAAGATCATATGGTACTCAATTCATGTCTTCTTTAGACATTTCTATACTTTCTAAGACCTCCTCTCTATTGGTGCTGGGGTGACAGTGTCTTCCACAGTGAAAACATTTCTGCAATTCTCCTTTAGTTCCTCACATATCCTTATGCCATCCTCTATCAATCTTCCTTCTGAATCCCTTACCCTGCTTGGATGCTCTTTAAGAGACAATTTGCTTCTCATACATTACAGGTAAAGTTTTGGATTATCCCCTGCCTCGTTCACAATATTCTTTGCAAATCTTCTCTTTTTATCCTTTCTCATTCCATTCTAACCATTTCTTGCTCTTTTACACATTATAAATGTTGAGTGGCCAGAGTGTTTCCTATATCTTCATAGAGCACTGCAAAGATTCTTCACTTTGGGATATCTTTTACTGAACTGCTCCTCCCTTTCTCTATCTACCCTCTGTATTTGAGGCCAAAGGTATGCAGTTTCTACTTCTTCATTGTCAATTTCAATTAACCTTCTACCACAATGACCTGGTTTCTGGCTACTTAACTCCATTTCCCAGTTTGTTACCAAAGAAACTGCTGCACTAGGCATTGTTTGCATGATTACATTTCTTCTTTGGTCTCATTTCTACTGTTTTACCATCTTCACTTACAAATAATCAAACCAAAGCATTACACAATTACATTTTCCAATTAGTATATTGTTATAATACTCTCAATCATGTGCAAAAGTAAGATCGATGTGTATCAGTCCCTCTCATCCTAGTTTGTTTACTATCACGCTGGTATAGTAATGTTTCCTATGTACAATGGAAGAACTTGAATCTACATGAAAATCCCAACTCCTCCAGTCTATAACTTTATGAATGAAATTCCCCAAATTTAGCACTTTACCATCTCTAAGATGTGCTTGTTTTACTGCTTTATGCACCATCCAGGCTGCTCCTTCATTGTTAGCATCATATATCAATTTTTGGTCCATTAAAATTCTTTGGTGAATCATGGATTATCAATATCACTGTGCCCTTCTTTCCTACAATTACCTTTCCCATCATATACTGTTTAAGCGGACCATCTTCCAGTAGTTCCTGAAACTTAAGGCTGCCTCTTATCAACAGGGATAATTCCTTTCTTTGTCTTCTCCTTCCCTCCCTTTTACCATGTATCCCCTTGGAGAAAATGAATGACTTCTTATCTCTTATAAGTACTGTCCCCAGAACTCCAACAATATCTGGTACATTTTCCCCATTAAAATCCTTAAATTCCAGATCTCTACCACATACTACTAGTACCTCTGTTTTGTATACATTATTTTCAGTCTGACATTTCCTTCACTTAAAATTCATTAGCCCTATGTGCACTGGTAGAAATATTCCATTCTCCTGTCTCATTTGATGTCTCCCAGTTTTTGCCTTTTGATTGTGTTCTTTGCTTCCTTCTCTCTTGATTCAGCAACTCCCCCTGCTTACTTCTCATGCTAACATTTCCACTCTAACATCCACTTTTTTCCTTTTTCACCTCATTCCAGTACAATGTCTTATTTTACCTAAACTTTTCATTCATATTTCTTCCAAAATCTTCATGAACTCTCTTTTTGCTTTCCTATATCAGCTTCTGAACATTCTGATTGCACATCTTATATTCTTTCCTCCTCCTTTGCCAAACTTCCATAGTACACTCCTTTTACAACTGGTACATTCCTTTTGGGCAATCTTCCATAAGCAATTTCCTTCTATTCCACAGCATTTCTAATCTCTTCCATCCACCATGCATTGCCCTCTTTATTCCTATGTCTCATGACCTAACCAACTACTAATTCTACAATCTTTAACAGTCTTCCTCTAAATATTTCATCCATCTTATTCACATATGAATGCATCCCTACATTTACTGTACTTCCATCTAAATTTTGGGTTACCTTCCACGAGTTTCATAATCCTCCTTGCATTCCTTCTGATTCATGTTCTGGCTTGCCAACACTTTTACATCTCCATTCTTCCTTACACCATACCTCCACTTCTCCTAGATCCACACCCCCAACTAGAACTGCAAAATAGTCCAAGTATCCAAAGAATCATCTCATGTCTCTAGCATCTAGCACAGCCTTTCTCAACCTTTATCTTCTGCCACATACTCAATCAAACCCTTCTGTTCTTTCCTACCAACATCTCTATGAATCATCTTGTGCTAAAAAAATTGTGTCTGCAAGAAATAAAACCTTCTCAGCACAGACATCCACAAGATAACTTCCATTCTCATTTACTCCAGGCTCTTCCCATTTACCAAGTGTCTCACCAATTTCATCACATCCTATCTATGCATTCAAAATCACCCATTACAACCACTCCTCTCTCACTCAAATGTATCCCGAAACACTTCATTTCCTCCTTTCCTTGCACTTTTCATATTCATGGATGCATATATACATATTCCCATGCACATTTCACAATTTTAATTCTTCCTGTCACCCACACAATTCTTGATCCATTCCATCTATGCCCTGACACCTTCCCAAACTCTCAGTGATAGCACAATTGCATATCCTCTGCCTCTACCCTGATAATTTTCATGCATTTCCTTCCATACCACTCCTCCAACGCCCTCTCATGCCCTTCCATAACTTGCATTTATTATTTCCATTTTCACTCCATTCATCCGACCAAAGTATATGGGTTTTCTCATTTACCAGCACATTCAAACTACAACTATTCAATTTCTCCACAAGCTTCCTCCTTTTATTATCTTTAGTCATCCCATTCACATTCAGAGCCATCACTATCAATCACTCATCCCTTTTGCTCCCTGGCATAAATGGTAGACTCCAGTGCCACACTTTAGCCTTTTGTGCCTCAGTTTTTGATTGCCATCCTCCATATTTATGACTATCTCTGTTATCTCCTTTGTACCAACAAGCACTGAACCTGTATGTTCTGTACATTTTGATCTGTGCATCTGCAGGATCCAAATATCCCTGACTGTTCTGTCTCCACAGTCCATATGTGAAATCCCATTCAAGTAGACTGATTGAGAAGAAAATAGTCCATTAGAAGCCATTTCTATTACATAACAAATGTTTCCCAAAGGCATTCGAAATTCATATTCTTATATGTGCATTGTAAACTTACCTTGCTTGAACGATGATTATATATGTTGTAGGTCACTCCCTTGAGGCAAGGCTGTAAGCGTTCAGGACATAATAAAAACTATTCTAAGTCAGACAGAAATAGCTCCTGGGGCGTACCTAGAGTCATCTGAATCACCCAGTCAGAAACAGAGTATACATGAGGTGCAAGCTCTCTCCCCACACTCAAAACACTTTATCATTTTCAGCTTTTCAACTATGCTGAGGTGGTTCCTTGACATCTTAGCATGTGAACCAATCATAGCACTTTTATGTTATAATGTAATACATATGGACAGGCCTTTGAACCATTAAAAAACACTGCTTTTGCATGAGAACACAGACAACAAGTTTGTTCAAATCCTGTCTAAGTGCACACTTATCTTCCTGGCTAACACCATCCAACCTTGGTCTTATTTCATCTTGAAATTTCTACTCAAATAACTTTGTTAGTATAAGGGTACAACAAACAGTACTGTAACATCAAAGTTATGAAAAACTGTGTATATGTACAAGGAGAATGTTAAATGTGAATGAAATAAGAACAAAATGCATCAATGTGATGCACAGCTTCCTGGCCTGAGGTTATGCACCCTGGACTGAGTCTGGGAATAGACAGACTATTCCATTAAATTCCAAACTCAGTCTGATGGGTCCTTCTCTTTATAAAATCAAATCTGCAATCAAATGGACTTGCTGGGAATTTTTCCTTACATCCCAAAATAAGTCCAATGGGATCCAACAGATCCACCAGAAGCCAGATTCTGATGCGGTGAAATCTGCTAGAATGTTTTTTCTTTCTTTTTAAGTTAAGATGGCACAGGCAGCTGAGGCCCTAATCAAGGCCATACCATTAACAAAACACACACACACACACATATAATTCTTTTTCATACATATTCGCCATTCCCGCATTTGCGAGGTAGCGTAGAGAACAGAGGACTGAGCCTTAAAGGGAAAATCCTCACTTAGCCCTGCTCTATTCCATTTTTTCTTTGAGAAAACTAAAAGACAGGAGCGAAGGATCTCCAACCCCCACTGGGAGCCTTGAATAATGTGTGGAACTCAAGAACATTATCTCCGAAAGGAAAAATGGGTATGTTTGAAGGAATAGTGGTTCCAACAATGTTGTATGGCTGCGAGGCGTGGGCTATGGATAGAGTTGTGCGCAGGAGGGTGGATGTGCTGGAAATGAGATGTTTGAGGACAATATGTGGTGTGAGGTGGTTTGATCGAGTAAGTAATGTAAGGGTAAGAGAGATGTGTGGAAATAAAAAGAGCGTGGTTGAGAGAGCAGAAGAGGGTGTTTTGAAATGGTTTGGTCACATGGAGAGAATGAGTGAGGAAAGATTGACCAAGAGGATATATGTGTCGGAGGTGGAGGGAACGAGGAGAAGTGGGAGACCAAATTGGAGGTGGAAAGATGGAGTGAAAAATATTTTGAGTGATCGGGGTCTGAACATGCAGGAGGGTGAAAGGCGGGCAAGGAATAGAGTGAATTGGATCGATGTTGTACACCGGGGTCGACATGCTGTCAATGGATTGAATCAGGGCATGTGAAGCGTCTGGGATAAACCATGGAAAGTTCTGTGGGGCCTGGATGTGGAAAGGGAGCTGTGGTTTCGGGCATTATTGCATGACAGCTAGAAACTGAGTGTGAACAAATGTGGCCTTTGTTGTCTTTCCCTAGCGCTACCTCACACACTTGAGGGGGGAGGGGGATGTTATTCAATGTGTGGCGAGGTGGCAATGGGAATGAAAGAAGGCAGACAGTGTGAATTGTGTGTATGTGTATATATGTATGTGTCTTTGTGTGTATATATATGTGTACATTGAGATGTATGGGTATGTATATTTGCGTATGTGGACATGAATATATATACATGTGTATGGGGGTGGGTTGGGCCATTTCTTTCGTCTGTTTCCTTGCGCTACCTCGCAAACGCGGGAGACAGCAAAAAAAAAAAAAAAAATTATATATATATATATATATATATATATATATATATATATATATATATATATATATATATATATCTTTCTTTTCTTTTAAACTATTCGCCATTACCCGCATTAGCGAGGTAGCATTAAGAACAGAGGACTGGGCCTTTGTGGAATATCCTCACCTGGCCCCCCTCTGTTCCTTCTTTTGGAAAATTAAAAAAAAAAAACGAGAGGGGAGGATTTCCAGCTTCCCGCCCCCTCCCCTTTTAGTCGCCTTCTACGACACGCAGGGAATACGTGGGAAGTATTCTTAATCCCCTATCCCCAGGGATAATATATATATATATATATATATATATATATATATATATATATATATATATATATATATATATATATATATATTTGCTTTGTCGCTGTCTCCCGCGTTTGCGAGGCAGTGCAAGGAAACAGACGAAAGAAATGGCCCAACCCACCCTCATACACATGTATATACATACGTCCACACACGCAAATATACATACCTACACAGCTTTCCATGGTTTACCCCAGACACTTCACATGCCTTGATTCAATCCACTGACAGCACGTCAACCCCGGTATACCACATCGATCCAATTCACTCTATTCCTTGCCCTCCTTTCACCCTCCTGCATGTTCAGGCCCCAATCACACAAAATCTTTTTCACTCCATCTTTCCACCTCCAATTTGGTCTCCCACTTCTCGTTCCCTCCACCTCCGACACATATATCCTCTTGGTCAATCTTTCCTCACTCATTCTCTCCATGTGCCCAAACCATTTCAAAACACCCTCTTCTGCTCTCTCAACCATGCTCTTTTTATTTCCACACATCTCTCTTACCCTTACATTACTTACTCGATCAAACCACCTCACACCACACATTGTCCTCAAACATCTCATTTCCAGCACATCCATCCTCCTGCGCACAACTCTATCCATAGCCCACGCCTCACAACCATACAACATTGTTGGAACCACTATTCCTTCAAACATACCCATTTTTGCTTTCCGAGATAATGTTCTCGACTTCCATACGTTCTTCAAGGCTCCCAGAATTTTTGCCCCCTCCCCCACCCTATGATTCACTTCCGCTTCCATGGTTCCATCCGCTGCTAGATCCACTCCCAGATATCTAAAACATTTTACTTCCTCTAGTTTCTCTCTATTCAAACTTACCTCCCAATTGACTTGACCCTCAACCCTACTGTAACTAATTACCTTGCTCTTATTCACATTTACTCTTAACTTTCTTCTTTCACACACTTTACCAAACTCAGTCACCAGCTTCTGCAGTTTCTCACATGAATCAGCCACCAGTGCTGTATCATCAGCGAACAACAACTGACTCACTTCCCAAGCTCTCTCATCCACAACAGACTTCATACTTGCCCCTCTTTCCAAAACTCTTGCATTCACCTCCCTAACAACCCCATCCATAAACAAATTAAACAACCATGGAGACATCACACACCCCTGCCGCAAACCTACATTCACTGAGAACCAATCACTTTCCTCTCTTCCTACATGTACACATGCCTTACAACCTCGATAAAAACTTTTCACTGCTTCTAACAACTTGCCTCCCACACCATATATTCTTAATACCTTCCACAGAGCATCTCTTTCAACTCTATCATATGCCTTCTCCAGATCCATAAATCCTACATACAAATCCATTTGCTTTTCTAAGTATTTCTCACATACATTCTTCAAAGCAAACACCTGATCCACACATCCTCTACCACTTCTGAAACCACACTGCTCTTCCCCAATCTGATGCTCTGTACATGCCTTCACCCTCTCAATCAATACCCTCCCATATAATTTACCAGGAATACTCAACAAACATACGTATACGTATGTAAGTAGGAGAGATGGCCAGGGAGCGTTACTGGATTACGTGTTAATAGACAGGCGCACGAAAGAGAGACTTTTGGATGTTAATGTGCTGAGAGGTGCAACTGTGGAGACTAAGGTGAAGATTTGTATGGGTTTTCAGAAAAGAAGAGTGAATGTTGGGGTGAAGAGGGTGGTGAGAGTAAGTGAGCTTGGGAAGGAGACTTGTGTGAGGAAGTACCAGGAGAGACTGAGTACAGAATGGAAAAAGGTGAGAACAATGGAAGTAAGGGGAGTGGGGGAGGAATGGGATGTATTTAGGGAATCAGTGATGGATTGCGCAAAAGATGCTTGTGGCATGAGAAGAGTGGGAGGTGGGTTGATTAGAAAGGGTAGTGAGTGGTGGGATGAAGAAGTAAGGTTATTAGTGAAAGAGAAGAGAGAGGCATTTGGACGATTTTTGCAGGGAAAAAATGCAACTGAGTGGGAGATGTATAAAAGAAAGAGACAGGAGGTCAAGAGAAAGGTGCAAGAGGTGAAAAAGAGGGCAAATGAGAGTTGGGGTGAGTGAGTATCATTAAATTTTAGGGAGAATAAAAAGATGTTCTGGAAGGAGGTAAATAAAGTGCGTAAGACAAAGGAGCAAATGGGAACTTCAGTGAAGGGCGCAAATGGGGAGGTGATAACAAGTAGTGGTGATGTGAGAAAGAGATGGAGTGAGTATTTTGAAGGTTTGTTGAATGTGTTTGATGATAGAGTGGCAGATATAGGGTGTTTTGGTCGAGGTGGTGTGCAAAGTGAGAGGGTTAGGGAAAATGATTTGGTAAACAGAGAAGAGGTAGTAAAAGCTTTGCGGAAGATGAAAGCCGGCAAGGCAGCAGGTTTGGATGGTATTGCAGTGGAATTTATTAAAAAAGGGGGTGACTGTATTATCAACTGGTTGGTAAGGTAATTTAATGTATGTATGACTCATGGTGAGGTGCCTGAGGATTGGCGGAATGTGTGCAAAGTGCCATTGTACAAAGGCAAAGGGGATAAGAGTGAGTGCTCAAATTTCAGAGGTATATATATATATATATATATATATATATATATATATATATATATATATATATATATATACATATATATATATATATATATATATATATTTTTTTTTTTTTATACTTTGTCGCTGTCTCCCGCATTTGCGAGGTAGCGCAAGGAAGGCATGTACAGAGCATCAGATTGGGGAAGAGCAGTGTGGTTTCAGAAGTGGTAGAGGATGTGTGGTTCAGGTGTTTGCTTTGAAGAATGTATGTGAGAAATACTTAGAAAAGCAAATGGATTTGTGTATATATATATATATATATATATATATATATATATATATATATATATATATATATTTTTTTTTTTTCTTTGCTTTGTCGCTGTCTCCCACGTTTGCGAGGTAGCGCAAGGAAACAGACGAAAGAAATGGCCCAACCCACCCCCATACACATGTATATACATACGTCCACACACGCAAATATACATTCCTACACAGCTTTCCATGGTTTACCACAGGCGCTTCACATGCCCTGATTCAATCCACTGACAGCACGTCAACCCCGGTATACCACATCGATCCAATTCACTCTATTCCTTGCTCTCCTTTCACCCTCCTGCATGTTCAGGCCCCGATCACTCAAAATCTTTTTCACTCCATCTTTCCACCTCCAATTTGGTCTCCCACTTCTCCTCGTTCCCTCCACCTCCGACACATATATCCTCTTGGTCAATCTTTCCTCACTCATTCTCTCCATGTGCCCAAACCATTTCAAAACACCCTCTTCTGCTCTCTCAACCACGCTCTTTTTATTTCCACACATCTCTCTTACCCTTACGTTACTCACTCGATCAAACCACCTCACACCACACATTGTCCTCAAACATCTCATTTCCAGCACATCCATCCTCCTGCGCACAACTCTATCCATAGCCCACGCCTCGCAACCATACAACATTGTTGGAACCACTGTTCCTTCAAACATACCCATTTTTGCTTGCGGAGGTAATATTCTCGACTTCTACACATTCTTCAACGCTCCCAGAACCTTCGCCCTCTCCCCATCCTATCATTCACTTCTGCTTCTATGGTTCCATCCACTGCCAAATCCACTCCCAGATATCTAAAACACTTCAATTCTTCCAGTTTTTCTCCATTCAAACTTACCTCCCAAATGACTTGTCCCTCAACCCTACTGTACCTAATAACCTTGCTCTTACTCACATTTACTCTCAGCTTTCTTCTCTCACACACTTTACCAAATTCATTCACCAGCTTCTGCAGTTTCTCACACGAATCAACCATCAGCGCTGTATCATCAGCGAACAACAACTAACTCACTTTCTAAGCTCTCTCATCCCCAACAGACTGCATACTTGCCCCTCTTTCCAAAACTCTTGCATTCACCTCCCTAACAACCCCATCCATAAACAAATTAAACAACCAAGGAGACATCACACACCCCTGCCGCAAACCAACATTCACTGAGAACCAATCACTTTCCTCTCTTCCTACACATACACATGCCTTACATCTTCGAAAAAACTTTTCACTGCTTCTAACAACTTGCCTCCCACACCATATATTCTTAATATATATATATATATATATTTTCTTTTTTTTTTTTAATCCCTGGGGATAGGGGAGAAAGAATACTTCCCACATTTTCCCTGCATGTTGTAGAAGGCGACTAAAAGGGGAGGGAGCGGGTGGCTGGAAATGCTCCGCTCGTTTTTTTTTTTCATTTTCCAAAAGAAGGAACAGAGAAGGGGGCCAGGTGAGGATATTCCCTCAAAGGCCCAGTCCTCTGTTCTTTACAACACCTTGCTAATGCGGGAAATGGCGAATAGTATGAAAGAAAAAAGATATATTTTTTTATCATTTTCTATTACATTTTGTTGCTGTCTCCCACGTTAGCAAGGTAGCGCAAGGAAACAGATGAAAGAATGGCCCAACCATACACATATATATATATATATATACATAAACGCCCACACACGCACATATACATACCTATACATTGCAACATATACATACATATACATACACAGACATATACATATATACACATGTACATATTCATACTTGCTGCCTTCATCCATTCCCGTCCCCATCCTGCCACGCATGAAATGGCACCCCCCTCCCCCTCGCTTGCGTGCGAGGTAGTGCTAGGAAAAAACAACAAAGGCCACATTTGTTCACACTCAGTCTCTAGCTGTCATGTGTAATGCACCGAAACCAAAGCTCCCTTTCCACATCTAGGCCCCACAAAGCTTTCCATGGTTTACCCCAGACGCTTCACACACACAAACGCATGCACAGAAACACACACACACACACACACACACACACACACACACACGACACACACACATATTTTTCTTTTTTTTTTCAAACTATTCGCCATTTCCCGCATTAGCGAGGTATCTTTAAGAACAGAGGACTGGGCCTTTGAGGGAATACCCTCACCTAGCCCAATTCTCTGTTCCTTCTTTTGGAAAATTAAAAAAAAAAACGTGAGGGGAGGATTTCCAGCCCCCTGCTCCCTAAACACACACACACACACACACACACACACACACACACATATATATATATATATATATATATATATATATATATATATATATATATGGAGCGGGTGGCTGGAAATCCTCCCCTCTCGTTTTTTTTTAATTTTTTTTTAATTGTTATTACTCGGAGGTAATAACAAGTAGTGGTGATGTAAGAAGGAGATGGGGTGAGTATTTTGAAAGTTTCTTGAATGTGTTTGATAATACAGTGGCAGATATAGGGTGTTTTGGTAGAGGTGGTGTGCAAAGTGAGAGGGTTAGGGAGAATGATTTGGTAAACAGAGAAGAGGCAGTAAAAGCTTTGCGGAGCATGAAAGCTGGCAAGGCAGTGGGTTTGGATGGTATTGCAGTGGAATCTATTAAAAAAGGGGGTGACTGTATTGTTGACTGGTTGGTAAGGTTATTTAATGTATGTATGCCTCATGGTGAGGTGCCTGAGGACTGGAGGAATGCTTGCATAGTGCCATTGTGCAAAGGCAAAGGGGATAAACATGAGTGTTCAGATTACAGAGGTATAAGTTTGTTGAGTATTCCTGGAAAATCATTAGGGAGGGTATTGATTGGGAGGGTGAAGGCATGTACAGAGCATGAGATTGGGGAAGAGCAGTGTGGTTTCAGAAGTGGTAGAGGATGTGTGGATCAGGTATTTGCTTTGAAGAATGTATGTCAGCCAAATGGATTTGTATGTAGCATTTATGGATCTGGAAAAGGCATATGAGAGAGCTGATAAAGATGCTCTGTGGAAGGTATTAAGAGTGTATGGTGTGGGAGGCAAGTTGCTAGAAGCAGTGAAAAGTTTTTATCGAGGATGTAAGGCATGTGTACAAGTAGGAAGAGAGGAAAGTGATTGGTTCCCAGTAAAAGATGGTTTGCGGCAGGGGTGCGTGATGTCTCCATGGTTGTTTAATTTGTTTATGGATGGGGTGGTTAGGGAGGTGAATGCAAGAGTTTTGGAGAGAGGGGCAAGTATGCAGTCTGCTGTGGATGAGAGGGCTTGGGAAGTGAGTCAGTTGTTCGCTGATGATACAGCGCTGGTGGCTGATTTGAGTGAGAAACTGCAGAAGCTGGTGACTGAGTTTGGTAAAGTCTGTGAGAGAAGAAAGCTGAGAGTAATGTGAATAAGAGCAAAGTTATTAGGTACAGTAGGGTTGAGGGTCAAGTCAATTGGGAGGTAAGTTTGAATGGAGAAAAACTGGAGGAAGTGAAGTGTTTCAGATATCTGGGAGTGGATTTAACAGCAGATGGAACTATGGGAGTGGAAGTGAGTCACAGGGTGGGGGAGGGGGCAAAAGTTCTGGGAGTGTTGAAGAATGTGTGGAAGGCGAGAACATTATCTCGGAAAGCAAAAATGGGTAAGTTTGAAGGAATAGTGGTTTCAACAATGTCATATGGTTGTGAGGCGTGGGCTAGAGATAGGGTTGTGCAGAGGAGGGTGCATGTGTTGGAAATGAGATGTTTGAGGACAACATGTGGTGTGAAGTGATTTGATCATGTAAAGAAAGGGTAAGAGAGGTGTGTGGTAATAAAAAGAGTGTTGTTGAGAGAGCAGAAGAGGGTGTATTGAAATGGTTTGGTTACATGGAGAGAATGAGTGAGGACAGATTGACAAAGAGGATATATGTGTCAGAGGTAGAGGAAACAAGGAGATATGGGAGACCAAATTGGAGGTGGAAGGATGGAGTGAAAAAGATTTTGAACGATCAGGGCCTGAACACGCAGGAGGGTGAAAGGCGTGCAAGGAATAGAGTGAACTGGAATGGTGTGGTATACCGGGGTCGACGGGCATGTGAAGCATCTGGGGTAAACCATGGAAAGTTTTGTGGGCCTGGATGTGGAAAGGGAGCTGTGGTTTTGGTGCATTACACATGACAGATAGAGACTGTGTGTGAACGAATGTGGCCTGTGTTGTCATTTCCTATCGCTACCTTGCGCACTTGCAGGGGTAGGGGGGTGCTATTTCATGTGTGGTGGGATGGTGGCAGGAATGGATGAAGGCAGCAAGTATGAATATGTACACGTGTATATATGTATATGTCTGTGTATGTATATGTATGTATACAATGAAATGTATAGGTATGTATATGTGTGTGTAAGGGCATGTATGTATATATATGTGTATGTGGGTGGGTTGGGTCATTCTTTTGTCTGTTGCCTTGTGCTAATTCACTAACGCGGGAGACAGCGACAAAGCATAATGAATATAAAATATATATCTTTCCTTTACTTATATTTCTGCTGAATCCTCTGAACTGAAGTGCCCTGTGCTTATGCCCTTTGACTTTTTCAAATCCCTAATTTCTACCCCCAACTGATGGCAAACTGCTTTCCACTTCTATCTGATGGCAAACTACTTTCCATGTTCATTGATCTGATTCCTCAATTTTTCCATCTTCTCCTTCAAATCTGTTAACCTCTGATCCTGATTCTCAGTAATTTCTAATAAATTCTCCAACCCTGTGATTTGTTGACTTATGATTTCTTTTTTTCTTGTCCAAGTCTTCTTCCTCTGGATCTTGCCACAACCAACTGTAAATATCTTTCTGTCTGAATCTAATAAAACAGAGAGAGTACCTACTAATGAGTACCTACAAAGAGATATAGTCATAAAAGCATGGCTAGTACAAAGAGCTCACCACAGTGAGAGACAGAGTTTCTACCTACCTATGATAAGATTTAGTCAGAATGGTAGGGCTTGCACAAATCACTCATCACACTTTTTGCTTGATGTATATGACTTCTCAGCTGCCACCTACATTACACAATTATTGAATCTTTTTCATCTCGGACAGATTCCAACCATATGTCAAACATTCATTTCTGTTTCTGGAGCTGGTTAATTCATGTTTCTTATTTCTCCTGGCAGAACAATGAATATTCATTCTAACTTTGTGGCTGGACTGTCATATATTACTGTATGATTTATTTTTGCTTTTTCCCTGTTAAAAAGCTTTCAGGATTGATGCATTTTCTTTTATACCTTCAATTTGTTGCCACGTGTAGATCATCAAATATCTTCATCTTTTATGGTTATAAGGTTCCAATTCTTTCATCTTTTTGTGGTAGTCCATATGTTCCATCTGCTCAATTTGCTTGAAAAGTGCTTCTGAATTCTAATATGTTTATTTCTAACTGTTCCAGAGGTGACCATAAAACACAGCAGTATTCATTTCTGGCTGTGTCATCACCTATTTCTACTGTTAAGGGAAGATTTATAATTATGGGGCCTCATCTCTTGAACATTCTCTAACAAACAATTTATGTTTTGTATGCTGTCTCCAGTAACCGCAGAAGTACTTCCTCCCACCAATTTTAACAAGTTTCATGCATAATTTCTTATGATGTGGTGACCACACTTGAAAAGCATATTCTAGTTTTGGTCTTATGTACAATGTGAACATGTTCCTTAACCATGAATTTGAATGCTATTTCAGTATTTCCTAACAATGTCTCCTTAACTGTTTTCTTAAGGTGAGACTCTGGTGACAGGTTGGGGACAATGTTGACTCCCCAGTCTTTCTCAAGTACAGATTCCTGCAGCATATTGCAGTCTTCTTTCAATGTGACCCATCCTCATTACTTTACATTTACTCAAGTTGAACTTCATCACCCATGTATCAGAACAACTTTGCCAAGGTCTCCTTACAAAGAGAAGCTATCCTCCATGAAAATCACTTCTCATAACTTTTGCATCATCTGCAAACATTTTCAAGTAGGAGTCTATACCCTCAGGCAAGGCATTTACATAGATCAAGAAGAGCAATTGACTCAGAAACGAACCCTGTGGTGCTCTGCTGGTGACCTCGAACCTTTATGAGATGGCTCCTTTGTCCCCCTCTATCCAACAAAGGAGTTTCTCCCTAATCCTGCTCAGTGATCCAACTTTTTAATCAGCCTCCCATGCAGTACATCATCAAATGCTTTTTGACTTAGCCCAGCCTGAATTTTCTAACTATTCAATATTTCTTTGCCTTGGCTTATAGCTCCCCATTTGCAAGGTTCATGCAATGGTAAAGGTATTAAGTTGTTCCCCCCAATCTTCTAACAGTCTGTTGTGTTGCTGATCCAGAAAGGAGGAGAGTAAATGTGAATGCATTTAGCATACATGAGGGATAGGTTGGTTGGGGTGCGAGTTTGCATGGAGAAATATTGGAAAAAGTGAAGTGTTTTACATACTTGGGAATGGACTTGCCCGCAAATGGAACCATGAAAGCATATACAAGTCACAGAGTGGGTGAGGGGGAAAAGGTTCTAGGAACTCTGATAAATGTGTGGAATGAAAGATTATTATGTGCGAGGGCAAAAATGGACATGTTTGAGGGTATAGTAGTCACAACATTACCAGATGGATGAGAGGCATGGGCAATAGATAAGACTGTGCAGAGAAGGATTGGGTGCACTGAAAATGAAATGTTTGATGACAATATGTGGTGTGAGGTGGTTCGATCGAGTACGTAATGAAAGAGTAAGATGTGTGGTTATAAAATGAGTGTGAAAGAGAGCTAAAGAGGGTGTGCTGAAATGGTTTGGACATATAGAGAAAATGAGTGAGGAAAGGTTGACAAAGGATATATGTATCAGAAAAGGAGGGAACAGGGAGACTAAATTGAAGATGGAAGGATGAAGTGAAAAATATTTTGAGTGATCAAGGCCTGAACATGCAGGTGAGTGAAAGGCATGCATAGGATAGAGTGTATTGGGACGATGTGGTATACAGGGGTTGATGCGCTGTCATTGGACTGAACCAGGGCATGTGAAGCATTCAAAGTAAATCATGGAAAGGTCTGTGAGCCCTGGTTGTGGAGAGGGAGCTGTGGTTTTGGTGCATTACACATGACAGCTAGAGAATGGACGTCAGTGAATGCAGCCTTTTTTCATCTCTTCCTGGCAATACCTTGCTAACTAAAGAAACAGTATTCAAGTACGAAAATTTTTTTTCTTTACTGAACTTAGCAACGCTCCACATCCAATTTGAATTCTGTGGCCTTCATACCCGCAAACAATATACATAATGAGGCTTTCATTCACTGTGCTTCATCCTCACTATAGTATATTTACTTGGGCTCAAGTTCGTTAACCATGTATCAGACCAACTTTTGAGCATGTTTAAGTCCACTTGTAGGTTGATGCAGTCCTCTTCCCTTTTAATTTCCCTCATGACCTTGGCATTATATGTAAACATATTCAAGGAGTCTGATCTATCAGGCAAGTCATTATATAGACCAAGAAGAGAAGTAATACATGAACAGACCTTTTGAGGATGCCACTGTTAACCTCAGCCCATTTTGAGGTTTCCCAGACATGCATCCTTTCCTTTCCACCAAGATAATCATCTGTCCATTGAAGTAGTCTCCCCATTATTCCTGCCTGAAGATCCCACTTCTTTATCAGTCTCCTGATTGGTACACTGTGAAATGTTTTCTGGCATTCCACATGCAGAAATCCATCCAGCCTTCTCTTGTCTAAAATGACTCTCACTCTCACAAAGTCTGGGACGTTTATTACACACTATCTTTCCTTGAAACCATGCTGCCTCTCACTTAAGCAGTTCTTCCTTTACAAGTGGTCATTATTAAGTTTCTGATTATCTTTTCCAGTATTTGATGTACAGACCAAGCTCTTCATATAGACTGTCTGTAGCTCAGCACATCCTTGCAGTTTTCTTTCTAAGAGATAGGTAAGAAGTCTGCCCTCTTCCATTAACTAGATGCTCTTCGTTTCTCCATTAACATCTTTAAAAATGTTTCAAGTGGAGTGCCAAGTGTATCAGCACACATTTTCAGCAAATATGGAGAAATTCCATAAAGACTGTAAGCCTTATGTAAGTCATGGCCTTTTACTATTCTGTCTTTTCAAGATATTTCAATGTTTTCCAAATTTTCTCCCTATTCCATCTTGCTAGGGTTAAAGCTATAATATCTTGTACTATAAAACATTTCTGAACTTGTCATTCTGTTCCTTGCATATCTTAATATCAGCCTCGCAATCCCTCAGCCTTATTAGCTACTCTTTCATTGACAATTTACTCCTGATGAATTTGTGGAAAAGACTTTGAGTGTATTCTGCCTTGAGGACAAAGAGAACTTCTAATACTCAAGACAACGTAAAAAAATCAAATCAGGACACTGCAAAATAATCTCATGATATCTGGATAATATGGAAGACATGCAGCAGCTTCTGAGATCCATTTAATGATCTAATTAAAGAAATGATAGAAAGAATTTCAAAGAACTTTATCAAAGCATCACAAAGTAATGAAGAACCTCACCAACCACATCCAGGACAGTAAAAAAAAGCCTTATCAACAGTATCACCATCACTAAGTGTAACCAACCCTTAGAGCAGTATCATAGATATTAACAGAAACAAATACCCCACCAACAGCATCATACACACTAAAGGTAACAAGGACACTAAGAAATATAATAATCTGAACAGTCATGATCTTGAAAAGAATAACTAAAAAGTTTAAATCCCTAAAAAAAAAACTTACCACTTTATCAACAAAATATGGAGCAGAGATGCTTGATTTTGCATAACCTGAACAAGGTTCTTTATGCGAGACAAAACAATCTTTGAAACTAAATTCAATTCGGTACATTTTCCCATTTCTATACTTGACTCACACAGTTAGAGCCTTGCTGAGTAGTTTCAGGCCTATTTTGCTTCAATGTCAGGGGTATGTACATAATGCAAGATTCTCAAAAATAATAACTGTATTTGTGGTATAACTGTGAGACTAAAGCTTCATGCTTGAAAAAAATATCATTTGTCTCTTCTTATAGGTGGCTGCTCCTTTGAGATGACACACACATAACTGAATAAACTGAATACTGGATATCATGCTCTACATGCAGCAAACCAAATCAATCCTCAGTAGTAACAAAAGAAAACTTCTAAAGGCCAAGTGGTGTCTGCCTAGGGCAGAACAAATCACCATCCAGATGGTACATACCATACTGAGTAGAGTGGCGTCTGCCTAGGGCAGAACAAACCACCATCCAGACATTACATACCATACTGTGTTGAGTCAAATATCACTTGCACTGGCAATTTTTTGGTTACCCAGCTGACTCTGACTCATCTCTATTTCTATGCATCAAATGAAGTTGGAATAGGTAGTACTCATCCTGGAACATGTTCCAAATGGTACAAAAGGGTAAGTGCGGCCAGTGAACGCATATAATGACCACAGGATCGGCCCTATTCAGTTATGTGAAACTCACAGGTAACTAAGAGTTTAAAGCTTTAATGATGTGGAAGATGCACCTCACTGAAATAACTACTGATTCGAAAATACCATTAGTTTGAAGTATAAATCTTGAACATGCTGCCATACTCCATGGAGAAAGGTGCCACCTGTGGAATCTCCACCAAACATTGCTGTTTTTACTCCACAATGTCTGATAAGTACCCCTAAAACAGGCAGTGATTAGAAAATGCCTTGGCTTAAATTAATCAAGAAGCCAGTTGACTTCAGCTACATGTCCCTTAGCTGAGGCACTAAACGCTGTTCTTGGCTAAAATGTGCTCCTTTGAGGTGATATGAGCTAATGTTAAAATTCTCCACTGTGTTGAGGTCAACTTGCTTGTTCCTCAACACAATGAACAAAGTTCAATTCCATGCCAACGGAAGAATTAAGCATGGAAAAAGCTTTGACACAAGTACTGACGTCTTAAGGACTGCAGTCTCCAAATTCTCCAAATATTCTTAATAATAAAAAAATCAAGGTAATAGGGTGAAACGGACCAATGGACAACACAGGATTGATGTTCATCTTCCACTGCATGCAAATTACCTATTTGTATTGTATGGGGAGGGAGTTTTACACTTGTTGAACCCCATCTTTTGAACATTCTCTACCAACATACAGCTTCTTAAATTCATGTATGCTGTCTGATATACTGACTGTGTGTAATAAAACATGCCAGGGCAAAGGCAGTCCATCATCTGCTAGACAGTGTGAGGTGAGAGGAGCTACAGTGATTTGTTGGGTGACCCTGATGATGCTTGGCAGGGTCTAGCTAATTTGGAAGATAGAATTGCTGATTCAAAGTGTGTGATGATGGAAACGCAGTACTTGATTACATAGAAAACCCTTCATGAAATACTTAGTAAACAGAGTTCTGGGCAGGTTCTGAGTACCAGAGTTCCTGGCTCACCATAAAGCCTAAAAAACCATACCATCAGAGGAGTAAAATTTCATATATTCAAAGTATCTTATCTTTTATGCTACAATTTAAATCTCTTCTGACTCTCACAACTCGACATTTCAAACTGTATCCCCTTCAGAGATACTTAGAGGTGTCTTTTAGGTCTTAAAAAACTTGATCACAGT
The DNA here is from genome assembly GCF_036320965.1 of Panulirus ornatus. Taxonomy (NCBI): domain Eukaryota; kingdom Metazoa; phylum Arthropoda; class Malacostraca; order Decapoda; family Palinuridae; genus Panulirus; species Panulirus ornatus. Next base: position 19,750,993 of record NC_092250.1, on the reverse strand, counting down.
TACCTCTCTGCAATTTCAGTTTTCAAAGAAAGGAGAGTTATAATCATAAACATCAACTGTCTAATTTCTGTCAGGTATTTGCAAACAATACTACAGCCTAATCCATTACAATATTTTGAAGAACAGCAAGTGAGTTTTCAGCCAGAGTACCTTATATCAATTCATCCATTTCATGATGTGGTAGAGCTCGATTTCAAAACAGAGATCAGAAAGCACGCTCATATCCTTAGTAAAAATTTCAGGGGCGCATGGTAGGAAGCTGATACACTTCATAAGACAAAAAAAATGATAATTAGATATCATTCGAAGGCTGAGAAGCATACAATTTCTTTAACGTTACTATTTTTTACATTGGTGAATAGCTAGTCTTGAAAGATGAGAATTTAAAGCAGAAAGTGATATAAACAATTTGTCGCAAATACAGTTTGAAAAAAGTCAGTCCTTGATACTTTAACTTAAAGGGAACAAGGCATTGTCTTAGAAACTAAATAAACAATCACTTAGTATCATTCTAAGTGCACTTCCTGTGCATACACACACTACTTAAGGGTAAATACAGTGGCTGCCATTTATGGAAAAAATTTATTCTATGTATTTTTAAAATACAATCAATTAACATTGTATGTACAAGGGCAGAATGAAATGATAGTGCAAATTCATTAGATTAATACATTAAAAATGTATACACAAGTGTACACACAGAGGGATCATAATGTATCCATTATCCCCCACAGGACATTGATGTACACTGTTTTGCCCTGTGAAAATATCAAAACAACCGGCATATGAACTAATGATGCAGAGTGGTAAACTGGAGGCAAGTCTTACATGCAAGAATCACTGAGGAGCCTTGGTTTGCCAAGAAATAAGTTTTAATTACACAATCTAAGCTTCTACTCATCCTGAATACTTAATGCATACTTGATCTTACCAATCACTCGTGAAATCACGTCCCTGGCCAATCCCTTATCACTGTCCCCATGCGAGGCAAGACTGTAACTCATTTGCTTGAAAACGTACAGAAACATCCCCTACTTTTTCAAGGTATGCAAATTCCAGGTAGTGACTAATCTTGATCTACGACATCAGTAAAACCCAACATTGTAAACTTCAAGGAAGGGAGGATTATGCCACAATACATTTAAGATTCACTAAGGGATGTCCTGTAAAACTGAAAGTTCCAATAAAATCTAGTTCATATGAATTTAGCTCTATTCAAAGTGATCCATGGTTAAATATTTCATATATTATTCAATTATGAATTAAAACAAAATGAAAGACAAAGTACCACAACCTCATCACCATGAGAGATTGTCAGAAGCATAAGGAATTTTTCATTGACAATAAGAATATTCTTTCTACCAGATGTAAAATATTCTTGCTAGCCCAATACTCACTCAATACTCACTAGAGACATAAATGATATAGATGAAAACTCCACTATTATCAATGTTTCATTCTGAATATTAGCAAATATCATGTTGCCACAACCACTCCCCACAATTCACGTCTGATCCATCAACCACTGCCAACGATATGCTAATGGAAACTATAGCATATATATATATATATATATATATATATATATATATATATATATATATATATATATATATTTTTTTTCATACTATTCGCCATTTCCCGCATTAGCGAGGTAGTGCTAAGAACAGAGGACTGGGCCTTTGAGGGAATATCCTCACCTGGCCCCCTTCTCTGTTCCTTCTTTTGGAAAAAAAAAAAAAATATATATATATATATATATATATATATATATATTTTTTTTCTTATTTTATTATACTTTGTCGCTGTCTCCCGCGTTTGCGAGGTAGCGCAAGGAAACAGACGAAAGAAATGGCCCAACCCACCCCCATACACATGTATATACATACGTCCACACACGCAAATATACATACCTACACAGCTTTCCATGGTTTACCCTAGACGCTTCACATGCCTTGATTCAATCCACTGACAGCACGTCAACCCCGGTATACCACATCGCTCCAATTCACTCTATTCCTTGCCCTCCTTTCACCCTCCTGCATGTTCAGGCCCCGATCACACAAAATCTTTTTCACTCCATCTTTCCACCTCCAATTTGGTCTCCCTCTTCTCCTCGTTCCCTCCACCTCCGACACATATATCCTCTTGGTCAATCTTTCCTCACTCATTCTCTCCATGTGACCAAACCATTTCAAAACACCCTCTTCTGCTCTCTCAACCACGCTCTTTTTATTTCCACACATCTCTCTTACCCTTACGTTACTTACTCGATCAAACCACCTCACACCACACATTGTCCTCAAACATCTCATTTCCAGCACATCCATCCTCCTGCGCACAACTCTATCCATAGTCCACGCTTCGCAACCATACAACATTGTTGGAACCACTATTCCTTCAAACATACCCATTTTTGCTTTCCAAGATAGTGTTCTCGACTTCCAAACATTCTTCAAGGCTCCCAGAATTTTCGCCCCCTCCCCCACCCTATGATTCACTTCCACTTCCATGGTTCCATATATATATATATATATATATATATATATATATATATATATACACAAGCTTTTCTCAGTTTTAAAGTGATTCTCAAAAAGCTGACATACACACTCACTGTGAGTTATAGTAAAATGCGGAATAAAAACCATACCCTCACAAGTAACGAAGGATCAACTGAAATATTACCAAACTTGAATGTAGTGGCTATAGCTCACTACCAAACTTTGAAAGAACATTAGGGGAATTTTTCTTGTTTATTTCTATTTACAAAAAAATCATATATTTTTTCTTTGTTTTACGAGTAAATACATTTTAGTTGAATTTCATTTAATGAAATGAAAAAACTGCCCCATGCAACACACGAGTAAATCCTCTTTTATTTTTTTTCAAAATGTGTGACCTAGCCATGGCAAGTCCCACATAAGAGACTGAGATATGAGGTTGGTTCAAATGATACAATACCTTTGTGTTTCTCAGAGCATCTTATGGTTACATGTTGAAAGAAAAAATATTGATATACTTGATTTACTATGTAATATAAATATTGCAATGACTATACATGTGTATGTATCATTTGCAATACAGTATACATATCAATTTTGCTTTTTAACCTCTAATAAATGTTGAGTTCGGTAATGAAAAACAAAACAGCAGACATCATACCCATCGTTAGAAAATCACAAATTTATCATTAAAAACAATGGACTAGATAAATTTTAGGTTCAATTTATCGGTCATTTGAGACAGTGCATCAGCAGTGTTGTCCTGAGGGGGTTAATGGTCAAAGGGTGGCTACGGTAGCATATACATCTAAAATTTACAAAATATTTCAATTTTATGTTAAAACATTATAAAAGGAGTGTCACTAGCTTCACAAACACAAAAAAGTGATGATGGCACCACTGTACCAGGTCAACAGGGTTATAATGGATTAACCAGTCATCCAGAGTTACCCCATACCAAGCGTACAATCTAACATTTACCATCCTCTTTGGTATGCCATTCTTCAATACAATTTCTTGTCCTATTAAGCGCTATGCTCTGAGATATGTATCTCTCTGAAACGCTTTTTTCCTTCAATAGCAACAGTCTTATTCTGATGCCTATGAAAAAATATATCATTAACTTTGCAACTCACTAAACGAAATTAGCAAATCAATAAGATATCAATACATTAGCAGTTAGAAAGAGATGACAATAACAAAGCTGCCACACGGGCAGACTCTGATTTCCTCTCTAAAGATACCACATGACATCATGCTGCCAGGCAGAAGGGTTGGAGTCATGTGTGTGTGTTAAGACCTGGTGTTGTTAGATCTTGGTTATCACTTCTCCATGAAGACGTCCAAAAGGAAGACCACACCATGTGGTACAGCCCACCAACCGTTATCAGCTTTTGGCTTTTCTCCTGCTTGGAAGAAACCAAGGACAAGTAACTAGCCCTACATACACTGAATAGCGCAACAGAAATCCAAATGAATACTTAAAAAACGTAGCTTTGAAGAAGCTGATGATGACTAAGATCTGTTTTCTGCATTTAGGGTAACTGTTTATCGAATTACCTGCTTACGGAACAAAGTAAGAATAACTTAATTTTGATGCAATATACAAAATGAAGCAGGAATTGAAATGTCTAGCAAAACACACAATCCTAATATTCTAAACTCGAATGACCCAGACCCTCTCAAGGCAACCTGGTATAAAAATATTAATCTATTTCATACACTAGGTCTTTTCTTGATATATTCCTTAATTTCCCTGGAAACTGAGATTCATATACAAGACCTTCTTTGACCAGTCAATTCACTTCCAAGTTACTATTTCCACAACCCTATCAAGATCCTAAAGACTGTTATCATGACAAGAGGAGCTATTTCATATACATATCCATTCCCAATCACAATGATAACCACAAGCAATTCAATAAAAGAATAACTCTAGTGACATGCAACTAATGCCACAAAGAATTAACCCTATCAGACCAGAGGTCTTCTTTTCATGATGATTTGATATCAAAATTCTTCAAATATATTATGCTTTATTAAATCTCAAAAATAAGCCAAGGACTGGCGTGATGGCTGGATAACTGTGTGATGACAAGATTTCATCTTTCTGATCCTAAGCTCCTCCCATTTCCTGATGTAGATAAAGGGAATGCCAATGAAGTAAATATGATGGGAAGGGGCCGGGCAGGAACAATGGTGCATCTCCCCTCTTCCTCTTATATGGGAACCGTATAAGACAATTGTGCTTTGGCATTTTTTGCCATACTTTATGACAGTCATTCTTGCTGCAAAACTTAATACTTCATTTCTTTTCTGTCAACTCAAGTAAGTATTACATATAATGTTAACTACACTAATAATCACCCTCGAGGTAAGAATTTGGGTAGGCGCTTTCCATGTCATTGGTCAGGTGTGAGTTTTAACACTACTGACATGTCCTTTAAAGCAAAAGACTTCCTGATCTTACATCTCAACCTATGCTGGTGTAAGTCCGGAATGATTATGTCCTACTTAAATGCACCAGGATTCTTGAATTCCTGTAATCTTAGAGAATAATATGCTAAGAAAAAATAATGTCTTATTTATCACTTAGCAATCTGTTGTGCTGGCCATTTACAGCTACAAAGGTGAGATATAGGCAAAATTCCCTCCACAAAGCAGTCTTTGCATTGATTTTTACTGCACTTCCCTTCTCCTGTAGATCATCCATCTCTCACCCTGTCTTTCCATTTCATTAGTTTAAATGTAGAATAGATATGTTTCTTAAGAGAAGCATGTTCTTGCTACAATCCCATTGTCCCTTTTTTCCTGATGCATTTCGTCAACATTCCCTTGAACACTTACTTACACAGATATACAAAGTATGCAATATGCATGCATACATACATACACATGCAAGTCCATAACCCCACATACATAAGGATGCATGTACTAAAAACAATATCTCTAGAAAACCTACAGTATTACATCAAAAAACTACAGTAACAGGGGCGTAACACCACAGAGGACAGAAAACACCAACATTGTGAGAAAGGGCAACAATATGAGCAATGTTTGAGATCTGTGAGAGTGAAGCAATGGAATGAAGTTAACAGGTGTACTCCAAAGAAACAAAAACCCTTAGAGACAGAAAAATAATAACACGAAGATGTATGTGTATGTACAAAGCTTAACTGCTGTGAACTCTTAAATGAAGGTTAAGTATTTATATAAATACATAAAGGATAATAATAATTTCTTTTTCATACATGATCACCTCTTCCCACATTAGTGAGCTAGCACCAGGAAACAGATGGTGAAAGGCAGTCACTCACATACACAAACACAAACCTATATACATACATATACATATATAAACATATATCAATATATATATATATATATATATATATATATATATATATATATATATATATATATATATATATATATATATATATACAACACTGAACACCCCATGTATACCAATTATTCCCTCAACTGCCACATTACTCACCTTTGCATTCAAATCACCCAACACTATAACCCGGTCTCGTGCATCAAAACCACTAACACACTCATTCAGCTGCTCCCAAAACACTTGCCTCTCATGATCTTTCTTCTCATGCCCAGGTGCATATGCACCAATAATCACCCATCTCTCTCCATCAACTTTCAGTTTTACCCATATTAATCGAGAATTTACTTTCTTACATTCTATCACATACTTCCACAATTCCTGTTTCAGGAGTACTGCTACTCCTTCCCTTGGAAATGGTGAAGAGCTTGTAGATTTATGTGCTGAAAAAGGACTGATGATTGGGAATACCTGGTTTAAAAAGCGAGATATACATAAGTATACTTATGTAAGTAGGAGAGATGGCCAGAGAGCGTTATTGGATTACGTGTTAATTGACAGGCGCGAAAGAGAGACTTTTGGATGTTAATGTGCTGAGAGGTGCAACTGGAGGGATGTCTGATCATTATCTTGTGGAGGCTAAGGTGAAGATTTGTATGGGTTTTCAGAAAAGAAGAGTGAATGTTGGGGTGAAGAGGGTGGTGAGAGTAAGTGAGCTTGGGAAGGAGACTTGTGTGAGGAAGTATCAGGAGAGACTGAGTACAGAATGGAAAAAGGTGAGAACAATGGAAGTAAGGGGAGTGGGGGAGGAATGGGATGTATTTAGGGAATCAGTGATGGATTGCGCAAAAGATGCTTGTGGCATGAGAAGAGTGGGAGGTGGGTTGATTAGAAAGGGTAGTGAGTGGTGGGATGAAGAAGTAAGAGTATTAGTGAAAGAGAAGAGAGAGGCATTTGGACGATTTTTGCAGGGAAAAAATGAAATTGAGTGGGAGACGTATAAAAGAAAGAGACAGGAGGTCAAGAAAAAGGTGCAAGAGGTGAAAAAAAGGGCAAATGAGAGTTGGGGTGAGAGAGTATCATTAAATTTTAGGGAGAATAAAAAGATGTTCTGGAAGGAGGTAAATAAAGTGCGTAAGACAAGGGAGCAAATGGGAACGTCAGTGAAGGGCGCAAATGGGGAGGTGATAACAAGTAGTGGTGATGTGAGAAGGAGATGGAGTGAGTAATTTGAAGGTTTGTTGAATGTGTTTGATGATAGAGTGGCAGATATAGGGTGTTTTGGTCGAGGTGGTGTGCAAAGTGCGAGGGTTGGGGAAAATGAGTTGGTAAACAGAGAAGAGGTAGTAAAAGCTTTGCGGAAGATGAAAGCCGGCAAGGCAGCGGGTTTGGATGGTATTGCAGTGGAATTTATTAAAAAAGGGGGTGACTGTATTGTTGACTGGTTGGTAAGGTTATTTAATGTATGTATGACTCATGGTGAGGTGCCTGAGGATTGGCGAATGCGTGCATAGTGCCATTGTACAAAGGCAAAGGGGATAAGAGTGAGTGCTCAAATTACAGAGGTATAAGTTTGTTGAGTATTCCTGGCAAATTATATGGGAGGGTATTGATTGAGAGGGTGAAGGCATGTACAGAGCATCAGACTGGGGAAGAGCAGTGTGGTTTCAGAAGTGGTAGAGGATGTGTGGATCAGGTGTTTGCTTTGAAGAATGTATGTGAGAAATACTTAGAAAAGCAAATGGATTTGTATGTAGCATTTATGGATCTGGAGAAGGCATATGATAGAGTTGATAGAGATGCTCTGTGGAAGGTATTAAGAATATATGGTGTGGGAGGCAAGTTGTTAGAAGCAGTGAAAAGTTTTTATCGAGGATGTAAGGCATGTGTACGTGTAGGAAGAGAGGAAAGTGATTGGTTCTCAGTGAATGTAGGTTTGCGGCAGGGGTGTGTGATGTCTCCATGGTTGTTTAATTTGTTTATGGATGGTGTTGTTAGGGAGGTAAATGCAAGAGTTTTGGAAAGAGGGGCAAGTATGAAGTCTGTTGGGGATGAGAGAGCTTGGGAAGTGAGTCAGTTGTTGTTCGCTGATGATACAGCGCTGGTGGCTGATTCATGTGAGAAACTGCAGAAGCTGGTGACTGAGTTTGGTAAAGTGTGTGGAAGAAGAAAGTTAAGAGTAAATGTGAATAAGAGCAAGGTTATTAGGTACAGTAGGGTTGAGGGTCAAGTCAATTGGGAGGTGAGTTTGAATGGAGAAAAACTGGAGGAAGTAAAGTGTTTTAGATATCTGGGAGTGGATCTGGCAGCGGATGGAACCATGGAAGCGGAAGTGGATCATAGGGTGGGGGAGGGGGCGAAAATTCTGGGAGCCTTGAAGAATGTGTGGAAGTCGAGAACATTATCTCGGAAAGCAAAAATGGGTATGTTTGAAGGAATAGTGGTTCCAACAATGTTGTATGGTTGCGAGGCGTGGGCTATGGATAGAGTTGTGCGCAGGAGGATGGATGTGCTGGAAATGAGATGTTTGAGGACAATGTGTGGTGTGAGGTGGTTTGATTGAGTGAGTAACGTAAGGGTAAGAGAGATGTGTGGAAATAAAAAGAGCGTGGTTGAGAGAGCAGAAGAGGGTGTTTTGAAGTGGTTTGGGCACATGGAGAGAATGAGTGAGGAAAGATTGACCAAGAGGATATATGTGTCGGAGGTGGAGGGAACGAGGAGAAGAGGGAGACCAAATTGGAGGTGGAAAGATGGAGTGAAAAAGATTTTGTGTGATCGGGGCCTGAACATGCAGGAGGGTGAAAGGAGGGCAAGGAATAGAGTGAATTGGAGCGATGTGGTATACCGGGGTTGACGTGCTGTCAGTGGATTGAATCAAGGCATGTGAAGCGTCTGGGGTAAACCATGGAAAGCTGTGTAGGTATGTATATTTGAGTGTGTGGACGTATGTATATACATGTGTATGGGGGGGGGTTGGGCCATTTCTTTCGTCTGTTTCCTTGCGCTACCTCGCAAACGCGGGAGACAGCGACAAAGTATAATAAAAAAAAATAAAAAAATAATATATATATATATATATATATATTTTTGTCGCTGTCTCCCTCGTTTGCGAGGTAGCGCAAGGAAACAGACGAAAGAAATGGCACAACCCACCCCCATACACAATGTACACACACACACACCCACACACGCAAATATACATACCTATACATCTCAATGTACACATATATATACACACACAGACACATACATATATACCCATGCACACAATTCACACTGCCTGCCCCTATTCATTCCCATCGCCACCTCGCCACACATGGAATACCATCCCCCTCCCGCCTCATGTGTGCGAGGTAGCGCTAGGAAAAGACAACAAAGGCCCCATTCGTTCACACTCAGTCACCAGCTGTCATGCAATAATGCCCGAAACCACAGCTCCCTTTCCACATCCAGACCCCACACAACTTTCCATGGTTTACCCCAGACGCTTCACATGCCCTGATTCAATCCACTGACAGCACGTCAACCCCAGTATATCACATCGATCCAATTCACTCTATTCCTTGCCCTGCCTTTCACCCTCCTCTATGTTCAGGCCCCGATCACTCAAAATCTTTTTCACTCCATCTTTCCACCTCCAATTTGGTCTCCCACTTCTCCTCGTTCCCTCCACCTCCGACACATATATCCTCTTGGTCAATCTTTCCTCACTCATTCTCTCCATGTGCCCAAACCATTTCAAAACACCCTCTTCTGCTCTCTCAACCACGCTCTTTTTATTTCCACACATCTCTCTTACCCTTATGTTACTTACTCGATCAAACCACCTCACACAACACATTGTCCTCAAACATCTCATTTCCAGCACATCCATCCTCCTGCGCACAACTCTATCCATAGCCCACGCCTCGCAACCATACAACATTGTTGGAACCACTATTCCTTCAAACATACCCATTTTTGCTTTCCGAGATAATGTTCTCGACTTCCACACATTCTTCAAGGCTCCCAGGATTTTCGCCCCCTCCCCCACCCTATGATCCACTTCCGCTTCCACAGTTCCATCCGCTGCCAGATCCACTCCCAGATATCTAAAACACTTTACTTCCTCCAGTTTTGCTCCATTCAAACTTACCTCCCAATTGACTTGATCCTCAACCCTACTGTACCTAATAACCTTGCTCTTATTCACATTTACTCTAACTTTCTTCTTTCACACACTTTACCAAACTCAGTCACCAGCTTCTGCAGTTTCTCACATGAATCAGCCACCAGCGCTGTATCATATATATATATATATATATATATATATATATATATATATATATATATATATATATATACACACATATATATATATTTTTTTTACTTTGTCGCTGTTTCCCGTGTTTGCGAGGTAGCGCAAGGAAACAGACGAAAGAAATGGCTCAACCCACCCCCATACACATGTATATACATACACGTCCACACACGCAAATATACATACCTACACAGCTTTCCATGGTTTACCCCAGACGCTTCACATGCCCTGATTCAATCCACTGACAGCACGTCAACCCCAGTATACTACATCGATCCAATTCACTCTATTCCTTGCCCTCCTTTCACCCTCCTGCATGTTCAGGCCCCGATCACACAAAATCTTTTTCACTCCATCTTTCCACCTCCAATTTGGTCTCCCACTTCTCCTCGTTCCCTCCACCTCCGACACATATATCCTCTTGGTCAATCTTTCCTCACTCATTTTCTCCATGTGCCCAAACCATTTCAAAACACCCTCTTCTGCTCTCTCAACCACACTCTTTTTATTTCCACACATCTCTCTTACCCTTACGTTACTTACTCGATCAAACCACCTCACACCACACATTGTCCTCAAACATCTCATTTCCAGCACATCCACCCTCCTGTGCACAACTCTATCCATAGCCCACGCCTCGCAACCATACAACATTGTTGGAACCACTATTCCTTCAAACATACCCATTTTTGCTTTCCGAGATAATGTTCTCGACTTCCACACATTCTTCAAGGCTCCCAGGATTTTCGCCCCCTCCCCCACCCTATGATCCACTTCCGCTTCCATGGTTCCATCCACTGCTAGATCCACTCACAGATATCTAAAACACTTCACTTCCTCCAGTTTTTCTCCATTCAAACTTACCTCCCAATTGCCTTGACCCTCAACCCTACTGTACCTAATAACCTTGCTCTTATTCACATTTACTCTTAACTTTCTTCTTCCACACACTTTACCAAACTCAGTCACCAGCTTCTGCAGTTTCTCACATGAATCAGCCACCAGTGCTGTATCATCAGCGAACAACAACTGACTCACTTCATAAGCTCTCTCATCCACAACAGACTTCATACTTGCCCCTCTTTCCAAAACTCTTGCATTCACCTCCCTAACAACACCATCCATAAACAAATCAAACAACCATGGAGACATCACACACCCCTGCCACAAACCTACATTCACTGAGAACCAATCACTTTCCTCTCTTCCTACACGTACACATGCCTTATATCCTCGATAAAAACTTTTCACTGCTTCTAACAACTTGCCTCCCACACCATATATTCTTAATACCTTCCACAGAGCATCTCTATCAACTCTATCATATGCCTTCTCCAGATCCATAAATGCTACATACAAATCCATATATATATATATATATATATATATATATATATATATATATATATATATATATATGTACATATTCATACTTATTTCACCAACATCCATTCCTGACACTCCCCCACCCAACAGGAAACAGCACAAATGCATAAAGGAGAAGAGAAAACTGATAACATATACATTCTTTTCTTCCCAGATCACTGCCCTCTGCATCAGCAAGGTAGTGCCAAGAAACAGATGAAGAAAGGCCACATCTGCTCACACCAATACGAGAGCTGTCATGTGTAATGCAACGAAACCATAGCTCCCTACCCACATGTATGCCTAATGGACGTTTACACGGCTTATCCTGGATGTTTCACATTGACCCCAGTATATTTCTCATTAATAATAAAAGTGTGCCTTATTGAAACATTGCAAAAAGAAGCACATTCACACTGTATGAGACTGAGTGGACAGACTTAAGGCTAAACAAGGAGTGGTAAGTAATGTACATACAGGTATCAGATATGAGGGAAAACAACTATTGATGAAGTCACAAGATTTGTGAAAACTACTTGCAGTAAACATTCCAGCCATACAAAAAATGACACACAGTGATTTAAAGATCACCCAACATTAAGAAAGTAGCATTGATCAAATCTCAACAAGAGCAGAGATATATTGAAATGCCCATATAAAGCTTAGCAAACAGTACAACAATATAATCTAGAGAAACTACAGAATAAGAATAAGGAACAGAATATGGATGCAAATTTAAGCATAAAACATTGATCAATGGATCATCAGCATAAAAACAGCAAATGAAAATGATAATAAATATTTGTGAAGCATTCAACCTAATAAAGGCAAACCATACTTCAACAAGAAAAAATAATACAAATGATCTTCTTACAGGTGACATGACATTCTTCACAAAAAGTGAAATATATATAACAAGATCCTCTGATCATAATACTCCAAAAGTTATCTATATATCTGTCTATGATTGCCTCAAGACTCCTTTGCCAGAAGCTTCTGGAGTTCCCAGGTTGAACTATTTCCAGTTGAAGGCAAATGCTAGATCTTTTGAAGGGAGCTCTTCAATGAGAATGTACTCCCTAATGTCGACAAGCAATGATAGACTCACTAAAAGTGACTTTTCACCTACAGTGTAACTATAGGCAGGAAGAGTCTGGTAACACCTGCTACAGGTAAATATGATAAAGCAATTGAATACCCTAGTAAACTTTGCAACATGAACTTCCATACTGAACTAATGAAGTGAACTGAAGTCAACAACTAATACCAAATATATGAGTTACAATGAGGCATCTAAAGACTATGACAAAAAGGACAACACAACATTGCTCTATTAAAGAATAAGGGATACAGTAAAAGGAATTATATCTACTTAACTAAAAAGAAAAATAGTGTAAAACAAAAAGAAAACTGCAGGTGAAAGAGAAAACGAAGGGAAAAAAATATTAGCAATGAGCAAGGAGAGGACAGAACTTGACAAAAAAATCAAAATGCTGACAAAAAACAACATGGAATCTCTAAGAAAAAAACAAAGACTGATCAAAGAGAGAGTCATGCAAAGAATGGAACTAAATACAAAAGCAGAGAACATAATATATGAGACCAAAACTTTAAAAGAAAAAAATCATGAAAGTGATCCTAAAGAGGACTTTTGCCCCTAACCATCGCCTATGACAAAAATGAAATGAAAGATGCAAACCATAAGTGTAAGTCACATTTAAGTACATAAAATAAAGAAAACGGATATTCAAGCAATCTGAAGAGACTGTTATTTCAGATGAAGTTATAGAAGCACACAAATAAAGCAAAAGATCAACTTAAATTGAACTCAGCAACAGAAATAAATCAAAGTTTAACCATGTATCTAAAGATGACACCAACAAAACATTGATGTTATTGCTACAACACAAACAAGGATCTATACTTTTGCCAAAACAATATACAGCAGCAAACTTGATACATAAGATACTTTGAAATGAAGATCAAACAATACATATTGTAAAAAAAATTGACCAAAAATAACAAAATAGTACTGTAAAACTGAGGGCATACATGCATTTTACCCACATAAAAGTATACAAAACTAAGTTGTCAGCTGGCTGAGTTTAGAAAATTGTATAAAAGAAGAAAGTTGGGAGTAAATGTGAATAAGAGCAAGGCATTAGGTTCAGCAGGGCTGAGGGACAAGTTAATTGGGATGTAAATTTGAATGGAGAAAAAATGGAAGTGAAGTGTTTTAGATATCTAGGGGTGGATTTGGCAGTGAATGGAACCATGGAAGCAGAAGTGAATCATAGGGTGGGAAAGTGGGCAAAGGTTCTAGAAGCGATAAAGAACATGTGGAGAGAGAGAACAAAAATGGGTAGGTTTCAAGAATATCATATGGTTCTGAGGGAAGGGGTATAGACAGGGTTGTACGGAGGAGGGTAGAGGTGTTGGAAATGAAATATCTGCAGACAATATGTGGTGTGAGGTGGTTTGATCGAGTAGGTAGCCTGAACATGCAAAAGGGTGAATGGCATGCACGGAAAAGAGTGAATTGGAATGATGTGGTATACTGGGATCAATATGCTGTCAATGGACTGAACCAAGGCATGTGAAACGTCTGAGGTAAACCATGGAAAGGTCTGTGAGGCCTCGATGTGGATAGGGAACTGTGGTTTCAACAAATTACACAGGACAGTTAGAGACTAAGTGTGAGTGACTGCAGCCATTTTTGTCTGTTTCCCTGGCACTGCCTCGCTGAAGCAGGGGGTAGTGATGCTGTTTCCTGTGGGATGAGGTAGCACCAGGAATGGAAGGAGGCAAGCAAGTATGAATATGCACGTGTATATATATGTATATGTCCGTGGATGTGTACATGTAGATATGTATTTGTATGTATATGTGCATGTATGGGTATTTATGCATGTGTATGTGAGTGGATGGGCCATTCTTCGTCTGTTTCCTGGCGCTACCTCGCTGATGCGGGAAACGGCGATCAAGTATAATATAAAAAATATGCCTGACAGAGTATATGCTATTGTCTTTACCATAGCAACAAATCAGGAAATTAACTGGAAGTCCCTGACTTATAAACATTCAACTTAAGAACACCCTTAGTTACAAACAGCTCAAAAAATCACTTCAATTCCTAGTTCAACATAAAAATGACCAGTCATACTTACAAACTGTGCAACTACTTAAAAGTGCATTTACTTTTATTAAATGTTGCTTAATATAATGCTTTATAACTATATCTATTTCAAATACATTATCTATTACATTCTTTCAGGCAGGTGTAAGTGCTTAATCTAATGGATGTTAATTATCATTCATTTATATTTTCCAACTTCCAAACAATACATCTTACAAATAAAGTCCAGGAAAATAACCTGTTTGTATGCTAGGGATTCCCAAAACAGAATTTTGTTGAGAATGCAGTAAAAACCACACACATCAATATAGTTAAGAAGTTTTAGCAAACAGAATAATCATAGCAGCAGCAACTGGAACAAAGTCTGATGAGGAAGATATATCAAGGTTGCTTCAAGGAATTGCACTAACCTTTAAATCTGTACAACTTGGAAAATTGACTGCATGGTATGGTGTTTCAAAGTAAACCCAAGTGCAAGTCTGAGTATAAGCTCAAAAGAAGACAAAGAGAAAATACAATAATCTTAAAAAACATTCTATAAAAATAGGCAAAGGAAAACATTAGAACTCAAGAAAGAAAAAGCTGAACAAAACAATCTAGGAAAGATATGCAATACACCTCATAAGAGGTCGAGAAAATATCAATGAAAAATATGGCTCCAAATACCAAATACTGAAGGTACATGAAGGTTGAAATTTGCAGATCATGTTATGGCAAATCAAGTAAAGAGTGAAGTGATAATGGTAATTTTCACCATAAGACAGAAAACTAGGAAAAAGTTCAAAGCACACATAATAAGCCAAGATGCATAATGGTGAGTCATATGGTGTAAACATCAACTCAAGATGAAATCACCAACCAGAAAGAATTTAGATATAAGTCACAAGCACACTCAGCAGAATGGAAAGTAAGAATTACTAAGTTAGGATATAAAATCAAAAAATATACAGCAAAGAAGAATATGGGAGAGATACACTACATAAGAATATATGCATAGTAACGGAAGGAATCATAAAACAGTGTGCTCTAAATGAAACATCTAAACAAGGTAGAATGTAACTAATTTTCCAGGAACCTCTGCAAAATACCACAAACATATCAAACAAATATATTATGAGAAAATGTGTGGGGCCCTAAAAAGAAAGATGGAAGGAATACTCAACATGCTTTAAAGAAAAAATGCAAGGAATAACCTTGCTTTTATTCACATTAACTCTCAACTTTCTCCTTCATGCACTCTTCCATACTCAGTAACCAACTTATGCAGTTTCTCACTCAAATCTGCCATTAGTGCTGTATCATCAGCAAAGAGCTGATTAATTTCTAAGTCCAATCTCATCCCCCACAGACAGCATACTCGCCCCTCTCTCCAGGACTCTTGCAATTACCTCCCTTACCACCCAATTAATGAACAAATTGAAAAACCATAGTGACATCAAACACACCTGCCACTGACCAACCTTCACTTGGAATCATTTACTCTCCTCTTTTCCTACTAATACACAAGCCTTGAATGCTTGATAAAAACTCCTCACTGCTTTCAGCAGTTTTCTTCCCACTCCAATTATTCTCAAGACCTTCCACAAAGCATATCTATCGACCCTATTATATGCCTTCTTCTAATCCAAAAATGCCATGTACAAATCTATCTGTTTTTCTAAGTATTTCTCAAACACATTTTTTGAAGCAAAAACCTGATCCACACATCCTCCACCAATTGTAAAACCACACTGCTCCTCTCCAGTCTAATGCTCTGTGCATGCCTTCACCCTCTCAATCAATACCCTCCCATACAACTTTCCAAATATATGGGTTGTACCTCTTTAATCCAGCAGCCTTGGGTTGGCCATTGCAGGACCCCAGAAAATGCCAGAAAACAGAAACTGACCCCTAAGTCAAACATAGTAAATGATCCGAGCTCATAGCACAAGCTCACAGTCTTTACAGAGGTTCCATTATCTAATTTTTTCAGTAACTCCAACTTTTCAAACACAGATAACGATTTATGCTTTTACTTATTAGCACTAGCAACATCTTCTGCACCTCTTGGTCTCTTGAATGACATCCTGAAGGGCTAAAATACAGCTGCATATAAGAAATTAAAGAGAGGGTTAGGGAGAATGATTTGGTAAACAGAGAAGAGGTATTAAAAGTTTTGCGGAACATGAAAGCCTGCAAGGCAGCGAGTTTGGATGGTATTGCAGTGGAATTTATCAAAAAAGGGGTTGACTGTATTGTTGACTGGTTGGTAAGGTTATTTAATGTATGCATGACTCATGGTGAGGTGACTGAGGATTTGCGGAATGCTTGCATAGTGCTATTGTACAAAAGCAACGGGGATAAAAGTGAGTGCTTAAATTACAGAGGTATAAGTTTGTTAAGTATTCCTGGGATATTATATGGGAGGGTATAGATTGAGGAAGTGAAGGCATGTACAGAGCATCAGATTGGGAAAGAGCAGTGTGGTTTCAGAAGTGGTAAAGGATGTGTGGATCAGGTGTTTGCTTTGAAGAATGTATGCGAGAAATACTTAGAAAAGCAAATGGATTTGTATGTAGCATTTATGGATCTGGAGAAGGCATATGATAGAGTTGATAGAGATGCTCTGTGGAAGGTATTAAGAATATATGGTGTGGGAGGCAAGTTGTTAGAAGCAGTGAAAAGTTTTTATCGAGGATGTAAGGCATGTGTACAAGTAGGAAGAGAGGAAAGTCATTGCTTCTCAGAGAATGTTGGTTTACAGCAGGGGTGCGTGATGTATCCATGGTTGTTTAATTTGTTTGTGGATGGGGTTGTTAGGGAGGTGAATGCAAGAGTTTTGGAAAGAGGGGCAAGTATACAGTCTGTTGTGGATGAGGGAGCTTGGAAAGCAAGTCAGTTGTTGTTCACTGATGATACAGCACTGCTGGCTGATTCATGTGAGAAATTGCAGAAGCTGGTGACTGAGTTTGGTAAAGTGTGTGAAAGAAGAAAGGTGAGAGTAAATATGAATAAGAGCAAGGTTATTAGGTACAGCATGGGTTGAGGGACAAGTCAATTGGGAGGTAAGTTTGAATGGAGAAAAACTGGAGGAAGTGAAGTGTTTTAGATATCTGGGAGTGGACTTGGCAGCGGATGGAACCATGGAAGTGGATGTGAATCATAGGGTAGGGGAGGAGGTGAAAGTTCTGGGAGCATTAAAAATTTTTGGAAGTTAAGAACGTTATCTTGGAAAGCAAAAATGGGTATGTTTGAAGGAATAGTGGTTCCAACAATGTTATATGATTGCCAGGTGTGGGCTAAAGATAGAGTTGTGCAGAGAAGGGTGGATGTGCTGGAAATGAGATGTTTGAGGACAATATGTGGTGCGAGGTGGTTTGATCGAGTAAGTAATGAAAGGGTAAGAGAGATGTGTGGTAATAAAAAGAGTGTGGTTGAGAAAGCAGAAGAGGGTGTTTTGAAATGGTTTGGTCACATGGAGGGAATGAGTGAGGAAAGATTGACAAAGAGGATATTTGTGTCAGAGGTGGAGGGAATGAGGAGAAGTGGGAGACCAAATTGGAGGTGGAAAGATGGAGTGAAAAAGATTCTGAGTGATCAGGGCCTGAACATGCAGGAAGGTGAAAGGCATGCAAGGAATAGAGTAAATTGGAACGATGTGGTATACCAGGGTCGATGTGCTGCCAATGGATTGAACCGGGGCATGTGAAGCGTCTGAGGTATACCATGGAAAGTTCTGTGGGGTCTGGATGTGGAAAGGGAGCTGTGGTTTCGGTGCATTATTACATGACAGCTAGAGACTGAGTGTGAACAAATGTGGACTTTGTTGTCTTTTGCTAGCACTACCTCGCACAGATGAGGGGAAGGGGTTGTTATTTCATGTGTGGCGGGGTGGCGATGAGAATGAATAAAGGCAAGAGACAGCGACAAAGCAAAATAAATAAATATAAATATATATTTTACATTATTACATGACAGCTGGAGACAGTGTGAACGAATGGGGCCTTTGTTGTCTTTTCCTAACGCTACCTCACGCACATGAGGGGGGAGGGGGATGGTATTCCATGTGTGGCGAGGTGGCGATGGGAATGAATAAAGGCAGACAGTGTGAATTGTGTGCATGGGTATATATGTATGTGTCTGTGTGTGTATATATATGTGTACATTGAGATGTATAGGTATGTATATTTGCGTGTGTGGACGTGTATGTATATACATGTGTATGGGGGTGGGTTGAGCCATTTCTCTCGTCTGTTTCCTTGCGCTACCTCGCAAACGCCAGAGACAGCGACAAAGCAATATATATATATATATATATATATATATATATATATATATATATATATATATATATATATATATATTTATAAAAAAAAAAAAAAAAAAAATTATTTATTTTTTTTTATTATACTTTGTCGCTGTCTCCCGTGTTTGCGAGGTAGCGCAAGGAAACAGACGAAAGAAATGGCCCAACCCCCCCCCCCCATACACGTGTATATACATACGTCACACACGCAAATATACATACCTACACAGCTTTCCATGGTTTACCCCAGACGCTTCACATGCCCTGCTTCAATCCACTGACAGCACGTCGACCCCGGTATACCACATCGCTCCAATTCACTCTATTCCTTGCCCTCCTTTCACCCTCCTGCATGTTCAGGCCCCGATCACACAAAATCTTTTTCACTCCATCTTTCCACCTCCAATTTGGTCTCCCTCTTCTCCTTGTTCCCTCCACCTCCGACACATATATCCTCTTGGTCAATCTTTCCTCACTCATCCTCTCCATGTGCCCAAACCACTTCAAAACACCCTCTTCTGCTCTCTCAACCACGCTCTTTTTATTTCCACACATCTCTCTTACCCTTACGTTACTCACTCGATCAAACCACCTCACACCACACATTGTCCTCAAACATCTCATTTCCAGCACATCCATCCTCCTACGCACAACTCTATCCATAGTCCACGCCTCGCAACCATACAACATTGTTGGAACCACTATTCCTTCAAACATACCCATTTTTGCTTTCCGAGATAATGTTCTCGACTTCCACACATTCTTCAAGGCCCCCAGGATTTTCGCCCCTTCCCCTACCCTATGATCCACTTCCGCTTCCATGGTTCCATCCGCTGCCAGATCCACTCCCAGATATCTAAAACACTTCACTTCCTCCAGTTTTTCTCCATTCAAACTCACCTCCCAATTGACTTGACCCTCAACCCTACTGTACCTAATAACCTTGCTCTTATTCACATTTACTCTTAACTTTCTTCTTCCACACACTTTTCCAAACTCAGTCATCAGCTTCTGCAGTTTCTCACATGAATCAGCCACCAGCGCTGTATTATCAGCGAACAACAACTGACTCACTTCCCAAGCTCTCTCATCCCCAACAGACTTCATACTTGCCCCTCTTTCCAAAACTCTTGCATTTACTTCCCTAACCACCCCATCCATAAACAAATTAAACAACCATGGAGACATCACACACCCCTGCCGCAAACCTACATTCACTGAGAACCAATCACTTTCCTCTCTTCCTACACGTACACATGCCTTACATCCTCGATAAAAACTTTTCACTGCTTCTAACAACTTTCCTCCCACACCATATATTCTTAATACCTTCCACAGAGCATCTCTATCAACTCTATCATATGCCTTCTCCAGATCCATAAATGCTACATACAAATCCATTTGCTTTTCTAAGTATTTCTCACATTCATTCTTCAAAGCAAACACCTGATCCACACATCCTCTACCACTTCTGAAACCACACTGCTCTTCCCCAATCTGATGCTCTGTACATGCCTTCACCCTCTCAATCAATACCCTCCCATATAATTTACCAGGAATACTCAACAAACTTATACCTCTGTAATTTGAGCACTCACTCTTATCCCCTTTGCCTTTGTACAATGGCACTATGCACGCATTCCGCCAATCCTTAAGCACCTCACCATGAGTCATACATACATTAAATAACCTTACCAACCAGTCAACAATACAGTCACCCCCTTTTTTAATAAATTCCACTGCAATACCATCCAAACCTGCTGCCTTGCCGGCTTTCATCTTCCGCAAAGCTTTCACTACCTCTTCTCTGTTTACCAAATCATTTTCCCTAACCCTCTCACTTTGCACACCACCTCGACCAAAACACCCTATATCTGCCACTCTATCATCAAACACATTCAACAAACCTTCAAAATACTCACTCCATCTCCTTCTCACATCACCACTACTTGTTATCACCTCCCCATTTGTATATATATATATACACTCACTTATTTATTTTGCTTTGTGACTGTCTCCCGCGTTAGCAAGGTAGCGCAAGGAAACAGACAAAAGAATGGCCCAACCCACCAAAATACACATGTATATACATACACGTCCACACAAGCAAATATACATATCTATACATCTCAACATATACATATATATACACACACAGACATATACATATATACACATGTACATAATTCATACTGTGCTTTTGTTCATTCCCATCGCCATCCTGCCACACATGAAATAACAACCCCCTCCCCCCTTATGTGCGCGAGGTAGCGCTAGGAAAAGACAACAAAGGCCACATTCGTTCACACTCAGTCTCTAGCTGTCATGTAATAATGCACCGAAACCACAGCTCCCTTTCCGCATCCAGGCCCCACAGAACTTTCCATGGTTTACCACAGACGCTTCACATGCCCTGGTTCAATCCACTGACAGCACGTCGACCCCGGTATACCACATCGTTCCAATTCATTCTATTCCTTGCATGCCTTTCACCCTCCTGCATGTTTAGGCCCCAATCACTCAAAATCTTTTTCACTCCATCTTTCCACCTCCAATTTGGTCTCCCAATTCTCCTCGTTCCCTCCACCTCTGACACATATATCCTCTTGGTCAATCTTTCCTCACTCATTCCCTCGATGTGACCAAACCATTTCAAAACACCCTCTTCTGCTCTCTCAACCACACTCTTTATTACCACACATCTCTCTTACCCTATCATTACTTACTTGATCAAACCACCTCACACCACATATTGTCCTCGAACATCTCATTTCCAGCACATCCACCCTCCTCCGCACAACTCTATCTATAGCCCACGCCTCACAACCATATAACATTGTTGGAACCACTATTCCTTCAAACATACCCATTTTTGCTTTCCGAGGTAATGTTCTCATCTTCCACACATTTTTCAAGGCTCCCAGAACTTTTGCCCCCTCCCCCACCCTGTGACTCACTTCCACGTTCATGGTTCCATCCACTGCCAAATCCACTCCCAGATATCTAAAACACTTCACTTCCACCAGTTTTCTCCATTCAAACTTACCTCCCAACTGACTTGTCCCTCAATCCTACTGTAGCTAATAACCTTGCTCTTATTCACATTTACTCTCAGCTTTCTTCTTTCACACACTGTGTGTGAATGTGTGTGTGTGTGTGTGTGTGTGTGTTTACTTAGAGATCCCCAGCTTCAAGAAACATAACAATAACAAAATAAATACACACCAAAATCACCTGACAACTGCCCTCCCAATACACATCTTAAACACCATTCCACCAGACATAAATCCTAAAACTGATATTCTCCAGCATAATCTCAAAAATAATTCCCTACTGACATGACAGCAGTGAAACACTGTAAAACTGCCTTATAAAGCAATATATGCAGAAAAAGAGAAACTGGAGCCAAGACTACTCATAACATTACTTGCACCCTCTGAAACACTTTGGAATGTACAGCGGAGAAATTTAAAATGCACCTGGATAAATATCCATAAAGTGTATCACACTAGCCAGGCTGCAGTTGTTATGCAAGCTTCTGAGTAGCAGTTTCATTATGGCTTAGTCAACAAAAAACCCATTCTAACAGCCTGAGCTGTGGGGAAGAAGACCTCTGAAGTCTACATCACGTAAAAGTGAAACACTTTTCAGTAGATGTGCTGATAGAACAAGCAAGAAAATGAACAATATAGCCATGATCAACTAAAAGAGAACTCAGCACCATGACCTGAAGGAATTCAAGCCATATTCTTATAAAAGACAAGGTGACAATAACAAAACCTGATGACGTTATTTGAGACAAATTGTACATCAATCCAGAATTGAAGACACAAATAACACTATTACACAAGGATCAATCTATACTGATACCAAGAGAATATAAATCATGAGCCTAACATCACATGTAACTCAAATATATAAAAGGGGTGATAAAAAAAGGAAATATTTGGTTAGCAAATGTCTCGTAAATGTCTTTCAGCTTTTGTATGAGGTAAAAGCATACACAACTACTAGTACACTATTATGATATAATGTACAAGAAGCTTTTCTGCAGGGGAAGAAAGTGGACACCATCTTTATATATTTTGTATTAGCATTTGACAAAGTAAATTAAGCAGTATTTTGAGAAAGTGTCCAGAAATCATTCAAGGAATATGGGAAAATGAATTAATGAGTTCGTTTCTAGCTTACTGCAAGGAAGGGTATGAGCTTCAGTACTTTGGACATATTAACATATGCAAAAGATGAGTAAGGAAAGGATGACAAAAAAGGTATACATAACAGAAGTGAAATATAATAGGGAAATTGGAAAACCAAGGAGGTGAAAAGATGAAATGAAAGATGCTCTGAAGATTCATGGCCTGAACATGCAGGAGGGTGCATGACATGCATGGAATAGAGCTAATTGGAGCAATGAGGTTTACAAGGGACACTATGCTGTTAATGGGTTAAACCAGGGCACGTGAAACAGTTGGGGAAAACCACAGAAAGGTCTGTGAGGCCTGAATGTGGAACAGGGGCTCTGGTTTCAACGAATTATACTTGACAACTAAAGAGTGAATGTGTGAATGAGGCCTTTTCTTAATCCGTTCTTGGTGCTAACTCACTAAAATGAGCCATGGCAAACAATTATGAATAAAAAGAGGAAAAAATTTTATGCATTCAAGATTTCAGACACAGACAAGAATATAAAGAAAAGTATAATCAGCTGTTTGGTGGGTTACACATGCATAAGCAGGATGGTGAGAACAGAAAATAAAAAGGATAAACTACAGGGTGATCTGGATACTGTCTACAAATTGGTAAAACAGAACCTAAGGGTATTCAAATGGGAAGAAATTTGAAAGGATAAGCCACAAAATAATGGAAAGCACGAACTTATGCAGCACATTGATGAGTTACAGATTAAAGCCACATGATACACTGATGAATTACAGATTAAAGCCACATGATACATTGATGAGTTACAGATTGAAGCCAAATAATAAGTGTGATAATGAGATCTTTTATAACTTGGGAAAGAAAACTTATGATCCATTTATCTATTCATCCATCCACATCTCTGACACCTGTTCCCAAATGGAACTCCCTCAAGGGGTGGCCACAGCAATGGAGTCTCTGTAACTAGTGAAATTCAGCTATCTAACAATTAGTATTTACCATTTTCATTGTTTTTATCAAACTTCAGGTGAAAAGGTTAAATGTATACATAAGGAGCAGAACAGAATACTGATGTTTCATATGATCACCAATTCAACAGATGAAATAAAACAAGTTAGAAAGAATACAGAAACATAACTGATGGTCTAGAGCATATGAATTACCATATGAGATTGAGTCTGAACTTTACATTCTAGAAAAATATATATATAACATATACATGTATACATGGAGAGAATGAGAGAGGAAAGATTGAACAAAGACGATATATGTGTCAGAGGTGGAGGGAACGAGAAGTGGGAGACCAAATTGGAGGTGGAAGGATGGAGTGAAAAAGATTTTGAGCAATTGGGGCCTGAACATACAGGAGGGTGAAAGGCGTGCAAGGAATAGAGTGAATTGGAACGATGTGGTATACCGGGGTCAACGTGCTGTCAATGGATTGAACCAGGGCATGTGAAGCGTCGGGGGTAAACCATGGAAAGTTTTGTGGGGCCTGGATGTGGAAAGGGAGCTGTGTTTTCGGTGTATTACACATGACAGCTAAAGACAGTGTGAACGAATGTGGCCTTTGTTGTCTTTTCCTAGCGCTATCTGGCGCGCAGGGGGTAAGGGGTGCCATTTCATGTGTGGCAGGGTGGCGAATGGAATGGATGAAGGCAGCAAGCATGAATACGTACATGTGTATTTATGTATGTGTATGTATATGTATGTATACACTGAAATGTGTAGGAGTGTATATGTGCATGTGGGGGCGTTTATGTATATACACGTGTATATGGGTGGGTTGGGCCATTCTTTCGTCTGTTTCCTTGCGCTACCTCACTAATGAGGGAGACAGCAACAAAGTATAATAAAAAAAAATACATGATAGCAGACAGAAGGCACGAAGAGTAACATCTTAATTCTAAAAGCATCTAACCAAGGAAGATACAGAATCATCAAGTCTGGAATAATTCCAGAGAACATACTTAAAAGATAGATGAAAATTTAGAATGGTCCTGCAAAGAAGTTGAGCAATTACATAATCCAATATCAACAGAAATAATAAACTGACATGAAGTGACCACAGAAACACTCAAAAGAAGGGCAGACTCATGTTAATGTCAATCCCAGATAAACCTTGAATAGATAATTATCTAAGAAGTGTCACAGAAGAGAGAAATACTGTAATCCAACAAGAAAAACAGTGAGCACTATGGGCCAACCCTACCATTTTGGGAAAACCTCATCACAGGTTTTCATAAGCAGATACTCCCCCTTACTCCCTCTACTTTTGATACATTATTCCACTTCATCAATCTTTCTTTGTTCATACTGTCCATGTGTCTAAGCCCTTTCAGAAGACAATGGTCAGCTCTCTCAACTAAACAGTGCTTACTACCACATCTTGCTCATACACTCAGACCATGCATGATCAACTTGCACCAGACCCATATACACTCTTAAGGCATCTCATCTCCAAAAGATTGACCCCCCTTTCATTCTTTTACATTCCAGACCCAAGACTTGCATCCATACAACATCAACATGACTACTGTACCTTCTTTGCCATAACAGACAAAGACCTCTCCTTCCATGCTCTCCTCAGTGTACCCAGAGCTTTAGACCCCTCCTCCATCTTGTCTCACATCAGCACCCAAATTCCATCCACTGCCATGTACATTCTATGGTACTTAAAGCACTCCACTTCCTCCAGGTTCTCCTTATTCTAACTCATACTCAAACCATCCTGTTTCACCCCCTACTACACCTCACTGCCTCACTGTAGTTCACAGTGACTATCAAATTCTTCCTCTACATACTCTCCCAAACTTAGAAACCAGCTTCTGGAATTACTCTCTCCAGTCCACTACCAAAGTTATGTCATCTGCAAACAGCAACTGAATAACCTCCCCCAGCTCCCATCATACTGCAGACCCACATCTCACCCCAAGACTCTCACATTTACCTCCCCTAACCACCCTGGCCATGAGCAGATTAAACAATGAAGAAAACACCTAAAGAATTTTTCAGATATCATGGAATAGTAATAAAAGATACCACTGGTGCATTATCTAATGAAAATGGTACCTGTACCAGATACAGTACAGAATTGGCTTTCGCTCTAAGCGTTTATCTTGATTCAGTGATTATCACTGAAAATTCATGAAATATACCACATGCACAAAACATATTTCTATGTAAGAGGGTGAAGGCATGTACAGAGCATCAGATTGGGGAAGAGCAGTGTGGTTTCAGAAGTGGTAGAGGATGTGTGGATCAGGTGTTTGCTTTGAAAAATGTATGTGAGAAATACTTAGAAAAGCAAACGGATTTGTATGTAGCATTTATGGATCTGGAGAAGGCATATGATAGAGTTGACAAAGATGCTCTGTGGAAGGTACTTAGAATATATGGTGTGGGAGGCAAGTTGTTAGAAGCAGTGAAAAGTTTTTATCGAGGATGTAAGGCATGTGTACGTGTAGGAAGAGAGGAAAGTGATTGGTTCTCAGTGAATGTAGGTTTGCGGCAGGGGTGTGTGATGTCTCCATGGTTGTTTAATTTGTTTATGGATGGGGTTGTCAGGGAGGTGAATGCAAGAGCATTGGAAAGAGGGGCAAGTATGCAGTCTGTTGTGGATAAGAGAGCTTGGAAAGCGAGTCAGTTGTTGTTCGCTGATGATACATCGCTGGTGGCTGATTCGTGTGAGAAATTGCAGAAGCTGGTGACTGAGTTTGGTAAAGTGTGTGAAAGAAGAAAGCTGAGAGTAAATGTGAATAAGAGCAAGGTTATTAGCTACAGTAGGGTTGAGGGACAAGTCAATTGGGAGGTAAGTTTGAATGGAGAAAAACTGGAGGAAGTGAAGTGTTTTAGACATCTGGGAGTGAATTTGCCAGCGGAAGGAACCATGGAAGCAGAAGTGAATCATAGGGTGGGGGAGGGGGGCGAAAATTCTGGGAGCGTTGAAGAATGTGTGGAAGTCGAGAACATTATCTCGGAATGCAAAAATGGGTATGTTTGAAGGAATAGTGATTCCAACAATGTTATATGGTTGCAAGGCGTGGGCTATGGATAGAGTTGTGCGGAGGAGGGTGGATATGCTGGAAATGAGATGTTTGAGGACAATATGTGGTGTGGTGGTTTGATCGAGTAAGTAATAATAGGGTAAGAGAGATGTGAGGTAATAAAAAGAGTGTGGTTGAGAGAGCAGAAGAGGGTGTTTTGAAATGGTTTGGTAACATGGAGAGAATGAGTGAGGAAAGATTGACAAAGAGGATATATGTGTCAGAGGTGGAGGAAATGAGGAGAATTGGAAGACCAAATTGGAGGTGGAAAGATGGAGTGAAAAAGATTTTGAGTGATCGGGGCCTGAACATGCAGGAGGGTGAAAGGTTTGCAAGGAATAGAGTAAATTGGAACGATGTAGTATACCGTGGTCGACGTACTGTCAATGGATTGAGCCAGGGCATGTGAAGCGTCTGGGGTAAACCATGGAAAGTTCTGTGGGGCCTGGATGTGGAAACGGAGCTGTGGTTTCGGTGCATTATTACATGACAGCTAGAGACTTAGTGTGAACGAAAGTGGCCTTTGTTGTCTTTTCCTAGCGCTACCCTGCACACATGAGGGGGGAGGGGGTTGTTATTTCATGTGTGGCGGGGTGGCGATGGGAATGAAAAAAGGCAGACAGTATGAATTATGGACATGTGTATATATGTATATGTCTGTGTGTGTGTATATATGTGTACATTGAGATGTATAGCTATGTATATTCACATGTGTGGACGTGTATGTATATGCAAGTGTATGTGGGTGGGTTGGGCCATTCTTTAGTCTGTTTCCTTGCGCTACCTCGCTAACGCGGGAGACAGTGACAAAGCAAAATAAATAAATACTACATATGAGGGTCAAGTCAATTGGGAGGTGAGTTTGAATGGAGAAAAACTGGAGGAAGTGAAGTGTTTTAGATATCTGGGAGTGGATCTGGCAGCGGATGGAAACATGGAAGCGGAAGTGGATCATAGGGTGGGGGAGGGGGCGAAAATTCTGGGGGCCTTGAAGAATGTGTGGAAGTCGAGAACATTATCTCGGAAAGCAAAAATGGGTATGTTTGAAGGAATAGTGGTTCCAACAATGTTGTATGGTTGCGAGGCGTGGACTATGGATAGAGTTGTGCGCAGGAGGATGGATGTGCTGGAAATGAGATGTTTGAGGACAATGTGTGGTGTGAGGTGGTTTGATCGAGTGAGTAACGTAAGGGTAAGAGAGATGTGTGGAAATAAAAAGAGTGTGGTTGAGAGAGCAGAAGAGGGTGTTTTGAAGTGGTTTGGGCACATGGAGAGGATGAGTGAGGAAAGATTGACCAAGAGGATATATGTGTCGGAGGTGGAGGGAACAAGGAGAAGAGGGAGACCAAATTGGAGGTGGAAAGATGGAGTGAAAAAGATTTTGTGTGATCGGGGCCTGAACATGCAGGAGGGTGAAAGGAGGGCAAGGAATAGAGTGAATTGGAGCGATGTGGTATACCGGGGCTGACGTGCTGTCAGTGGATTGAATCAAGGCATGTGACGCGTCTGGGGTAAACCATGGAAAGCTGTGTAGGTATGTATATTTGCGTGTGTGGACGTATGTATATACATGTTTATGGGGGGGGGGGTGGGCCATTTCTTTCGTCTGTTTCTTGCGCTACCTCGCAAACGCGGGAGACAGCGACAAAGTATAAAAAAAAAAAAAAATGAAAAATGAATCAATGCTATGATGTACTTAAATATCTTGTCTTTATACTTGTTTACCATTTTCTATACAGGCGAGATAGCACCAGGAAAAGATGTAGTAATAATTGCATTTGCTCACATACACTCTCTAGCTGTCACAAATAATGCTGCAAAACCACAGCCCACTATCCACAACCAGAACCTAAAGATCTTTCCATGGTTTCCCCCAACTACCTCTGATGCACTGGTTTAGTGCACTGACAGCACATCATCTCCTCTATACCATATCACTCCAATTCACTCCATCCCTTGCATGCCTCACCCCCTCCTGCATGTTCAGGCCCAAAACCTTCAAAGCATCTTTCACTCCATTCTTCCACCTCCCTGTTTGTTTCCCCCTTTTCCATGTTCCCTACAAATATCTACAGTAACTATATCTGAATGAGTCAACTGGTCTTGATGATATCTTTCCCAGAATACTGAAAGAATTAAGTCAACCAACACCATTTCTGATCAAACTATTCAGTATATCACCAACACGGAAAGTGCCAAAAGACTGAAAATAAGTCAGTTTTTCTTACACATAATTACTGATAACAAAATCATTATGATGTGTTATTAAAGATCATGTTTAAGAAACTGAAAGTAATTCTTTAGTCATATGTATAACAGCTGGTATTGTAAAATACCCTCACACATTATATGGTACTCAGATGCTTGACTTTCAACAAAGTACCACATAAAAGACCGCAAAATAAATTTAAGGTCCTTGGCATAAAAAGTCACATCTGCGTGTGGACAGTGGAATGCTTCACAGACAGAAAATGATATATGGTATAAAAAGGGAAAACATCCAAATGACTTAACATGACATGTAAGATACTGCACGGCTCAGTCCTATGACCCATATTTCTATATCAATCATCTGGAGGCAGAATTCACCAACAAAATTTCAAAATTTGCCTAGAACACAAAATTAGGGAGCAAAAGCAAGTCAAAAAACATACTGGTGAAGGATTCAAAATGGCAAATTGATTTCAATGTAGACAAGTGTAAAGTTATGCATTTTGATAATCATCAATGATGAAAATAAGATGCACAAATGAAATCATTTGAAGCAGAAGAAAAAGGCCTTGCAGTTGTTATCAGCAGTAGCATATGATCCCAAAACCTTTGGGAGTGCACATAAAAATCTGCCAAAATCTTAAATTACAACAAAAAATTCCCAGATTGGATGATACCAATACCACTAATCATTCTATATATACACAAAAACATACAACAAAATAAAAGATTCATCCTGAATATGTGAAATAATATATACAGGTTACTAAATACAAATGCCATACTCTACATTAGAGGCTATGAAAAAAATGAGCATTTCATCCCTTTCTCCTTCCGAAGTGATAATTTTTCCATGTAATTTTCATCACCTACTAGCATAGGTTTGTTTAATGTTTATAATAGGAATACAGTTACACTGCTCTTTGTCACAATGCCATATGTAGATAGGCTTTTATGCATCTAAAGCTACTGAAGGGCCTATCCACCAAGCAAGTGACCAGAATTGAGGCCAGAATAATGTTTTGTATAGCAGTGGAAGGACTTCATTTAGTCCATCCTAAAACATACCATCACTGACATCTGCTGCCATCTTCAGTAGAGGGCTTGAATGCTCAGTGATCATCATTACATTATATGCCTTCAAGTGTCCAAGTAGCGCAGAATGATACTTTTAAGTTCAAACCACCACTTTTAAAATTTTGCATTTGTGGATTTCTTAAGTTTCCAGGGGGTTCTAAGCCTCCTCTGGCCTAAGCTGTGGACCAGGAGCACTAAAAAGTTTCCAGGGGAACTAATCCCCCTCTGCTTGTGGGCCTGCGTGCAAAAAAAAAAATTTCCACAGAGAGCCAAACTTTTTCTGGTCCACTCTGGCTACAGGCCTGAGTAGACTGGAAAGATCACAATGTCTATGAAAAACAAGTGTGAGAAGAGAACTGAAGAAAGGACTGAAAAAATATCACCTTGCACTTTCATGTAACTAATAACATGAAGAAAAACAGTAAATGAACAACCCTTAAACCTCAATTACCCAGTTCACATAAGATTCAAGCACAATCAATAACTTGCTTGGAAATTCATACTGATGATTCAGGCAACATATGATTGTGGTATGGTCAAAAGAAATTACTGTTTTCCTAATATACCTGAATGTGAGAAAAATTTGCATAAACATTGCCCCTAGGACTAAACACCTATGGTTATCAATGATCAAGGAAAATGTAAAAACAATATCGAGTTGCATGTAACAATATAACAAACCTAAAAGGATACTAAGTTTCACTGCTAGAAATTTGAACTACATAATGAAGGATATAATACACTCTTTATGATGCCTTGGTAAAACTTTGGTAAAACTTCACAGGGTATATGTTGTATGTTTCTGGTTATCAAACTTGGCCAAGGATGGAAGAACTAGAATGAACTCTGAAAAGAGTAACAAAACTAATTCTGTCACTTATAAAACAAGACTTATCAGTGTACTCTTAAAGACAAAAGTGTGAACCATTCCCAATACCCTGTTAGTTGTCATTTTGAAAAAGTATTCAAAACCGGGTTTACTGATATAATTTTGGAATGTGAAAACAAGTATGGAGACAGTAAAAGCACCAAGCTGCAAACCCAACATTACATATCTAAACTTTCTCACAGATAACAGAAATATGGAAAAGAGGAAACAATTTGGAATTCTTTATAAAAATTATGAAAAAAACAGTATCACTAGTGAAACACTGATTTATGTTGAGAAAGTTTTATTTCAAAAGATTTTCTACTTCCATGAGTTGTAATGCACCTATGAATCATGCACAGGCAAAGAAATGTATACTCATCTAATCTTAATTCATTAATCATCTAACGTTAATATTAATGCAAAACGTTTGCTGAATTTTCGTTTTCTAAGCGGCAGAAACATCTCAACGTAAATAACACAAATTTATGTCAAAATCATGAATGAGGTACACCCAAACATTTATGAACTTGGTGTTTAGTGCAGATTTTACAAAAGCACACTAGAAATACAACTAAAAAAGCAACTTTTCCCATATCAAAATTAAGCGTAGGGATAAAGCAAATATTAAGCATACAAAGTAATACAAATATCACAAAATGAATCCCTCAGAATTTCACTTACTACTGTAACTGGAGAAGTGAATTCATTATTTACTGCATTTCACTTTAAGAAGATCATGATGTTATATTAATCTGAATATATTTTCAAACGTCAGGTTACATATTTCATATGGTATACGGTACTTACATGCATGTTCCCATTTTCTCTGCTAATAAGAGTAGCCAACATAATACAATATGGTTCTCACCACCAGAGAAATAAAAAAATAGAGGTAATTACGAAGATTAACAAATTTAGATTTTTTTTATTTGGAAATAGCTCTCCTTTTTGTTGTTTCTTCATTTGCAATGGTTTTTCTCTTTGGATAATACCCTGCACTTTACAATCTGAGACCTTCCCATCAATGGGGAGGGCCATGAATATGAGAAAAACTATGGGATAAGACATATGAAAATCATAAATGTACTAAAGTAACCCTGCCATGCATTCTGAATCCTTCAAAACTTACTTAATGCACATAGTGATTAAGCAAAATGATAGCTATTTGGAAAATGAAATATCTTCAGGAAAATCTCCATAAAAAGGCAAAGAAAGAGAGAAAATATTTTTGCAAAAGTTTGTAAATAAAAAGAACTGCATCACGTTGATATATAATAATTTCAGATTGAAATATTAATGTAAATGGTTCTCATCAAGTTTCAATCTGAGCTAACTGGCTGCATGCTCAAATGCAAATCTACAAGTAATAACAAATTGGATTAGCAGTGTGCAATTTACTGCATTTTTTCTAGGCGCATCATACAATTAAGGCTGTGTTCAATAAACCTTGTTGGACAAGACAATACTAGCAAGTGAAATGCAAATTGTCATTTGCGGTGACTCTTCCAAATTTGGAGGCTGATTTTTATGAAACACCAACAAACTGACATCAGGGCTACCAAACATAACAGTTATATGGACTTCCCACATGAACAGTCACACAAATATATTCCCACAGCAATCCAATATGTGTGGCAGGTGTTAAATACTCTTAAATTAATCAATGCAATTTCAGGAATATTTGCACCCTTCCATGGTGACTGAAGTGCAAGTTCCACTTCTAAGTCTTAAAAGTACGACAGTCAGAGCCCTATTATAATTCTTTCTTGGAATATAGAGACTCTGAATACATATATAAATAGTTTCTAAAATACTAAACAATTTCAACTACAAACAAAAATTTCTTCACATTAGACAGAGATTCAACAACCAGAAACAATGGTGCAAAATGAAAAGGACAGAGAAGTAACATCAATAAGGACAAAAGTTTTTTAGTCGTATTGCACTGGAATAAACAACCACCAGATGTAGTAAATCTATAAATCATCAATACCATAAGGTCATGGCTAGAAAACACTGTACTTTAGTGATATCTATTACCAGTAAATACACATGTTGCAAGAAGGATGAAAATTTTACAATTAGTATACCGTATAAGCATCAAAACTTTTGATTTCACAGTTAAGCCTCCTCCTGGAGAAGCATTCTGTATTTACTAATAGGAACTTTTCCCAATCATGCTTTCCTACAAAAGTTCCAGTAGTATAAACTGTCCTTTATGGTGATCCATTTCAACTTTTTTACATGTTGGCTGATACATTAGAGGTAGTGTCTGGGAAGGTGCCTAACGCTTTACTTAACAGATTCTGTCACAAAGATTATGATTGCAGATAACCTCATCATGCACAAGAAGATCTGTAATCTGTCCTTCCCCTGTACTCCCAGTATAACAATCAACAGCTGCTTTGCAACTACAAGTATAAAATAACTGCATAATGAAAAAAAATACTTTCAATATAGCCTATTTCAATATCCTTACCTCCCAACCCAATCCCAAACTAAACACTAACCTCTAAGCTGAAATAAAAAGCTTAACCCCTCTCATAACAAACAACACTGGCAAAAATATACGCACCATAATGAATCATCAAGTACTAAACAAATGCCCTTCCAACCCAGACTAAAATTCCACTCCACCACCTACTGAATCATGTGAGACTACATTTCCCAACAAGTATGAGTTACAAATTTCCTCATTTGTGTTCTGAACACCATACATCTCTCCTACAATACAACAATGATTCAACAAATAACAAGACCTCTCACAGTCAAGATCCAACTTCCATTTTAAAGACACTGAACACATACTCCTCAATCATCCTAAACTCACTCATCCCAAATAGATATACACACATCATCACTGATCTATGGACCTGTTCAGAGAACATGGCCAACTTCCTGAGAGCTGCAGGAGCCCCAGATATGAGGATCCTTGGGCAGGAAAGTAAGTGTGATCACCTATTTGAATCGTACAGGGTAGGAGTTTTACACCAATGAGACCCAATCTCTCGATCATTCTCTACAATCATACAACTTAAAAACTCATGCATACTGTCTGCATTATTCATGTCCTCAGTCATTCTATTCCAGTCATTCACAATTCTCATATTATAAAAGTACCTTTCATCTTTTCTATCAAGTTTCTTATTTACTTTTGTCATACTTTTTCTAAGGCTCTGGTGATGGACAGAAGTCCACATCAAGGCCGGGCGTTTATTGCAATATAGAGAGTGTTATGAAACGGAAAAAGAAAAGACATGGAAAATATTTACGAATTTTGGAGGAAGTGAAAGACGTGTCTTTTAAAATGTGCCAGGTCATAGTTATTGGGAAAGACATGAGAAGGTACAGTTCCAAAGCTGTGACATGTAGGGAAAGAAGCAGGTATCACAACAGCCACACAATAATCATGTGATGCAGCAGCTTGCTCTGTCCCTACATCACTAAAAGAATTGTTCATGTCTATGTCATCAATCTGGTTTCAAATCTTGAATGCTATCATCAGGTCACCCCTCATTCTTTTCTCTTCCAAAGTGAGCAAATCTAAAGCCTTAAGCCATTTTCTGTAACTCACCTCTCTTAATTCTGATACCATTTTTGTTGCCCTCCTTTGGATCATCTCTATAAGCTCTCTATGCTTCTTTAGATGCAAAGACCAAATTAGAGAAGCATTTTCTAGTTTCAGCCCTACACAGGATATATCTGAAAGCTATTCTGGCATTTGCCAGTAGCCAGTTTGCCTAACTATTATCCTAATATAGAACTCTGGCAACATGGTGTAAATGTTATAAGTTTCAAGCCCTTCTTGCACACAAAATCCCACAGCTTAATACTTGCTACATAATAACCATGTTGAGACCTTCTTTCATTTTCCCCATTCTCAGTGCTTTACATGTGCTCAGGCTGAATTACATCACCCAAGTACCTGATCAACTTTGGAGTGTTTAAATCTTGTAAGGTGATGCAATCCTCCACACTTTTCACCTTCCCCAAGACCTCTGCATCATCTGTAAACATATTCAGTGAGAAGTTCAAAACTTCAGGTAGGTCATTTCCATGGGTCAAGAAAAGTAATGGTTCCAGAACCGAACCCAGTGGCACTAAGCTGGTCACCTTAACCCATTTGGAAAGGCTCCCCTAACATGCATCCTTGGTTACCTCCCACAGAGATAACCCCAGTCCATTGAAGGATTTTCCCTCATTCCTTTTGGTAATCCAGCACCTTAATCAGTCTCCTATGCAAAATAGTTAAAAATTTTCTGACACTCCAGGTACAAACAATCTAACCAGTTTTCCCTTTTGTCTATGAATGAACTCACTCTCTTGTATAACTCTTAAGAAGTTTGTTACACATGGCCTCCTTTCCCTAAAACCATGATGTCCCTCACTTAGGTAATTTCTCTTCCACAGAAAGTCATCCACTGGCTTTCTAATAATCTACTGAACATTACATACCACACTCATTAGTGAGACCAGTCTGTCATTTAACTTCTGTCTCAGGATGGAATCACTGTAAATCTGGTCACTCAGACTAGTGTTTCTAACTGGCAACCCACTACAGTGTACCTCAGGCTATCTTGAGGGAACAATTTTCTTTCTTTACTCTTTGTGGCTGCCACTTCATTTTGGGACTTCTGCTTCTGGATACTATATTTCTTCTATCTGTGCTTCAAGAAGGGTGGCTTTTTGGAAAAGTGTGTGAAAGGAGAACGTTGAGAGTAAATGTGAATAAGAGCAAGGTTACTAGGTTCAGCACGGTTAAGGGACAAATTAATTGGGATGCAAGTCTGAATGGAGAAAAATTGGAGGAAGAGAAGGGTTTTAGATATCTGGGAGTGGACTTGGCAGCAGATGGAACCATGGAAGCAAAGATGAGTCACAGGGTGGTTGAGAGCACAGAAAAGGGTGTGTTGAAATGGTTTGGACATATGGAGAGAATGGGTGAGGAAAGATTGACAAAGAGGATATATGTGTCAGAGGTGGAGGGAACAACGAAAAGTAGACCAAATTAGTGGTGGAAGGGTGGAGTGAAAAAGATTTTGAGCAATTTGGGCCTGAACATACAGGATGGTGAGAGGCATGCCTGTAATAAAGTGAAGTGGAATGTGATATACCAGGGTCGATGTGCTGTCAATGGACTGAACCATGGCATGTGAAGCGTCTGGGGTAAACCATGAAAAGGTCCATGGGGCCAGGATGTGGACAGGTAGCTGTGGTTTCGGTGCATTATACATAAAAGCTAGAAACTGACTGTGAATGAATGTGGCCTTTTTCGTCTGTTTTCCTGGGCTACCTCACTGAAGCAGGGGGCAGCAACACTGTTCCCTGTAGGGTGGGGTGGCACAGGAATGGACAGAAGGCAAGCGAGTAATATGTATGTGTATATATGTATATGTCTGTGTATGTATATGTATGCATATGAATGTGTGAGGTGGTTTGATTAAGTAATGAATGCGTAAAAGAAATGTGAGGTAATAAAAAGAGCGTGGTTGAGAGAGCAGAAGAGGGTGTGTCCAAATGGTTTGGTCACATGGAGAGAATGAGTGAGGAAAGATTGACAAAGAGGATATATGTGTAAAAGGTGGAGGGAATGAGAAGTGGGGAACCAAACTAGAGGTGGAAGAATGGAGTGAAAAAGATTTTGAGTGATCAAGCCCTGAAGATGCAGGAGGGTGAAAGGTATGCAAAGAATAGAGTGAATTGGAATGATGTGGTATACCAGGATCAACGTGCTGTCAATGGATTGAACTAGGGAATGTGAAGCGTCTGGGGTAAACCATGGAAAGTCTTGTGGGGCCTGGATGTTGAAAGGGAGCTGTGGTTTCAGTGCATTACACATGACAGCTAGAGAATGAGTGTGAATGAATGTGGCCTTTGTTGTCTTTTCCTAGCGCTACCTCATGAGCGTGCGCGCGTGGAGGGAGGAGGGTGCCATTTCATGCGTGGTGGGGTGGTGATGGGAATGGATGAGGGCAGCAAGTATGAATATGTACATGTGTATATATGAATATGTCTGTGTATGTATATGTATGTATACGTTGAAATGTATAGGTATGTATATGTGTTTGTGTGGGCGTGTAGGTATATACATGTGTATGTGGGTGGGTTGGGCCATGCTTTCGTCTGTTTCCTTGCACTACCTCACTAACGTGGGAGACAGCGACAAAGTATAATAAAAAATAAATACGAAAGTGTATGTACATAAATGTGTATATGAGTGGATGAGTCGTTCTTCATCTATTTCCTGGTGCCACCTCACTGATGCGTGAAACGGCAATCAAGTATATCAAATAAATAATAAATGCATATATACATATGGTGTCATGATCATGCTGAGTGTGGGGTATGGGGGCCCTGGACAATAGCATGGATCCTATATACTCGAGCAAGCAAATGATGATTATGATATTTTTCTGTGATTTCACTTTATATACAACTAAACACACTACACATTTTATGTTTTTGACGGGGGTATGATTTCACGAATCCCATATGTACCATTTACTTTTTTCTTATATTTTTTCACAAATGCATTATCTATATATTTACATATCATGTACACAGACATAATCTACATGAATAAATGAAAGAAATAACCTTATTTTCACAAAAAATCTAAAAAATAGATATATTCTTTTAACTGTAAGATGAAAGCCAGCAAGGCAGCGGGTTTGGATGATATTGCAGAGGAATTCATTAAAAAAGGGGGTGACTGTATTGTTGACTGGTTGGTAAAGTTATTTAATGTATGTATGACTCATGGTAAGGTGCCTGATGACTGGCGGAATGCTTGCATAGTGCCATTGTACAAAGGCAAAGGGGATAAAGGTAAGTGCTCAAATTACAGAGGTATAAGTTTGTTGAGTATTCCAGGGAAATTATATGGGAGGGTATTGGTTGAGAGGGTGAAAGCATGTACAGAGCATCAGATTGGGGAAGAGCAGTGTGGTTTTAGAAGTGGTAGAGAATGTGTGGATCAGGTGTTTGCTTTGAAGAATGTATGTGAGAAATACTTAGAAAAGCAAGTGGATTTGTATGTAGCATTTATGGATCTGGAGAAGGTATATGATAGAGTTGATAGAGATGCTCTGTGGAAGGTATTAAGAATATATGGTGTGGGAGGCAGGTTGTTAAAAGCAGTGAAAAGTTTTTATCGAGGATGTAAGGCATGTGTACATGTAAGAAGAGAGGAAAGTGATTGGTTCTTTGTGAATGTTGGTTTGCAGCAGGGGTGCGTGATGTCTCCATGGTTGTTTAATTTGTTTATGGATGGGGTTGTTAGGGAGGTGAATGCAAGAGTTTTGGAAAGAGGGGCAAGTATGCAGTCTGTCATGGATGAGAGAGCTTGGGAAGTGAGTCAGTTGTTCACTGAAGATACAGCACTGGTGGCTGATTCATGTGAGAAACTGCAGAAGCTGGTAACTGAGTTTGGTAAAGTGTGTGAAAGAAGAAAGCTGAGAGTACATGTGAATAAGAGCAAGGTTATTAGGTACGGTAGGGTTGAGGGACAAGTCAACTGGGAGGTAAGTTTGAATGGAGAAAAACTGGAGGAAGTGAAGTGTCTTAGATATCTGGGAGTGGATTTGGCAGTGGATGGAACCATGGAAGCTGAAGTGAATCATAGGGTGGGGGAGGGGGCGAAAGTTCTGGGAGCCTTGAAGAATGTGTGGAAGTCGAGAACGTTATCTTGGAAAGCAAAACTTGGTATGTTTGAAAGAATAGGGGTTCCAACAATGTTTTATGGTTGCGAGGCGTGGGCTATAGATAGATTTGGGCGGAGGAGGGTGGATGTGCTGGAAATGAGATGTTTGAGGACAATAGGTGGTGCGAGGTGGTTTGATCGAGTAAGTAATGAGAGGATAAGAGAGATGTGTGGTAATAAAAAGAGTGTGGTTGAGAGACCAGAAGAGGGTGTTTTGAAATTGTTTGGTCACATGGAGAGAATGAATGAGGAAAGATTGACAAAGAGGATATATGTGTCAGAGGTGGAGGGAACGAGAAGTGGGAGACCAAATTGGAGGTGGAAAGATGGAGTGAAAAAGATTTTGAGTGATCGGGGCCTGAACATGCAGGAGGGTGAAAGGCGTGCAAGGAATAGAGTGAATTGGAACAATGTGGTATAGCGGGGTCGATGTGCTGTCAATGGATTGAACCAGGGCATGTGAAGCATCTGGGGTAAACCATGGAAAGTTTTTGTGGGGCCAGGATGTGGAAAGGGAGCTGTGGTTTCAATGCATTATACATGACAGCTAGAGAATGAGTGTGAACAAATGTGGCCTTTATTGTCTTTTCCTAGCGCTACCTCATGCACATGCGGAGGGAGAGGGTTGTCATTTCATGTGTGGCGGGGTGGCGATGGGAATGAATAAGGGCAGACAGTATGAATTATGTACATGTGTATATATGTATATGTCTGTGTGTATATATATGTATACGTTGAGATGTATCGGTATGTATATGTGCTATGTGAGGACGTGTATGTATATACATGTGTGTGCGGGTGGGTTGGGCCATTCTTTCTTCTGCTTCCTTGCACTACCTCGCTAATGCGGGAGACAGCGACAAAGTATAATAAATAAATAAAAAATAATTATAAAATTGTCTATAACAGTTACTACAGAAATCTAACATCCCACAATGATGATGCAGTTACATTTTCTCTGACGATTTATGAGTAACTCTGCTGCATTATATTTTTCCATCTGTGTTGCTAGGTCGCTAGTGACCTGCATTGATAAGATGTGGAATCATATATCCGCTGGAGATTCAAAATGAGCTGTGAAGTACCAAAGATCACAATCAGGGCTTAAAGCACTCTAAATTGTAATGCCACAACATGGTTCAGAACAATGAAAGAGTTAATAATGAAATATTCATTGTGGGTGTTAAACAGATAGCACATGTGCTTAAGGTGACAAACACTACTGTTTGTTAATGTCATCATTAGTCCAAAATATATCACTTTGGCAGATCACAGTGGGCCCATCTGTAATCTTCAATTTACAGTACATGTAGCACATAATCTTCATTCTACATGGTGATTAAAACCCAAACATTCCAGTGTTTCTAGTGTTGCTCTATGTACCATAAAGCTATTTGGAAATCATGGAACCCTACATATCTAAGAGATACAATCACAGTTATACACTGAATGCTATACTTAACATTCAGCTTTGACTTCTCATTTCATTCCTTTCTTTTCAGTAATTTTGACAAAAGATTTAAACTAAGAAAAATTGACAGCAACCAAGATACCTGAAATTCTAGTTTCCATGCTCTGTTTGTAAGCTTTTCTTGTAGTATTTGTCAGGATGTCAGGATGAGTCCCAGATTTCTGACCTTACTCTAGCCAAACTTAATTATACTATGATCACTTGCCTCATCAAAACAGCCTGTTATCACGAGCAAATAAGAAACCAATACAGTTTATTACAAATCTAAAAGATTCCATAACTTAGCTACTTCTCTTATAGATATTCTGCCTAAACTTGCAATAATAACAAGGGGAATCAGTTTAACTGAGAAAAACTTGCCATCCACAAATTACTAGAAAAAACAAATCTATACATAACTGAGATAACTTGAGGTAGATGATAACAAAGGGATAAATGAAATACGATAACTAGAAAATAGAGCAGGGATTGTTCAAAGCTGTCTACTAGTCAAACACCATACAACAGGACTCTCGTGGGAATGCAAGGAAAGTCAAAAC
The DNA here is from genome assembly GCF_036320965.1 of Panulirus ornatus. Taxonomy (NCBI): domain Eukaryota; kingdom Metazoa; phylum Arthropoda; class Malacostraca; order Decapoda; family Palinuridae; genus Panulirus; species Panulirus ornatus. Next base: position 19,709,985 of record NC_092250.1, on the reverse strand, counting down.
AATCAATGAATACAAATAGCTATTAGAAGAAACAGCTTCCCTTTAACAATCTATTCACTTAATCGATGATACTGTTTCTCTGGGCAAACTGCCCTACCATCTTAAGTGTCTCAAATTTTGTCATACACGTAAATTCAGTCTGACACTAATATTACTTATTTCCATGTAAGTCTTTACTCACATCCAAATTTCATCTTCATGATACAGAATATGCTAATTACAACATTTTATTTCAAATTCATTATGGTATTTACATCACTATGCTGTGAACAATTGTTACCACAGCAAGGAATATGCTAAACTGTGATATATCTATCACTGGATTCCGTTTACTCAAATAATGTAGCAATTCTATAAATACCATTTTTGTGTGCAAAGGCCCATGTAGAGTTCCCTAAACACTTTAATTACATCAAATACACACAATGACCCATATATATATATATATATATATATATATATATATATATATATATATATATATATATATATATATATATATTCTTTCTTTCTTTTAAACTATTCGCCATTTCCCGCGTTAGCGAGGTAGCGCTAAGAACAGAGGACTGGGCCTTTTTTGGAATATATATATATATCCATTGTTCTCACCTTTTTCCATTCTGTACTCAGTCTCTCCTGGTACTTCCTCACACAAGTCTCCTTCCCAAGCTCACTTACTCTCACCACCCTCTTCACCCCAACATTCACTCTTCTTTTCTGGAAACCCATACAAATCTTCACCTTAGCCTCCACAAGATAATGATCAGACATCCCTCCAGTTGCACCTCTCAGCACATTAACATCCAAAAGTCTCTCTTTCACGCGCCTGTCAATTAACACGTAATCCAATAACGCTCTCTGGCCATCTCTCCTACTTACATAAGTATACTTATGTATATCTCGCTTTTTAAACCAGGTATTCCCAATCATCAGTCCTTTTTCAGCACATAAATCTACAAGCTCTTCACCAATTCCATTTACAACACTGAACACCCCATGTATACCAATTATTCCCTCAACTGCCACATTACTCACCTTTGCATTCAAATCACCCAACACTATAACCCGGTCTCGTGCATCAAAACCACTAACACACTCATTCAGCTGCTCCCAAAACACTTGCCTCTCATGATCTTTCTTCTCATGCCCAGGTGCATATGCACCAATAATCACCCATCTCTCTCCATCAACTTTCAGTTTTACCCATATTAATCAAGAATTTACTTTCTTACATTCTATCACATACTTCCACAACTCCTGTCTCAGGAGTACTGCTACTCCTTCCCTTGCTCTTGTCCTCTCACTAACCCCTGACTTTACTCCCAAGACATTCCCAAACCACTCTTCCCCTTTACCCTTGAGCTTCGTTTCACTCAGAGCCAAAACATCCAGGTTCCTTTCCTCAAACATACTACCTATCTCTCCTTTTTTCACATCTTGGTTACATCCACACACATTTAGGCACCCCAATCTGAGCCTTCGAGGAGGATGAGCACTCCCCGCGTGACTCCTTCTTCTGTTTCCCATTTTAGAAAGTTAAAAAAATACAAGGAGGGGAGGATTTCTGGCCCCCCGCTCCCGTCCCCTCTAGTTGCTTTCTACGACACGTGAGGAATGCGTGGGAAGTATTCTTTCACCCCTATCCCCAGGGATAATATACATATATATATACACATACACACACACACACACACGCACACACACACACACACACACATACATATATATACATGTGAAAAATGTAAGAAACAATTTAGAAAACTGAAACTTCTAGCTTGAAATGAAATGAAAAAATGAATGTCATATAATGGTTCAACCTCTGGCTATGGAAAAAGGAAATGTTTAATTTATTTACACACAAACGTCAATAGTAGTTCTCATCAATTTAACCACTGTATCAATAAGCTTCAATGTCTAAGCTACATTTTTTACATTTTTTCCAATTTCACTATTTTCTTGTCAAAGCCCCATGTATGAATGGGATGTATTTAGGGAATCAGTGATGGATTGCGCAAAAGATGCTTGTGGCATGAGAAGAGTGGGAGGTGGGTTGATTAGAAAGGGTAGTGAGTGGTGGGATGAAGAAGTAAGAGTATTAGTGAAAGAGAAGAGAGAGGCATTTGGACGATTTTTGCAGGGAAAAAATGAAATTGAGTGGGAGACGTATAAAAGAAAGAGACAGGAGGTCAAGAGAAAGGTGCAAGAGGTGAAAAAAAGGGCAAATGAGAGTTGAGGTGAGAGAGTATCATTAAATTTTAGGGAGAATAAAAAGATGTTCTGGAAGGAGGTAAATAAAGTGCGTAAGACAAGGGAGCAAATGGGAACTTCAGTGAAGGGCGCAAATGGGGAGGTGATAACAAGTAGTGGTGATGTGAGAAGGAGATGGAGTGAGTATTTTGAAGGTTTGTTGAATGTGTTTGATGATAGAGTGGCAGATATAGGGTGTTTTGGTCGAGGTGGTGTGCAAAGTGCGAGGGTTAGGGAAAATGATTTGGTAAACAGAGAAGAGGTAGTAAAAGCTTTGCGGAAGATGAAAGCCGGCAAGGCAGCAGGTTTGGATGGTATTACTGTGGAATTTATTAAAAAAGGGGGTGACTGTATGGTTGACTGGTTGGTAAGGTTATTTAATGTATGTATGACTCATGGTGAGGTGCCTGAGGATTGGCGGAATGCGTGCATAGTGCCATTGTACAAAGGCAAAGGGGATAAGAGTGAGTGCTCAAATTACAGAGGTATAAGTTTGTTGAGTATTCCTGGCAAATTATATGGGAGGGTATTGATTGAGAGGGTGAAGGCATGTACAGAGCATCAGATTGGGGAAGAACAGTGTGGTTTCAGAAGTGGTAGAGGATGTGTGGATCAGGTGTTTGCTTTGAAGAATGTATGTGAGAAATACTTAGAAAAGCAAATGGATTTGTATGTAGCATTTATGGATCTGGAGAAGGCATATGATAGAGTTGATAGAGATGCTCTGTGGAAGGTATTAAGAATATATGGTGTGGGAGGCAAGTTGTTAGAAGCAGTGAAAAGTTTTTATCGAGGATGTAAGGCATGTGTACGTGTAGGAAGAGAGGAAAGTGATTGGTTCTCAGTGAATGTAGGTTTGCGGCAGGGGTGTGTGATGTCTCCATGGTTGTTTAATTTGTTTATGGATGGGGTTGTTAGGGAGGTGAATGCAAGAGTTTTGGAAAGAGGGGCAAGTATGAAGTCTGTTGGGGATGAGAGAGCTTGGGAAGTGAGTCAGTTGTTGTTCGCTGATGATACAGCGCTGGTGGCTGATTCATGTGAGAAACTGCAGAAGCTGGTGACTGAGTTTGGTAAAGTGTGTGAAAGAAGAAAGTTAAGAGTAAATGTGAATAAGAGCAAGGTTATTAGGTACAGTAGGGTTGTGGGTCAAGTCAATTGGGAGGTGAGTTTGAATGGAGAAAAACTGGAGGAAGTGAAGTGTTTTAGATATCTGGGAGTGGATCTGGCAGCGGATGGAAACATGGAAGCGGAAGTGGATCATAGGGTGGGGGAGGGGGCGAAAATTCTGGGAGCCTTGAAGAATGTGTGGAAGTCGAGAACATTATCTCGGAAAGCAAAAATGGGTATGTTTGAAGGAATAGTGGTTCCAACAATGTTGTATGGTTGCGAGGCTTGGACTATGGATAGAGTTGTGCGCAGGAGGATGGATGTGCTGGAAATGAGATGTTTGAGGACAATGTGTGGTGTGAGGTGGTTTGATCGAGTAAGTAACGTAAGGGTAAGAGAGATGTGTGGAAATAAAAAGAGCGTGGTTGAGAGAGCAGAAGAGGGTGTTTTGAAATGGTTTGGGCACATGGATAGAATGAGTGAGGAAAGATTGACCAAGAGGATATATGTGTCGGAGGTGGAGGGAACGAGGAGAACAGGGAGACCAAATTGGAGGTGGAAAGATGGAGTGAAAAAGATTTTGTGTGATCGGGGCCTGAACATGCAGGAGGGTGAAAGGAGGGCAAGGAATAGAGTGAAATGGAGCGATGTGGTATACCGGGGTTGACGTGCTGTCAGTGGATTGAATCAAGGCATGTGAAGCGTCTGGGGTAAACCATGGAAAGCTGTGTAGGTATGTATATTTGCGTGTGTGACGTATGTATATACATGTGTATGGGGGTGGGTTGGGCCATTTCTTTCGTCTGTTTCCTTGCGCTACCTCGCAAACGCGGGAGACAGCGACAAAGTATAATAATAATAATAATAATATATATATATATATATATATATTTTTCTTTTCTTTTCTTTTAAACTATTAGCCATTTCCCGCGTTAGCGAGGTAATTTTCCTTCTTTTGGAAAATCAAAAAAAAAAAAAAAACAAGAGGGGAGGATTTCCAGCCCCCCGCTCCCTCCCCTTTTAGTCGCCTTCTACGACACGCAGGGAATACGTGGGAAGTATTCTTAATCCCCTATCCCCAGGGATATATATATATATATATATATATATATATATATATATATATATATATATATATATATATATATATATCATACTACTACTATTCGCCATTTCCCGCATTAGCGAGGTAGTGTTAAGAACAGAGGACTGGGCCTTAGAGGGAATATCCTCACCTGGCCCCCTTCTCTGTCCCTTCTTTTGGAAAATTAAAAAAAAAACGAGAGGGGAGGATGTCCAGCCACCCGCTCCCTCCCCTTTTAGTCGCCTTCTACGACACGCAGGGAATATGTGGGAAGTATTCTTTCTCCCCTATCTATCTCTCTATTATCTCTGATGCCCATTCCCTTTGGGACCTCCCTCATGGGGGTGGCCATGGCAAGTCACTTTTAACTAATGACATACTTATGCATAGGAGCTTTGTTTCAATTAAATGGTTAAATTGGTTTTAATGCAGACAAATTATTTTTTCTGACACTCAGAAAATCATAGTTTAACCTGACTGTCCTCTTTAAGTAACATGTGCTTAAAATTTATATATATATATATATATATATATATATATATATATATATATATATATATATATATATATATATATATATATCCCTTCCCTTTTAGTCACCTTCTACGACACGCAGGGAATACGTGGGAAGTATTCTTTCTTCCCTATATATATATCTTTTTTCTTTCGTACTATTCGCCATTTCCCACGTTAGCGAGGTAGCGTTAAGAACAGAGGACTGGGCCTTTGAGGGAATATCCTCACCTGGCCCCACTCTGTTCCTTCTTTTGGAAAATTGAAAAAAACGAGAGGAGGATTTCCAGCCACTCGCTCCCTCCCCTTTTAGTCGCCTTCTACAACATGCAGGGAATACGTGGGAAGTATTCTTAATCCCCTATCCCCTATATATATATATATATATATATATATATATATATATATATATATATATATTATCCCTGGGCATAGGGGAGAAAGAATACTTCCCACGTATTCCCTGCGTGTCGTAGAAGGCGACTAAAAGGGGAGGGAGCGGGTGGCTGGAAATCCTCCCCTCTCGTTTTTTTTTTTAATTTTCCAACATATGTAGGGTGTTACACTTTCATTCTAACACATCACCTGCTTCTTATCATTACTATACATTCATAAAAAGCATGTTCTCCTGATCACTCATTTGATGTTAGTTCTAAAAAATGTAGTCAGTCACATAACTTTCAATCCCATTTTTTCACAGACAACATTCATTCCTGAAACATGTGTACTCAACCCAATTTGTGTGTGGAATAATCATTCAACTTGATCCAATAAAATCATACCTGATCACATGCTCATTATGTTCCTAGCCACAAAAAGAAAGTATGAGAAGAAGAAAGCCAGAGTTGACAGGTAACAAATAATTCATAACTGGCTCAAATCACATAATACAACTGTAAAGTTTCTTTTTCTGTCATTATACTCTGTTAATTAAACTTTCTCAGAACTTACCCGCCACGTGATCTGGACCGTGAACGCGAGCGAGAACGATGCTTCTTCTTCTTGCTTGAGCGTCTTGATCTGTAAGAGTCTTCACTGCTTAAGGATCGCTGTAAGAAAAAACAAGTTTGTTAGCATGTGAGTCTGTATGGAGAAAACATGGAGGAAGTGAAGTGTTTTAGATATCTGGGAGTGGACTTAGCAGTGAATGGAACCCTGGAAGTGGAAGCGAGTCATTACTTACTTGATCAAACCACCTCACACCACATATTGTCCTCAAACATTTCATTTCCAATACATCCACCCTCCTCCGCACAACCCTATCTATTGCTCATGCCTCGCAACCATACAATATTTTTGGAACAACTATTCCTTCAAAGGTAACCATTTTCGCTCTCTTAAGATAAAAATTTCTCTTTCCACACATTCTTCATCACTCCCAAAACCTGCACTGCCTCCCCTACCCTATGACTCACTTCTGCTTCTATGGTTCCATTTGCTCCCAAGTCCACTCCCAGATATCTAAAACACTTCACTTCCTCCAACCTCTCTCAATTCAAACCTACATCCCAACTAACTTGTCCCTCAACCCTGCAGAACCTAATAATCTTGCTCTTATTCACATTTACTCTCAACTTTCTCCTTTCACACGCTTTTCCAAACTCAGTCACCAACTTCTGCAGTTTCTCACTTGAATCAGCCACAAGAGCTGTATCACTGGCGAAAAACAACTACTCACTTCCCAAGCCCTCTTATCCCCAACACACTGCATACTGTCCCCTCTCTACAGAACTCTTGCACTTACCTTCCTAACCAACCCATTCAAAAACAAATTAAACAACCTAGGTGACATTACACACCCTTGCCGAAGACCAATCTTCACTGAGAGCCAATTACTCTCCTCTCTTCCTACTTGTGAACACACCTTAAACCCTTGCTAAAAACTTCCTTCTAGCAGCTTACCTCCCAAACCATACACTCTTAAGACCTTCCACAGAGAATATCTATTGAGCCTATCTTACTCCTCCTCCAAATCCATAAGCACCACATACACATCCATGTTTTTCTAAGTATTTCACACACACATTCTTCAAAGCAAACACCTGATCCACACATCCTCTGCCACTTCTGAAACCACACTGCCCTTCCCCAATCTGATGCTCAGTGCATGCCTTCACCCTCTCAATCAATACCCTCCCATATAACTTTCCAGGTATACACAACAAACTTATGCCTCTGTAGTTTGAAGCCTTTTTTTTTTTTTTTTTTTCCAAAAAGAAGGAACAGAGAAGGGGGCCAGGTGAGGATATTCCCTCAAAGGCCCAGCTCTCTGTTCTTAACACTACCTCGCTAACGCGGGAAATGGCGAATAGTTTGAAAGAAAGAAAGTTTGAAGACTCACCTTTATCACCTTTGCCTTTATACAATGGCACTATACATGCATTTCTCGCATTTCTCCAATCCTCACGCACCTCACCACGATGCATACATACACTGAACATCCCTAGCAACCAATCAATATTGAAGTCAACTGCAATACCATCCAATCCTGCCACCTTGCCAAGTGTCATCTTATGCAAGGCTTTCAACACCTCTTCTCTCTTTGCTAAACCACTTTCCATGACTCTCTTACCTTACATACCACCCCAAGCTAAGCATCCTACATCTGCCACTCTATCATCAAACACATTAATCAATCCTTCAAAAATATTCCCTCCATCAATATCTGTTCTCACTTCCCCTTTTGCTCCCTTCACCTTTGTCCCCATTTGTTCTCTTGTCTTTCACACATTATTTCCCTCCTTCTAAAACATCTTTTTCTTCTCCATGAAATATAATGATACTAACCCCAACTCTCATTTGCACCTCTTTTTCAACATCTATCAATCATTTGCACTCCTTTCTTGTAAGCACCACTCAAATGCCCCTCTTTTCCAACCCAGCTCTCATTTGCCATCTTTTTCAACATCTACCAATCATTTGCACTCCTTCCTTGAAAGTACAGCCCAAACACCCCTCTTTTCTCTTTCACAAGCAACTATGCTTCTTCATCCCCCCACTCTGTCATTTTTAATCTGCCCACCTCCCACCTTTCACAAGCCACATGTATCTCTTGCACATGCCATCAGTGCTTCCCTAAATACCTCCCATATATATATAGGAATAGCAGTTCCAACAATAGTATGTGGTTGTGAGGCATGGGCTATAGATATAGGCCCCACACACCTTTCCATGGTTTACCCCAGACGCTTCACATGTCCTTGTTCAGTCCATTGACAGCATGTTGATCCCGGTATACCACATCGTTCCAATTCACTCCATTCCCTGAAGTAGGGGAGAACGAATTCTACTTCTGTGTTCCTCATGTGTCATAGAAGACAACTAAAGGGGGTAGGAGTGGGGTGCTGGAAACCCTCCCCTTCTTGCATTTCGGTTTCTAAAAGAGGAAACAGAAGATCCTATTCATTCCAGCTGTTTTGCAACACTTCACCTAAATGCAACATTTTCACCACTTCTTATTTCACAAAACCAATTTCCATGACCTCACTTGCATACCTCCACACCTACAACATCCCACAAATACCATCCTATCATCAAAAACATGCAACAACTCTTCAAAATACTCACTAAACCTCTTCACCTCATTTCTGCATTACCTCTTCCCCATTTCCCCTTCATGAATGTTTCCATTTCTTCGCATTTTACTCACAATTAACCTCATTCCAAAACATTTTCTTATTCTCCCAGAAGTCTGCCAACACTCACTTACTCCGACTCTCATTTGCTCCATTTTTTAGCCACTTTACCTTCCTTCTCCCACTTTCTCTTGTACATATGCCAATCACTTGAACACCCCGTGCAAAAAAAATTTCAAACACCTCTCTGCTCTCTTTCACCAGCAACCTAACTCTCTTATTCCATCAATGACCACCCTTTTTCACCTGTCCTGTGTCATGCTACACCTTTCTCTTGCACATGGATTCAGTGCTCCCCTAAACATCTTCCATTCCTCATCCATCCTCCTCGGTTCATATGCTCTCACGTTTTGCCATTCTGTACTCAATCTATACTTGTATCTTCTCAGAAGCCTCTTTTCCAAGCTCACTCACTTTCACAACCCTCTTTCTGCCCATATCAATTTCTTTTACCTAAAACCTCTAAAAAACTTCACCTTCACCTCCACTACATAAGTCATACATTCCACCAGCTACCCCTTACAATATATGCACATCCAAGGGTCTCTCTTTTGCATGCCTGTTAATTAGTCTAATAATGCTCACTCTCCATCTTTCCTATTCACGTATACTTATGTATGACCCTCTTTATAAACTAGGTACTCCCATTCACCATCCCTTTTTCAGTACACAGCTCCACAAGCTGTTCACTATTCTTAATCACTACAAAAGGTACTTCAAGCCCCCCAGTAATATACTCAACTGCCACACTGCCCACTCACATATTCATATCAACCATAATTAAAGCTGCTGACACACTCACTAAGGTCCTCTCAAGTCACTTGTTCCTCTTCTTTAGTCATCTTTCCTCTAAGGTGCAGAAGTACTTAATAATCCCCCACCTCTTGTAAGCGACTATCATTTCTATCCACATCAGTCTGGACTCACTTCCTTTCAGTCTTTTGCACATCCCTACAACTCCTTCTTCAGTAGTTGTATTACCCTTTCCTCAGCTCTTGCTCTCATCCCTGACTTTACCTCTAAGACATTCCCAAACTTTTCTTCTACCTTCCCCTATGGTTTAGTTTTACTTAAAGCAAGAATATCCAGATTCTTTTCTTCAATTATACCAACCATCTCTCCCTTCTTAACTTGGCTACATCCACACACATTCATACATCCCAGCCAAAGCCTTCGAGAAGAATGAGCACTCATTTCTTAGCTCCTCTTCCTACTTTTAGAAATCAAAAATACAAGGATGTGAAGATTACCAGCCCTCCCCTGGGAGGGAAGCTATCTGAAACAATGAGCAGTACGAAGATAATGGTTCCTTATGAAGGTGGGTCTGTGGTAGGGGTGTGATGTCTCCACAGCTGTTTAATCTGTTTATGAATGTGGTGGTAAGAGAGGTAAATATGAGGCATAGGTTTGCAGCTTATTGGAGGCCTGGGAGGCAAATCAGTTACTTCTTGCTGATGCCATATCACTGGTGGCAGGTTCGAGCATGAAACTGCAGAAGTTGGTTTCCGAGTTTGTGGGAGTGCATGAAAGGAGAAAGCAGAGAGCTGTGAATAAAGTAAGCTTATCAGGTTTAGCAGTGGAGAGAGACATGACAGTTGAAGTTTGAATTTAAAGAAAGAAAATGAAGTGCTTTAGATACCTGGGAGTGAATGAGGCATATAGAACCACAGGAGTTAAAGCGAGCAACAGTGGGAAAGGGGGAAAAGGTCCTAGGCATCTTGGAAAATGTGTTAAAAATAAATCACTATCCGTGAGGGTATATATGGGTATGTTTGATGGTACTAGTAATCCTAATGGTTTTGCATGGATGCAAGGTGAGAGCTCTAGATGATCCGGTATGGAAGAAGATGAATGTCTTGGAAACAAAATGTTTGAGGATAATCTTTGGCATGAGATGGATTCATCAAATAAAAAATAATAGAGTAAGAGAGATAGATGGTAGTATCAGGATTATGTATGAAGGAGCTGAAGATGGTGTGTAGAAGTGGTTTGGTCATATGAAGATGATGATTTAGAGGATATGTCAGTAGTGGAAGAAACAAGGAAAAGAAGGAAACCAAAGAGGAGGAGGAGGAGGAAGGAGGGAGTGAAAGATGTTTTGAGTGTTGGCGAATGAACATGCTGGAAGGTGTAAAGCATGCAAGGAACAGGGCAAATTGAGGCAATGTGATGTAGTGTCAATGGGTTAAACAAGGGTATATAATGTAGTCAGGGGAGATAATGGAAAGGTCTATGGGACCTGGTTGTGGTTAAAGGGCTATGGTTTTGGTGCATCAAACATGACAGCTAGAGAATGGATATGAGCAAATGAAGCCAGCTCTTTGTCTGTTATGTCTATCTACTTATCTCTAGTGCCCATTCCCTCCAGGAATTCCCTCAGCAAAAGTCTCCATAACTGGTGAACTCCAGTGGCGATTCTTCACCTTTAGTACTTCACCCTTAAGAGGCCATTTGGCAGAGGGCAACTCTAGAGCACTGTTTCAGAGGCTCTTATTGTCTTCATAATGTGTCAACCTAACAATTCTGCCTAATGCTCCAATCTACTAATTCAATCTAATACACCTGACTATTGTTCAGCTCTATTACGTCTACCTATTGTTTCTAACTAATTCTCCTGCTAACATTCTTACCTACTACTTCTATCTATTGCTCCTTCCATTTTGCTAAAAGACATGGTTAACGTATAGCACTCACTGAAGGAAAATCTAGAGTTACGAAGAAAGAGCTGTGTGAGTTAAGCGTTGTTATGTGTTTCGTGTGACAAGGAGAGATTGTATCTTTGAAGACAAAAATGCCACCAGTCCATGTGTGGGTGAGGCAGAAGAAAAAAGAGAGATAGATAGATAGACATCTTTCTGATACTAATGGTCCTGCTAATAAACGTGATATGTCATATCTTGGAGTGCTATCTTGGGCACTGCAGGATGTAAGCAACACACACTCACATCCTGTTGCTGTGATATATGCATCTATAATTGAAATTTATCAGCTAACATACGACCAACAAGACCAAAAGTGGAAAATTAACAAAGTAAAACTTTCTGGTTATGTATCATAATTTTATCTCAGACCAAACAAAATCAGTTACTATGAATAACTCAAGCATAATACTCACAGAACGACTTCGACCCTTCTTCTTCTTGCTCTTTTTCTTTCGAGATCTCCGACGGTCATCATCTGAATCCTCAGAGTAACTTCTGGAGCGGGACCGGGAACGCCGTGACCTGCGTTTGTGATGACCATCATCACTATCAGACTGTAAAAAGAGATACATATCACTTTGAGAACATCATGAACTCAGTTCAAGACTCTGTTTATTCTGTATCCTAACAAGAATATATGCAAGGAAAAAAAAAATTCACTGAAGATGACAAAAAGAATATACCTTACTTTTTAGCATATACAGGTTGAGAATCCCTTATCCAAAAAGTGTTTCAGATTTTGGAATATTTGCATAAACAAAATGATATTTGCATAAACATAATGAGATATCTTGGGAGGGGAACCAAATCTAAACCCAAATCCATTTTTGTTTCATATACATCTTATAAACATAGCATGAGGGTAATTTATACAATTTTTTTTTTTTTTTTTTAATACTTTGTCGCTGTCTCCCGCGTTTGCGAGGTAGCGCAAGGAAACAGACGAAAGAAATGGCCCAACCCCCCCCCATACACATGTATATACATACGTCCACACACGCAAATATACATACCTACACAGCTTTCCATGGTTTACCCCAGACGCTTCACATGCCTTGATTCAATCCACTGACAGCACGTCAGCCCCGGTATACCACATCGCTCCAATTCACTCTATTCCTTGCCCTCCTTTCACCCTCCTGCGTGTTCAGGCCCCGATCACACAAAATCTTTTTCACTCCATCTTTCCACCTCCAATTTGGTCTCCCTCTTCTCCTTGTTCCCTCCACCTCTGACACATATATCCTCTTGGTCAATCTTTCCTCACTCATCCTCTCCATGTGCCCAAACCACTTCAAAACACCCTCTTCTGCTCTCTCAACCACGCTTTTTTTTATTTCCACACATCTCTCTTACCCTTACGTTACTCACTCGATCAAACCACCTCACACCACACATTGTCCTCATACATCTCATTTCCAGCACATCCATCCTCCTGCGCACAACTCTATCCATAGCCCACGCCTCGCAACCATACAACATTGTTGGAACCACTATTCCTTCAAACATACCCATTTTTGCTTTCCGAGATAATGTTCTCGACTTCCACACATTCTTCAAGGCCCCCAGAATTTTCGCCCCCTCCCCCACCCTATGATCCACTTCCGCTTCCATGGTTCCATCCGCTGCCAGATCCACTCCCAGATATCTAAAACACTTCACTTCCTCCAGTTTTTCTCCATTCAAACTCACCTCCCAATTGACTTGACCCTCAACCCTACTGTACCTAATAACCTTGCTCTTATTCACATTTACTCTTAACTTTCTTCTTCCACACACTTTACCAAACTCAGTCACCAGCTTCTGCAGTTTCTCACATGAATCAGCCACCAGCACTGTGTCATCAGCGAACAACAACTGACTCACTTCCCAAGCTCTCTCATCCCCAACAGACTTCATTCAACAGACTTTATACAATATCTTTAATAATTCTGCAATTTAAACAAAGTTTATGTAACACAACCATCAGCTAGCTAAGGTGTCACAACCTCAGCCATCCATGCGGACAATCTGTGGTTGTTTGGCATCACCTTTATTCCTGACTCTGAATATATATGCTACTGATAAGCAATCATCTTTTTAACACTTATTCACACATAAGTACTTAAAAGTAAAAAATTATGAAACACCATTAATACAACGAAAAATGAGCTTTGGGTAACTAAGCAGCACAGTAGCTGTATCAGCTGTTAAACAATAACAACAAACAACTGCAGCTTTTCAGTTTTCACCAACAATGCTCTGTTTTGATTAAAAGGTCACAGTACACTGTATTATATTTTCAGGTTTTATATGAGATATAAAAACATATAAGCATTTAATCTAAGATAATTACAGGTAGTTTTAAATGTAATGAAAACTGAAAAATTTTAATGCAATAATGTTGCTGGTCATGTTACACATGGCATTTTAAGTGAAGATGAAATTCAGATTTCACATAACAATATTTTGTACTTAAAAAAAAAACTGTTTGCAAAAGAGGGAAAATGTAGTAACAAATACTAAAACTACATATGGCCTGAGAAACTTGAGGGACAGGGTACATCATCGTGAGAAGGAACATGAGAAGAAGTTGAGGGATCAGGAAGTAGGTCCTCTAAGGATGAGAAGGCATTCTGCTGAATGGCTTTTTATAAACGTGCCCTCCAGTCATCTGCCTCGTTAACAATGGTTTTTGTCTTTGATGTCTCTTTTTGAATTTACAAACTGACATGATTCCTAGTTCTGCTCTAGTCCTTCAATAAGTTCATCATACATTTTCACAAGGTCGTATATAGGCACTTTTTCTCCAGTGTTAACGAAGTCACTTCATATCTTTATTATCATTATCACCTTGATTCAGAACCATTCAGCTATTTCACTATCAGTCAGTGAATAAACAACTGGAGCCTCATTATCGAAGTCAAAAAACTTATATGATATCCACTTCTTCCAGCTTACTGATGGACTTGGGAGCCCTTTTTGACATTTTCAACAATACCTACATACCACAGAACAGAGAATAAGAAAAGCACACAGTGAGTAATGCACAGAGGTCTGGTGGTAATGATGGTTTGTAAGAAACTGGTGCTAACAGAGTGTCAGAGCCAAACACGGGCAAGTGAGGTCTAGTGTGAAACTTTCCACTTGTAACGTAATGTTGCTGCACAAAAAAAGTTTTGGATTTGGAGCATTTTGGATTTCAGACATTCAGCTTAGGGATGCTCAACATATACATACGTATACATATCAACATATACATACATACACACACACACACACACACACACAGACATATATACACATGTACATATTCATACTTGCTTGCCTTCATCCATTCCCAGCGCTAGCCCATCCCACACGAAACAGCACCACTACCCCACTCTTCAGCAAGGTAGCGCCAGGAAAACAGACAAAAAAGGCCACAGTCGTTCACACTCAAACAGAAAAAAAGGCCACATTCGTTCACACTCAGTCTCATGTGTAATGCATTGAAACCAAAACTCCCTATCCATGTCCAGGCCTCACAGACCTTTCCATGGTTTACCCCAGACATTTCACATGTCCTGGTTCGGTCCATTGATAATACGTTGACCCCGGTATACCACATCATTCCAATCCATTCTATTCCTTGCACTCCTCTCACCCTCTTGTATGTTCAGGCCCTGATTGCTCAAAATCTTTTTCACTCAACCCTTCTACCTTTAATTTGGCCTCCCACTTCTCACTGTTCCTTCCACCTCTGATAAATATATCCTCTTTGTCACCTTTCCTCACTCATTCTCTCCATATGTCCAAACATTACAACACTCCCCCTTCTGCTCTTCTGCTATTCCTTCAAACATACCCATTTTTGCTCTGCAAAGATAGCATTCTCTCTTTCCACACATTCTTCAATGCTCCTAGAACCTTCGCCCCCTACTCAACCCTATGACTCACTTCCACTTCAATGGTTCCATTCGCTGCTAAGCCCACCCCCAGATATCTAAAACACTTCACTTCTTCCAATTTTTCTCCATTCAAACTTACATCCCAACTAACTTCTCCCTCAACCCTGCTGAACCTAATACTAATACCCTTGCTCTTATTCACATTTACTCTCAACTTTCTCCTTTCACACACTTTTCCAAACTCCGTCACCAACTTCTGCAGTTTCTCACCCGAATCAGCCACCAGCGCTGCATCATTGGCAAACAACTGGCTCACTTCCCAGGCCCCCCTCATCCCTAACAGACCACATACTTGTCCTTCTCCAGATTTAAGTCTTCTTTAATCATCTATGTTTTCATGAGATTATAATCTTATTTTACTATCATCCTCAAAACACTTCCTCTACATCAGACAGTATTATCAAGAAATACTTTCTTAATCCACCCCTCAAACAACATTTTCAGCAAACACAGTTCCACTTTCTACCCCTTCAAATCTTGTTTCTTAAAAATTTCATCTATCTCCCCTGCTTATCATTTATGTTCTGTTTCGCAGTCTCATCCAACGGAATCCTGTGTTTTAACATCAAATTCCTTTACAACATCAAGAAAGACAATATCCATTTTCTTTCCTTTCATCATTGTGCGTGAAAAGATTCAACAGTAAAAGCTAAAATTGGGCATTTCTGCCTAGTACAAATCCATGCTGTCCTTAAAGGTTAACTCAGTCATATACAATTTTTATTGCATTTAAATCTGCTTCTCTCAACACAAAAAAAAAAAAAATTGTTAATCAGTATAAATCTAAAAGAAACAACAGCACTCATAATTGGCTAACAGGGCGAACAATGACTGGGTACAATGGTATGCCATCTTTGTAACAGGACAGCATGAATGCTGACAAGATAACAACAATGGAAAGGCACTCATCAAGCAACTCTGAAAACAGAGATGACCTGAGCTTAAACTTGTCATACATGCCTTTGCAGTTCAAACAAGATGATGACAAAGATGATACTAATCCCTATCAATACAAACCAGAATAGAACAGATCTGGAGGTGAAGATGTTTAACCTACAATATTTGACCTAATATGAATGCTTAGATAAACTGATATTCATAAATTGCAAGACTCTTTGATCATAACTGCCAATATTTAGCAAAAACTATTGTATACTGGATAATGAAATCACAGCTTACATTTGTCATATCCATGAAGTTTTGTCATAAATTATCAAAAAGCGGAAAACCAAATCATTAAATAGTAAATCCAATAATGGACCAAAGACCCACCTTCACTAGGAATCACTCTCCCTCCTCCCTTCCTTCTCACAAATTTGCCTTACTTTCATGGTAAAAATGCCTTGATATATTTGGTTTCTTTCCACTTAAACCATATACTCCAAGTATCTTCTATGATGCATCTCTGTCAGCCCTATCATGCACACATACCATATACATTTCAATCTTTCTCCAGTTTCTCTCAAACTATTCAAAATAAACTCTTAGTTCATATATCCTCTACCTTTCCTAAAGGAACATTGCTCATCCTCAATCAGATGTTCTGTGCTTTCCATTATCCTCCTAATCACCGGTCCTATTCATCTTAAAAGTATAATTGTAGGGATTTATTTCTCTGAATTCCAATGTTTATTTTTTCCCTCTTGCCTTTACAAATGGCCTCTATACAAGCATTCTATCAGTCTTTACGCACCTCACCTTGGGCTACACAAAAGTAAAATAACAAGAATAATGAAGAAAAATTTCAAGCCAAAAAAGAGAACAATTGATGCATACCGAGTAAGAATGGGAGCGAGATCGTGATTTCTTCCGGTCCTTCTTTTTGCTCTTCTTTTTATTGCGAGAGTGATGATGGCCACAAGCCTCTTCCAGATGCTGCTGATATTCCTGAAACAAAAATAATCTAATTTAATCTAAAACTTATACTACGAGAAAAACTGATATAAAGATCATGATTTTACTGATATAGCAAGCTGAAATCAGGCAAGAGTTATTAGGATAATGTCATGAATACTGCTGTTCAAAGCATGGTGCAAAAAAGGGTTATATGCCAGAAATAGATAAAGATATGTTAGCATTTTATCCCTGTGGATAGGGAAGAAAGAATACATCCAACATATTCCCTCCATGTAACAGAAGGTGACAAAAAGGGGCAAGAGCAGGAGGCTGGAAATCCTCTCCTTCAGTTTTACTTTCCCAAAAGAAGGAACAGAGAAGGGGGCCAAGTGAGGAGTTTTCTCTCTAAGGCTCAGTCATCTGTCCTGGAATGCTACATCGCTAATGCGAGAAATGGCAAATGTGTTTATCACATTCATGCAAGGAAAAAGAACACATGTTCAAAGAATGCCTTGGGATATAAGTGCATGCAAAGATGAGGAGAAACAGTGTTTACACAAATAAAAAGTTAACATATTTTCTGTTGTCATAGCAAAGTGGCACAAGCAAATCATTCCTTTAACTTTTCAGTTGCTATCAGAACAAGTCAAAGGTCTAGATAGGCTTGAATAATATGCTGAAATTCTACACACTGCTTAAGTTATCACAGACGTGATGGATATTGCTTGAAAACAATAAAAAATTTTCAGAGTTACCACAGAAATCTGGGAGAGGGACTTTAAGATGCTCAAAAAAGAAAAAGACAAACAGCTGGGAAATCAATTAACTCTTTCACCACTCATCAAGTTTTGTCAATTCCCCTCCTTGTGCATTACTCTGAGAAAATTAAAACATTCATAAATACACCATCAAATTACTGAAATTTTGTCAACTGACTAGTATCATTACCACCACTGTTAGAACTATCAAAATCATAGTTATGGCACATAACGACAGCCATCAGAATAAACAAATTCAGGAGTTTCTTGCAATGGCATTCCTCATCATCATCACCTTCACCCCTCAATATCCACATCTTTCTCGTCTACAGAACTCACCCCTACACCTATGACTTCATCAAAATGTTACTCATCATTTTCAAAATTAACAGCTGCCATTGATGCCAGAGCTCCTTAGCAGAAAATTACATTATTCCACTGCCAGCTGAAGGAAGGTGCCTCCACACAAAGGTATAGGGACAAGCCAGGGGAGACATTGCACCACAGAGGTTGCATTAAGATGCAATCAGTATGACAGCTAATTTGTTACTAAGAGGTGGGAAGTCTTGGGAATGGCCTGGGGAGCAATACTTGTTGTCTTCTATCTACAGAAGCAACTAATTACCATAAGGCACTTGAAGACATGGCACACATTAGCAAATACCAGTGCAAGCAGCTGCAAGTCTAAATCCCCAATCTGGCTTGTGAAAAGCATTAAGCTCATTCCCCGAATATGGACAAGAGCAGAGACAATTAAAAACAGAGACATGAGAAAATGGCAATATTCAAAAGATAGTATGTAGCCTGAGAAGTGAATTGTGGGTATGCTGCAATGTAGACATAGCTAATGAAATGATCCAGGAAAAAAACAATTAAGTGAAAAAGAAAAAAGGAAAACTAAGTACTGTACGGTATTTCATATAATCAACTTCTAATGAAATGTAACAATACAGATATAGTCTATAGGATCAAACATTCTAAATTCATAAACTCTCTTCCATTGTCCTCTTATTTCTAGGTGCATCTAAGCACTAATAATTACTCATCTCTTGTCCTTTACTTCCATTTTTACCTGCATCAGTCTGGGGGATCACTTTCTTACATTCTCATACATTCCCACATCCCCCCTTCAGCAGCAGTGCTACCCCTTCCTTAGCTTGCTCTCACACTAACACCTAACTTTACCCCTAAGACAATCCTAAACTTTTCTTTCCCCTTCCCTTTTTGCTTTTTTTTGCTCAATGCTAAAACATCCATGTTCCTTTTATCAAACATACGACCTATCTCTCCCTTCTTCTTATCTTTTGTTAAATCAAAACACATTTGGGTCACCCAAACCAGAGCCTTTGAGAGGGATGAACAATCCTCACTTGGATCCTTCTTCTGCTCCAACTTTTACAAATTAGAAATACAAGGGGAAGGCTTCCAGCACCTTGCACCTTCCTCCTGACCTCCTGTCACTTCCTCTTAAACATATCCCAATCACTTTCATTACTTTTTTCTCTCTTTCCCTAACAATTAATTTCCTCATCCCACAACTTAAAACCCTTACTCACATGCCAACATCTCACCTGCATGCCACACACTTCTCTTTCACATGTACACACTCCTTCCTGAAATATACATCCCATTCCTTACCCATTCTCCACACTTCAATGACTCTCAGCTTTTGCCATTCTTCACCTATTCTCTCTCTTCATATCTCTTGATAAATGCCTCTTTTCCATCTTCACTCACTTTCTATACCTCTCTATCGTGCCTATATTTCAGTACATAATCCAGTTATGCCCATTTCAACTGCCCCACTCACCCAAATTCTTTATAAACCATACATTCTGAAACACTGGTCCTTTTCAACACACAACCTTCATAAAATGTAAACCATTTTCGTTCACACTGGGCGCACCATGGCCCCCATTCATACCATCAGCTGTCACATCACCCATTGCTAATACTCAATACCACACATCAAAATTGCTGATGCACTCATTCAGCTTCTAAAACACTTGCATAATAGAAATACTATTACTATTACCATGACTATAACTACAATCATTTTTATCTAGTCATTATTCATCTACCATACTTAATCACCGTCTCACACGTTAGTGAGGTAGTGCAAGGAAACAGACAAAGAATGGCCACGTATTCCCTGCGTGTCGTAGAAGGCGACTAAAAGGGGAGGGAGCGGGGGGCTGGAAATCCTCCCCTCTTGTTTTTTTTTTTTTTTTTTTTTTTTTCCAAAAGAAGGAACAGAGAAGGGGGCCAGGTGAGGATATTCCCTCAAAGGCCCAGTCTTCTGTTCTTAACGCTACCTTGCTAATGCGGGAAATGGCGAATAGTTTGAAAGAAAAGATATATATATATATTTTTTTTTTTTTTTTTTTTTTTTTTTTTTTATACTTTGTCGCTGTCTCCCGCGTTTGCGAGGTAGCGCAAGGAAACAGACGAAAGAAATGGCCCAACCCCCCCCATACACATGTACATACACACGTCCACACACGCAATATACATACCTATACAGCTTTCCATGGTTTACCCCAGACGCTTCACATGCCCTGGTTCAATCCACTGACAGCATGTCGACCCTGGTATACAACATCAATCCAATCCACTCTATTCCTTACCCTCCTTTCACCCTCCTGCATGTTCAGGCCCCGATCACACAAAATCCTTTTCACTCCATCCCTCCACCTCCAATTTGGTCTCCCTCTTCTCCTCGTTCCCTCCACCTCCGACACATATATCCTCTTGGTCAATCTTTCCTCACTCATTCTCTCCATGTGCCCAAACCATTTCAAAACACCCTCTTCTGCTCTCTCAACCACGCTCTTTTTATTTCCACACATCTCTCTTACCCTTACGTTACTTACTCGATCAAACCACCTCACACCACACATTGTCCTCAAACATCTCATTTCCAGCACATCCATCCTCCTGCGCACAACTCTATCCATATCCCACGCCTCGCAACCATACAACATTGTTGGAACCACTATTCCTTCAAACATACCCATTTTTGCTTTCCGAGATAATGTTCTCGACTTCCACACATTCTTCAAGGCTCCCAGGATTTTCGCCCCCTCCCCCACCCTCTGATTCACTACCACTTCCATGGTTCCATCCGCTGCCAGATCCACTCCCAGATATTTAAAACACTTTACTTCCTCCAGTTTTTCTCCATTCAAACTTACCTCCCAATTGACTTGACCCTCAACCCTACTGTACCTAATAACCTTGTTCTTATATACAATTCAACGTATACATATGTATACATACATAGACATATACACATAGGGTGGGGGAGGGGGCAAAAGTTCTGGGAGCATTGAAAAATGCGTGGAAGGCAAGAACATTATCTCGGAAAGCAAAAATGGGTATGTTTGAAGGAATAGTGGTTCCGACAATGTTATATGGTTGCGAGGCATGGGCTATAGATAGAGTTGTGCGCAGGAGGGTGGATGTGCTGGAAATGAGATGTTTGAGGACAATATGTGGTGTGAGGTGGTTTAACCGAGTAAGTAATGAAAGGGTAAGAGAGATGTGTGGTAATAAAAAGAGTGTGGTTGAGAGAGCAGAAGAGGGGGTTTTGAAACGGTTTTGTCACATGGAGAGAATGAGTGAGGAAAGATTGCCAAGGAGGATGTATGTGTCAGAGGTGGAGGGAACGAGGAGAAGTGGGAGACCAAACTGGAGGTGGAAAGATGGAGTGAAAAAGATTTTGAGTGATCAGGGCTTGAACATGCAGGAGGGTGAAAGACGTGCACGGAATAGAGTGAATTGGAACGATGTGGTATACTGGGGTCGATGTGCTGTCAATGGATTGAACCAGGGCATGTGAAGCGTCTGGGGTAAACCATGGAAAGTTTTGTGGGGCCTGGATGTGGAAAAGGAGCTGTGGTTTCGGTGCATTATGCATGACAGCTAGAGACTGAGTGTGAACGAATGTGGCCTTTGTGGTCTTTTCCTAGCGCTACCTCATGCACATGCAGGGGGGAGGGGGTTGTCATTTCATGTGTGGCGGGGTGGTGATGGGAATGAATAAGGGCAGACAGTATGAATTATGTATATGTGTATAAATGTATATGTCTGTATATATATATATATATACATATATATATATATATATATATATATATATATATATATATTTTTTCTTTTTTTTTTTTTTTATACTTTGTCGCTGTCTCCCGCGTTTGCGAGGTAGCGCAAGGAAACAGACGAAAGAAATGGCCCAACCCCCCCCCCCCATACACATGTACATACACACTTCCACACACGCAAATATACATACCTACACAGCTTTCCATGGTTTACCCCAGACGCTTCACATGCCTTGATTCAATCCACTGACAGCACGTCAACCCCTGTATACCACATCGCTCCAATTCACTCTATTCCTTGCCCTCCTTTCACCCTCCTGCATGTTCAGGCCCCGATCACACAAAATCTTTTTCACTCCATCTTTCCACCTCCAATTTGGTCTCCCTCTTCTCCTCGTTCCCTCCACCTCCGACACATATATCCTCTTGGTCAATCTTTCCTCACTCATTCTCTCCATGTGCCCAAACCATTTCAAAACACCCTCTTCTGCTCTCTCAACCACGCTCTTTTTATTTCCACACATCTCTCTTACCCTTACGTCACTTACTCGATCAAACCACCTCACACCACACATTGTCCTCAAACATCTCATTTCCAGCACATCCATCCTCCTGCGCACAACTCTATCCATAGCCCACGCCTCGCAACCATACAACATTGTTGGAACCACTATTCCTTCAAACATACCCATTTTTGCTTTCCGAGATAATGTTCTCGACTTCCACACATTTTTCAAGGCTCCCAATATTTTCGCCCCCTCCCCCACCCTATATAGTGGGAGATGTATAAAAGAAAGAGACAGGAGGTCAAGAGGTGAAAAAAAGGGCAAATGAGAGTTGGGGGGAGAGAGTATCATTAAATTTCAGGGAGAATAAAAAGATGTTCTGGAAGAAGGTAAATAAAGTGTGTAAGACAAGGGAGCAAATGGGAACTTCAGTGAAGGGCGCAAATGGGGAGGTGATAACAAGTAGTGGTGATGTGAGAAGGAGATGGAGTGAGTATTTTGAAGGTTTGTTGAATGTGTTTGATGATAGAGTGGCAGATATAGGGTGTTTTGGTCGAGGTGGTGTGCAAAGTGAGAGGGTTAGGGAAAATGATTTGGTAAACAGAGAAGAGGTAGTAAAAGCTTTGCGGAAGATGAAAGCCAGCAAGGCAGCAGGTTTGGATGGTATTGCAGTGGAATTTACTAAAAAAGGGGGTGACTGTATTGTTGACTGGTTGGTAAGGTTATTTAATGTATGTATGACTCATGGTGAGGTGCCTGAGGATTGGCGGAATGCGTGCATAGTGCCATTGTACAAAGGCAAAGGGGATAAGAGTGAGTGCTCAAATTACAGAGGTATAAGTTTGTTGAGTATTCCTGGTAAATTATATGGGAGATTATTGATTGAGAGGGTGAAGGCATGTATAGAGCATCAGATTGGGGAAGAGCAGTGTGGTTTCAGAAGTGGTAGAGGATGTGTGGATTAGGTGTTTGCTTTGAAGAATGTATGTGAGAAATACTTAGAAAAGCAAATGGATTTGTATGTAGCATTTATGGATCTGGAGAAGGCATATGATAAGAGTTGATAGAGATGCTCTGTGGAAGGTATTAAGAATATATGGTGTGGGAGGCAAGTTGTTAGAAGCAGTGAAAAGTTTTTATCGAGGATGTAAGGCATGTGTACGTGTAGGAAGAGAGGAAAGTGACTGGTTCTCAGTAAATGTAGGTTCGTGGCAGGGGTGTGTGATGTCTCCATGGTTGTTTACTTTGTTTATGGATGGGGTTGTTAGGGAGGTGAATGCAAGAGTTTTGGAAAGAGGGGCAAGTATGAAGTCTGTTGGGGATGAGAGAGCTTGGGAAGTGAGTCAGTTGTTGTTCGCTGATGATACAGCGCTGGTGGCTGATTCATGTGAGAAACTGCAGAAGCTGGTGACTGAGTTTGGTAAAGTGTGTGAAAGAAGAAAGTTAAGAGTAAATGTGAATAAGAGCAAGGTTATTAGGTACAGTAGGGTTGAGGGTCAAGTCAATTGGGAGGTGAGTTTGAATGGAGAAAAACTGGAGGAAGTGAAGTGTTTTAGATATCTGGGAGTGGATCTGGCAGCGGATGGAACCATGGAAGCGGAAGTGGATCATAGGGTGGGGGAGGGGGCGAAAATTCTGGGAGCCTTGAAGAATGTGTGGAAGTCGAGAACATTATCTCGGAAAGCAAAAATGGGTATGTTTGAAGGAATAGTGGTTCCAACAATGTTGTATGGTTGCGAGGCGTGGGCTATGGATAGAGTTGTGCGCAGGAGGATGGATGTGCTGGAAATGAGATGTTTGAGGACAATGTGTGGTGTGAGGTGGTTTGATCGAGTAAGTAACGTAAGGGTAAGAGAGATGTGTGGAAATAAAAAGAGCGTGGTTGAGAGAGCAGAAGAGGGTGTTTTGAAATGGTTTGGGCACATGGAGAGAATGAGTGAGGAAAGATTGACCAAGAGGATATATGTGTCGGAGGTGGAGGGAACGAGGAGAAGAGGGAGACCAAATTGGAGGTGGAAAGATGGAGTGAAAAAGATTTTGTGTGATCGGGGCCTGAACATGCAGGAGAGTGAAAGGAGGGCAAGGAATAGAGCGAATTGGAGCGATGTGGTATACCGGGGTTGACGTGCTATCAGTGGATTGAATCAAGGCATGTGAAGCGTCTGGGGTAAACCATGGAAAGCTGTGTAGGTATGTATATTTGCGTGTGTGGACGTATGTATATACATGTGTATGGGGGTGGGTTGGGCCATTTCTTTCGTCTGTTTCCTTGCGCTACCTCGCAAACGCGGGAGACAAAAAAAAAAAAAAAAAAAAATTATATATATATATTTTTTTTTTTGCTTTGTCGCCGTCTCCTGCATTTGCGAGGTAGCGCAAGGAAACAGACGAAAGAAATGGCCCAACCCACCCCCATACACATGCCTTGATTCAATCCACTAACAGCACGTCAACCCCGGTATACCACATCGCTCCAATTCACTCTATTCTTTGCCCTCCTTTCACCCTCCTGCATGTTCAGGCCCCGATCACACAAAATCTTTTTCACTCCATCTTTCCACCTCCAATTTGGTCTCCCTCTTCTCCTCGTTCCCTCCACCTCCGACACATATATCCTCTTGGTCAATCTTTCCTCACTCATTCTCTCCATGTGACCAAACCATTTCAAAACACCCTCTTCTGCTCTCTCAACCATGCTCTTTTTATTTCCACACATCTCTCTTACCCTTACGTTACTTACTCGATCAAACCACCTCACACCACACATTGTCCTCAAACATCTCATTTCCAGCACATCCATCCTCCTGCGCACAACTCTATCCATAGTCCATGCCTCGCAACCATACAACATTGTTGGAACCACTATTCCTTCAAACATACCCATTTTTGCTTTCCGAGATAATGTTCTCGACTTCCACACATTCTTCAAGGCTCCTAGAATTTTCGCCCCCTCCCCCACCCTATGATCCACTTCTGCTTCCATGGTTCCATCCGCTGCCAGATCCACTCCCAGATATCTAAAACACTTCACTTCCTCCAGTTTTTCTCCATTCAAACTCACCTCCCAATTGAATTGACCCTCAACCCTACTGTACCTAATAACCTTGCTCTTATTCACATTTACTCTTAACTTTCTTCTTTCACACACTTTACCAAACTCAGTCACCAGCTTCTGCAGTTTCTCACATGAATCAGCCACCAGCGCTGTATCATCAGCGAACAACAACTGACTCATTTCCCAAGCTCTCTCATCCCCAACAGACTTCATACTTGCCCCTCTTTCCAAAACTCTTGCATTTACCTCCCTAACAACCCCATCCATAAACAAATTAAACAACCATGGAGACATCACACACCCCTGCCGCAAACCTACATTCACTGAGAACCAATCACTTTCCTCTCTTCCTACACGTACACATGCCTTACATCCTCGATAAAAACTTTTCACTGCTTCTAACAACTTTCCTCCCACACCATATATTCTTAATACCTTCCACAGAGCATCTCTATCAACTCTATCATATGCCTTCTCCAGATCCATAAATGCTACATACAAATCCATTTGCTTTTCTAAGTATTTCTCACATACATTCTTCAAAGCAAACACCTGATCCACACATCCTCTACCACTTCTGAAACCACACTGTTCTTCCCCAATCTGATGCTCTGTACATGCCTTCACCCTCTCAATCAATACCCTCCCATATAATTTGCCAGGAATACTCAACAAACTTATACCTCTGTAATTTGAGCACTCACTCTTATCCCCTTTGCCTTTGTACAATGGCACTATGCACGCATTCCGCCAATCCTCAGGCACCTCACCATGAGTCATACATACATTAAATAACCTTACCAACCAGTCAACAATACAGTCACCCCCTTTTTTAATAAATTCCACTGCAATACCATCCAAACCTGCTGCCTTGCCGGCTTTCATCTTCCGCAAAGCTTTTACTACCTCTTCTCTGTTTACCAACTCATTTTCCCTAACCCTCGCACTTTGCACACCACCTCGACCAAAACACCCTATATCTGCCACTCTATCATCAAACACATTCAACATATATATATATGCTGAGATGTATAGGTACGTATGTGTGCGTGTGCGGATGTGTATATATATATACATGTGTATGTGGGTGGGTTGGGCCATTCTTTCGTCTGTTTCCTTGCACTACCTCGCTAACACAGGAGACAGCATCAAAGTATAATAAATAAAAATAAACATATTCATACTTGCTGCCTTCATCCATTCCCGTCGCCAACCTGCCACACATGAAATAGCACCCCCTTTCCCAGCAAGGTAGTGCTAGGAAAGGATAAAAAAGGCCACATTCATTCACGCTCAGTCTCTAGCTGTCATGCGTAATGCACTGAAACCACAGCTCCCTTTCCACATT
This sequence comes from Panulirus ornatus, assembly GCF_036320965.1. Classification (NCBI taxonomy): domain Eukaryota; kingdom Metazoa; phylum Arthropoda; class Malacostraca; order Decapoda; family Palinuridae; genus Panulirus; species Panulirus ornatus. The sequence continues at coordinate 19,683,162 of NC_092250.1, read as the reverse complement.
CAGGCCCCACAAAACTTTCCGTAGTTTACCCATTGTTGGAACCAATATTCCTTCAAACATACCCATTTTTGCTCTATGAGATAACATTCTCGCCTTCCATACATTCTTCAATGCTCCCAGAACCTTCACCACCTCCTCAACCCTATGACTCGATTCTACCTCCACGGTTTCCATTCACTCCCATGTCCACACTCACGTATCTAAAACACTCCACTTCCTCCAAATTTTCGGCATTCAAACTCACACACAGTAGGTAGCAGTTAGTAGGCAGTCACCAACAAGGGAGGTATATTACCAGTACTACTCACCTGGGTATCAGGAGGGTCAGTGACAGCTGCATAGTGAGCCAGCACTTCAATGGTTGTCAAGTTGTTCTCCTTTGACCCAGGAAGTTGTCTTTTCTTTCTCTCTAATCACACATGGACTGCTGGCATTCTGTCTACAAACACAGAATCTCTCTGTGTCACACATAAAACTCGACAAACACTCAACTCTTACAACTCACACTTTCTTGCTAGATTTTTCTATGGTGAGTGCTTTGTGCTTCCCCTGCCTTTTGCCAAAATGGTAGGAGCAATACATATAAGTATTAAGTTGGAACATTAGACAGGAGCATTAGGTAGAAACAAAAGGCAGTAGCAGTATGTAGGAGCATTAACTGGGAGCATTAGGTAGAATCAGTAGGTTGGATCATTAGGAAGACATATTAGGTAATAGTAGCTAGTGGGGACATTAGGTAGCAGCCCTAAAAACAGTGTGCTAGAGTTGCCCTCTGCCAGTGGCCTGCTAAGGGTGAGGCATGAAAGTCTAAGAAGTGGCACTGGAGTTCACCAGTTATGGAGACTCTTGCTGTGGGCACCCCTCAAGGGAGTTCCTAAAGTGAACAAGCATCAGAAATATGGACAGATATATCAATCAAACTCTCACCCAAATTTGCTCCTTCCACAAGCTCTCCCAAACTCTGACACCAACTTCTGCAGTTTCTCACTTGGATTTGCCATCAGTGCTGATTCGCTTCCCAGACCCCCTCAAGTCATCCCCTAAAGACTGCATACTTGCCCACCTCTCCAAGACCCTTGAATTTACCTCTCCCACCATGGCTGTCATGTGTAATGCATCAAAACCACAGCCCCCATCCCAGTTGCTTTGGATGCCCTCTTTCAGTCCAATGACAGGACAAAGACCCCTATATAAGACACTGCTCTAGTTCACTATACCCTGTGCATGCTTTTCACCCTCCTTCATGTTCAGGCCCCAATCACTTAAAACATTTTTCATATCCAGTTTGGTTTCTTTCTTCTCATGTTCCTCTCCACTTCTGAAGATGTATACATTCTCTTCATCAACCTCACCACACTCATTCTCTCATTAGAATTGTAACAATTTTTCAAACTTGCTCATTGTTCCCTGCAGAGTGAGATAGTGCCTGAAATAGTCAAAGAATAACATTCACTCACATCCACTCTCTTAGCTGCCATGTATAATGCATCAAAACCAAAGTCCTCTATCCGCCATCTCCCATAGCTCTTTCTATGGCTCCCCCTGATTGCTTCTTAAGCCCTGTTTAGCCCACTAACAGCACATCACCCCCTGTATAATGCACCACTTCAATTTGATTTATTCCATGCATACCTCACACCTTCCATGTTCACATCCTCACATCTCAAAGCATCTTTCACTATCATCTTTTTGCCTCCTCCTTAGTTCCCCCGGCTCCTTGTTCCCTCCACTTCCAACATGTATAGCCCAGTCATCCTCTCGTCATTTGTTCTTTCCATATATCTAAACCATCTCAACAGACCCTCTTCAGCCCTCTTAGAGATACTGTTCTTACTTCCACACCTCTCTCTTAAACTGCAAATTCTTATTCGATCAACCTTTCTCAAACTAAATGCTGTCCAAACTCAATTTTCAACACATACACATCCAACCTCTTCCATACTTTCTTATCAAAGGCCCATGCTTTACATCTACACAAATTCAATGGGATTACTACATTATCAAACATGCCCATCTTTGTCCTCCTAGGCAGTGACCTATCTCTGCACACATTCTTCAATGTGCCTAAGCCCTTAGCTCCCATTTACCCATACTACAGCTTACTTCAATTCCCACAATTCCATACACTACCTTGTCCACTTTAAGGTATCTAAAGCACTCAATTTCTCTTGGCTCTCTCCCTCATTAAACTTAATATCTTATGTTCTTAAATGCATTACAGAGAAACTTCAGGGTGGAAATAATATCTATAATTAGGTGTTTGTAAACCTACTTTAAATATTCTGATGCGCTCTGCCTCAATCGTGACTGCTGTGAAAGATGACAAGTGTTGCACACGAGGTCGCACATCTTCCCAAGTAGAACCAGAATCAACACCAATGGATTTGAATGCTGCACGCAGCCCTGCCTCCAGCCGACGCATCTTGCGAGCTTCCTCTTTCAGTCGTTCCTTTTCCCTTGCTTCTGCCTAGAAGTAAAGATATTTTGAAAATATAGATATCAATATCTATGCTTATATCCTATTCATAACTGCCCCTAGACCCCAATCCTGAGAGCGTCCCAGTATTACTTCAAAAACCCTTACCAGGAACACTTGCATCTCCAAGGATGTGCTACTTCCAGGAGCAGGGAAAAGATTCATTTGGAGTGAGAAGCTCTTCATCAAAACTGAACTTCCTTTCATCAGACAATCATAAAGCCTCACTAAAGGTAACTTTTAACTCCATGTGCAACCACAAGCAGGCAGAGTCCTGTAACACCTGTGCACTTATATGACCTAGGTATACAACAAAATCAATATTATCCCACTCCCTGTCATTATAAAAGCTGCATTTCAACCTACAATGTTGAGATGTTTTTCAATTTTTGAGAAAAGTTTATTGCAAATATAATCACACTGAGAAACAAATGATCAGAAAATCTATGATGAGATTATGGTGCGGCTGTTGGCAATGGTGGGCCATTTTGATAATTGTTTTTTTTTCTGTGCACCTCGAAGCTTTTGAACTCTATATCCTCTCATGTCTTTCCCAATATCTATGGCCTAGCACAATCTAAAAGACAGGTTTTTCACTTCCTTCAGATTTTTTCTTCCGCTGAAGGCTTTAGTCAGGGATGAATGTTCACAACAAGGCCAAGCCAGGCCTTAATTGAAATGTAGAAAGGATTATAAAAGGGAAAAAGAAAAGACAAAGGAAAGTATCTGCAAATTTTGGAAGAAGTGGAAAACCTGTCTTTTAAAACATGCCAGGTTGTAGATCATAAATACATTCCCTTGTTTCTTATGTTTCCCTTTCATTAACCCCTCTCTTTATTTAAATCGAGTCCCAGTCATGGACAAAATTCCTCATCAAAATGGAGTTTTATTCATGATTGGGGCCTTAAAAAAAAGGAGGGGAGAGAGAGAGAGAGAGAAAGAGTCTTATGTATTACATGTCAGCCCCATCACTGCCATATGATGTACCATACATGAACACATCCAAACACCCTCCTACCTCTGCTAGTACATTAAATGTTTAAGAAAATATTCAATTTGTGACAGTTTTTAGTGCTACACATTCTTAACAGGCACTTGTATGTATATGACTACTCTATATTACTTTGTGCATTAACCTTTCAACATTATACTGTCATTAGTCATTACAAATTTGGGACTGTTTCTAGTCTTACACTTGCTAACAGGATTTTTTCATAAAAGAATGCTCTTTACTCTCATGTAAAGCACCTCTTATATAAATATCATAACACCATCACCAACATAAAGCAGTTCTGTTAAGATGAACAAAATTCCCAATGTGTAAATGTTCATATTAATTATCAATCTGTGATGCTATTCATGGTCATAAATAGTTTTTTCTATATGAAATTTTTCATGAATGACTAGTCTATATTATGCACATACAAAAAAATTTCAAGATCACTATGAAACATAATAGGTGACTAAATGCTGCAATGGCAGGGGGTTGGAAACCCTTCCCCTCTTACATTTCAATTGTAAAAAGCTGAAACAAAAGAAGCCTAGCATGGAACACTCATCCTCCCTTAGGGCTCAGGCAGGGGTGTCTGAATATGAGTTCATGTAAGCAAGATGAGAAGGAAAAGAAAGGAATTATGTTTCAGGATAGAAACCTGGATGTACCAGCTCTGACAGCAACAAATTTCAAGGGAAAGGGAAAAGAATGGAAATGTCTTTGGGACAAAGTCTGAGGTTAGAGTGAGGGTATGGGTTGCACTTATACAGAAGCTGTTGATAAAAAAGAAAGCTATTGCAGGAAATAACTCAAAACAGGTGTGGGTAAAAATGAATTTGAATTTCTAGGGGTGGGTGATTTCGTTAATGCACCTGGCTACTAAAGTGTGCAGAAGAGAGGCAAGTATTTTTAGAGGAGCTGAAAGTCTCCAATGCTGATACAAGGGATCATATAATAGTGAAGTGTAATTTGAATTCAGTAGTGGGTGATATGGCAGTTGAAGGTATAACTGAGAGTCAGGGGATAACCAGTGTAAATGAAAATGGTGAACATCTTCTGAAGCTGTAAACTGGCATTATTCGATTATGTACCAATTGACAGACTTGCAAAAGTTGACAGACTTGCAAAAGAGAGACTTGGATGTGAGTATGATGAGAGGGGCAGCTGCTAGAAGTCTGATGATTCAGTAGAGGGAAGGATTAAAGTTTATAGAAGCTTTAGGTTTTAAGAGGTAATGATATGGATGGGAAGAGGGTGGGAAAAAAGAGTGAACCTGGAAAACAGGATTGCATGAAGTGATACAAGCAGAGATTAATTGAAGAATGACATAATGTGAAAGTAAATGAAGGGGTGGATGTGGAATAGGAGGCATTTACGGAAGTATTGCTTTCACGTCAGAGAGACGTGTGGCATGTGGAGAAAGGGTAGTGAGTAGTGGGATGAAGACATTAAGTTGCCAGTGAAAGAGAAAAGTGAGAAATATAGTGCAATTTTCATGGACGGTGCGTAACTGATTGGGAGATGTGCAAGAGAATGCAGCAAGAGGTCAAGAGGAAGTTACAGGGGCTGAAAGTGGGGGCAAAGAGTGAGATGAAGTGAGCATCAACAATTTCAAGGGAATAAGATGTTGCCGTAGGAAGTTGATAGTGTGAAAAACAAGAGAACAAATGAGAGGGAAGCAGACAGGGAAATGGTAACAAGAAGAGATGAGACGAAGAGGGGATGGAGTGAGTATTATGAAAATTTGTTAAATGTGTTTCATGACAGGATGGCAGACATGGGACATATCGGACATGGAGGTATCAGAAGTGAAAGGGTGGCAGACATGGGGTATACTGGACATTGAGGTATTTGAAGTAAAAGAGTCATGGCAAGTGTTCTGGTGAAAGACTAAGAGGTAACAGAAGCCTTGTGTAATATATGTGGCAAAGCTGATGGAGTGGATGGGATTGCAGTCAGAATGTTTACAAAAGGAGCTGACTGCAGTGTAGATTAGTTAGTTATGATTTCCAATGTAAGTACGGAGCCTGAGGATGACAGCTGGTGGAATACCTGTTTATTGCCACTGCAAAAAAGGTAGAGAGGTTCAAAATTGAATATTTGAAAGACAAAGGCAAAAGTTTGGTAAGTGTACCTGGTAAGCTGTATGGGAGAGCGGTGACTGAGAGGGTGGTAGCTTGCACACAGCATCAAACTGAAGAGGAAAAATGTGGTTTCAGGTGTGGTAGATGTGTGGTTCAGGTATCTGCTTTGAAGAATTTGTATAAGAAATACTCATAGATGCAGAAGGATCTTTACATGGCACTTATGAATCTGGAGAAGACATGTGAGTGGGTTTATAAAGATGCCTTGTGGAAGGTGTTTACAAATGAAAGGTGTGGGAGGAAAGCAATTAGAAGCAGTGAGGGTCATTTATCAAGAGAGTAAGGTGTGTGAGTAAGTAGGTAGAAGGAAGGGTGAATGGTTTCTGGTGAAATGGGTCTGCAGAGAGGGAATGAGATGTCTTCATGGCTCTTTAATTCGTTTATGGATGGGGTGGACAGGGAAGTAAATGCAAGGGTCTTGGAGAGAGGAGTAGGTCAGGGGGGTGGCTGGAAGGTGAGGCAGTTACTGTTTCCTAATGAAGAATAGATGATAAATATCTAAAGAAAAAGAGGAATTTGTAAGTGGCAACTATGGATCTATAGAAAGCATATCAATATATATTGCTGAACAAGAAACATTAGAATGAGTTCCTATCAAGAGAATAATGACTGTGTTAGAGTAAGAGGAGAGGAGGGTGAATGATTTCATGTGAAGATAGGTCTGAGGCAAGTGTGTGTAACCATGCTCTTTAAACTATTTATAATTAGGTAGCAAAGGAGGTGAATGTGAGGGTCTTGGAGAAAAGCATGGGTAAGCAATCTGTTGTGGTGGGGGTGCCTCAGAAGTCAGTTCGATGGTGTTTGCTCATGATATGGTTCTGCGGGCAGACTTGGGTTAGAAGCAGCAGAAGCTTGTTTCTGAGACAGGGAGAGTAAGTCAAAAGAAAAATTTAAGAGTAAACATGAAAGACAGCAAGGTTATTAGGTTCGGCACTGGAGAAAGACAAGTTAGTTGAAGAGTGAGTTTGAAGGAGAGAACCTGGAAGAAACGGAGCATTTCAGATACATGGGAGAAGAATGACAGTAAATGGACCCATGGGAGCTGAAAGAGCCATAAGGTGGGTGAAGGGGATAAGGCACTGGGTGTACTGAGGAGTTCAAGAAAGAGAGGGCAAAGTTGGGCACATTAGATGGTATAGTAGACCCAATTATGTTGTGTGGATGCAAGGTGTGGGCCCTACATGAAAAAGTACCAAAGAGGGTGGATGCATTGGAAATGAAATGTTTGAGGACAATAAGTGGTGTGAGGATGGTTGAGTAAATAAGAAATGACTGGGCAAGAGTGTAATGGCAATTAGAGGAGGATGTATGAGAGAGCTGAAAAGGGTGTGCTGATATAGTTAGGACATATGCAGGGTCAGAGTGAACAGAGGACAATTAAAAGGGTATACATGTCGAAGGTGGAGGTAACAAAGAAGAGCAGGAAAATGAGGAGGAGGTGGAGGGATGCTTTGAGAAAAAGTGATCTAATCATGTACGAGGGTGTGAGGCATGCATAGGATATAGTAAAGCAAACTGGAGTGATGTAATGTACAGAAGGTAACATGCTGTCAATGGGTCTAAATAGGGCATATGAAATAGTCAGGGATACCGCAATAAGGTCTATGGGCCTGGTTGTAAACTGGGGCCCTATCATCAGTGTATAATATATGACAGCTAAAATGTGGTTATGAACGAATAAGAGCATTCTTCATCTGTTCATAGCTAATTTGCTATTGTGGGACATGTCAAAGATGCATAACAAAAATGTGGCCCTTCTTCATCTGTTCCTAGTGCTACCACGCTAACACAGGAAATGGTGATCAAGTATAAAAAAAATCTTCACTTCTTCACCAAGTTATACTTCTGGCATATCAATTAAGAGTACAGTACAATGTTACCATTAGTATATTCATTTTGGAAGTCTACTTTTAATCTAGAATTTTCAGTTATTATGTTCAGAACATTTGTTCACAAGATCTTCCATGGATTTTCATCCCTTAGCTCCCTTCCTTTGGCTTCCCTCCCTCACTTTGCTCCTTCATATCTAGCTTCCTCTCTGGCCAATCTATCTCTAAAGTTGTTGATGGATCAGCCTCCCAACTCTCTCCATCAACTGCAGTGTCCTTCAAGGTTCTATCCTGTTCCCTACACATTTTGTCCTAAACATTATTCAATTTACTCTGACTTTTAATCATTTAGGTGTCACCTTTAATTTCTGCTTCATTTCTGTGTTTCCTACATAGAAAGAGGTCATTTTTATTCTTACGTTGTTCCCCTACATACCTAACTTATCTATTCTCTTGGGTTTTCTATTCCCATTCTTGCAGCAGTTTGTATCAGCAGGTTTTCTACTAGCTTTTTCTAGTTATCATAGTAAATCATAGGGTGGGGGAGGGGGCAAAAATCCTGGGAGCCTTGAAGAATGTGTGGAAGTCGAGAACATTATCTCCGGAAGCAAAAATGGCTATGTTTGAAGGAATAGTGGTTCCAACAATGTTGTATGGTTGCGAGGTGTGGGCTATGGATAGAGATGTGTGCACGAGGGTGGATGTGCTGGAAATGAGATGTTTGAGGACAATATGTGGTGTGAGGTGGTTTGATCGAGTAAGTAATGTAAGGGTAAGAGAGATGTATGTAAGGGTAAGAGAGATGTGTGGAAATAAAAAGAGCGTGGTTGAGAGAGCAAAAGAGGGTGTTTTGAAATGGTTTGGGCACATGGAGAGAATGAGTGAGGAAATATTGACCAAGAGGATATATGTGTCAGAGGTGGAGGGAACGACGAGAAGTGGGAGACCAAATTGGAGGTGGAAAGATGGAGCGAAAAAGATTTTGAGTGATCGGGGCCTGAACATGTAGGAGGGTGAAAGGCAGGCAAGGAATAGAGTGAATTGGATCGATGTGGTATACCGGGGTCGACGTGCTGTCAATGGATTGAATCAGGGCATGTGAAGCATCTGGGGTAAACCATAGAAAGTTGTGGGGCCTGGATGTGGAAAGGGAGCTGTGGTTTCGGGCACTATTGCATGACAGCTGGAGACTGAGTGGGGCCTTTGTAGTCTTTTCCTGGCGCTGCCTCGCGCACATGAGGGGGGAGGGGGATGTTATTCCGTGTGTGGCGGGGTGGTGATGGGGGTGAGTAGGGGCAGACAGTGTGAGTTGTGTGCATGTGTGTATATGTGTGTGTCTGTGTGTGTATAAATGTGTGTACGTTGGGATGTGTGGGTGTGTATGTTTGTGTGTGTGGACGTGTGTGTGTGTGCATGTGTGTGGGGGTGGGTTGGGCCATTTCTTTCATCTGTTTCCTTGCGCTACCTCGCAGGCGCAGGAGACAGCGACAAAGCAAAAAAATAATAATAATAAAAATTTTCTAGTTATCACACTCTTGTTTATATTGGTTCAGGTCAATGTTTTAGTGGTTCCAAAATGACTTCCTGGTTGGTGACAGTTGACATTTTCATGTTTTGGCCACCTATATATACGTTATGGTGTATCACTTGGTCAATCATTAATTCTTTTTTCTCTATATATATTCCTGATCAGAACATTCTTTCCTGTATCTCATTCTTTGGTTATCATTATGTGGATTCCAATTATTATCCATTTTTTGTATGCATCATCCCAATAAATCCACTGATCTTTTGGTGTTTTAGCCCTTCCTCTTTCATTTCCATCAACTACTACCAATTTCTCTAGAAGTTTAAAATCATATTTCTATTCCAAGCAACTTTGTTCTTTTTGTTTTCACACTTGTTCTTCTTTTCCTGCATCAGCAAGGTAGCACTAGGAACAGATGAAAAAAAGGACTCATTAGCTCAAATCCATTTCCTAGATATCATGTGCAAAGCACTGAACCACAAGCATCCTATAAAAAACCAGGCCCCAGCTGCTTCACATGTTCTGGTACAGTCCACTGACAAAACATCAACCCCTGTATACCACATCATTCCACTTCACTCTATACCATGCACACCTTTTACCCTCTTACATGCTTAGGCCCCAAGCACCCAAAATATTTTTCACTCCATCCTTCCATTTCCAATTAGGTTTCTCATCCCCCTGCATGCACAGGCCCCAAGCACACAAAACTTTACCCTCTTGCCCTTCATGCACAATGCTGATTCAATTTCCCTCTTCTATAAACATTACCTTGGTTTTTGCTCCCAAGAGCTGACTGCATGTGTGCCCCACCACTAGCTAGAGCATGGGATATCTGGCAGGCTGCTGTGTCACATGATTACTGTGTGGCCACTGGCAACTTTAGAGTAGGCCATTTTGATAAATGTTTCTCAAAACTTTGGAACTCTCCAGCTTCTCATATCTTTCCCAATTAATATGACCCGGCAAGTTTCAAAAGACAGGTTTTTCACTTCCTCCAAAATTCATACATACTTTCCCTTGTCTCTTCTTTTTCCTCTTTCAAAATCCTCTCTATATTTCAATCATGGCCCAGCCTCAATGTGGACTTCGGTCCATGACTGAAACCTCTATCAGATTGTGTGTGTGTGTGTGTGTGTGTGTGTGTGTGTGTGTGTGTGTGTGTGTGTGTGTGTGTGTGTGTATCTTAATGCCTAAAAAGATAAATATGTTCAATCTAATCTAGAAATATGCCATTAAGGCACCCTAGATGTTTTTGTACAATCTGGTTTCATTGATTTCCCTGCAACTTTGGTTTTTATAAACAAATTTAGATGTGCATACCTTTTCAATGAGAGCATTGTAAGTTAGCTTGACATTTCCAGCATCCAGTGTAGCTGAACGAGGATCATCACATACCACTGTTGCAAACTCTTTGAAGCTTGTCTTCACCTGTAATATTACAAAATGACATCTGGTAATAACTGTAAGCAATATTTTCCACACATTATGCTCATGATAAGATATACCAGGATATTTGAACATTCAATCTCTAATCTTTACATTCTTTAAAAAAGGAGACTACTTTCACCTGAACTTCAAAGGACTTCTCTTTCAAGATCTCCTTAATAATCTTTTTCTCATCATGGAAACGAGACTTGAGATCTGCGACATAAAACTTAAAAAGATCAAGTGGAGTTGACCCTGGTTGACCTAACATGGCTGTGAATCTGCAAACATACAAAAAATTCTTTAAATGTATTGTTTCAGTTTAAAAGCACTAATTGTAACTCAGTTCCTTTGAGTTCCCTGACTAACAACCTCTTTTACCAGTTGATAGCTTCCCTAATTCACTCAAAGAGTTTATGTTCTATATTAGAGGTAATGAAACTATTTCCAATTTCTGCTAAGTATTTACACTATAACACCTGCAATACAGAAAGATCAGATATCATGTTTGTAAAGGATGCTGCATTTTAAGATGTTTTACAAAGTAACCAACAGTTCATAGTGAAGGCACAGACTGATTAGGCCAAATGAGGCAGTTAACAGCGGGTGGTGCAGGTTCAGAGTGACTAAAAGCCTGATGCTACAATCTCCAAAGTGACTTACCAACTCCTTTTGTACATTCATATGTTTTAGAAGTAATACAGTAACTCAGTTTAAGGTGTTGAATGGTGCTTTTAGCTCTGCATGTACTTGTAACTTAGTGTTTCTTATATGGTGTACATTGCAGAAAGATTGTAATCTGTATTGGGCTTTTCTTAATTCAAAGTTAATATCTCATGTACAGCATGATTGCATATACTTATCAGGTTATACTTTATGATCCACTTTATAAATGAAGAATGTAAAAGACTTTTCTTGAGATCCAGAGGCTACAGGAAGCTAATCATGGTTCTCATTCTCTATTCACCTTAATAGGTGTATGAAACCAGACATTCCATGTATATGATACATCCTTTTTGCATATATCATCCAAATGTATATCCTGTATATTATATATATATATATATATATATATATATATATATATATATATATATATATATTTTCCCTGGGGATAGGGGAGAAAGAATACTTCCCACGTATTCCCAGCGTGTCGTAGAAGGCGACTAAAAGGGGAGAGAGCGGGGGGCTGGAAATCCTCCCCTCTCGTTTTTTTTTAATTTTCCAAAAGAAGTAACAGAGAATTGGGCCAGGTGAGGGTATTCCCTCGAAGGCTCAGTCCTCTGTTCTTAACGTCACCTCGCTAATGCGGGAAATGGCGAATAGTTTGAAAGAAAAAGAAAGAAAAGATATATATATATATATATATATATATATATATATATATATATATATATTTTTTTTTTTCATACTATTCGCCATTTCCCGCGATAGCGAGGTAGCGTTAAGAACAGAGGACTGGGCCTTTGAGAGAATATCCTCACCTGACCCCCTTCTCTCTTCCTTCTTTTGGAAAAAAAAAAAAAAGAAAAACGAGAGGGGAGGATTTCCAGCCACCCGCTCCCTTCCCTTTTAGTCGCCTTCTACGACATGCAGGGAATACGTGGGAAGTATTCTTTCTCCCCTATCCCCAGGGATATATATATATTTTTTTTCATACTTTGTCGCTGTGTCCCGCGTTTGCGAGGTAGCGCAAGGAAACAGACGAAAGAAATGGCCCAACCCTCCCCATACACATGTACATACACACGTCCACACACGCAAATATACATACCTACACAGCTTTCCATGGTTTACCCCGGACGCTTCACATGCCTTGATTCAATCCACTGACAGCACGTCAACCCCTGTATACCACATCGCTCCAATTCACTCTATTCCTTGCCCTCCTTTCACCCTCCTGCATGTTCAGGCCCCGATCACACAAAATCCTTTTCACTCCATCTTTCCACCTCCAATTTGGTCTCCCTCTTCTCCTCGTTCCCTCCACCTCCGACACATATATCCTCTTGGTCAATCTTTCCTCACTCATTCTCTCCATGTGCCCAAACCATTTCAAAACACCCTCTTCTGCTCTCTCAACCACGCTCTTTTTATTTCCACACATCTCTCTTACCCTTACGTTACTTACTCGATCAAACCACCTCACACCACACATTGTCCTCAAACATCTCATTTCCAGCACATCCATCCTCCTGCGCACAACTCTATCCATAGCCCACGCCTCGCAACCATACAACATTGTTGGAACCACTATTCCTTCAAACATACCCATTTTTGCTTTCCGGGATAATGTTCTCGACTTCCACACATTTTTCAAGGCTCCCAAAATTTTCGCCCCCTCCCCCACCCTATGATCCACTTCCGCTTCCATGGTTCCATCTGCTGACAGATCCACTCCCAGATATCTAAAACACTTCACTTCCTCCAGTTTTTCTCCATTCAAACTCACCTCCCAATTGACTTGACCCTCAACCCTACTGTACCTAATAACCTTGCTCTTATTCACATTTACTCTTAACTTTCTTCTTCCACACACTTTACTTATATATATAAAAAAAAAGAAAAAAAATATATATATATATATATATATATATATTTTTTTTTTTTCATACTATTCGCTATTTCCCGCGATAGCGAGGTAGCGTTAAGAACAGAGGACTGGGCCTTTGAGTGAATATCCTCACCTGGACCTCTCCTCTGTTCCTTCTTTTGAAAAAAAAAAAAAAAAATATATATATATATATATATATATATTTTTTTTTTTTTTTTTTTTTATACTTTGTCGCTGTCTCCCGCGTTTGCGAGGTAGCGCAAGGAAACAGACGAAAGAAATGGCCCAACCCCCCCCCATACACATGTACATACACACGTCCACACAAGCAAATATACATACCTACACAGCTTTCCATGGTTTACCCCAGACGCTTCACATGCCTTGATTCAATCCACTGACAGCACGTCAACCCCGGTATACCACATCGCTCCAATTCACTCTATTCCTTGCCCTCCTTTCACCCTCCTGCATGTTCAGGCCCCGATCACATAAAATCTTTTTCACTCCATCTTTCCACCTCCAATTTGGTCTCCCTCTTCTCCTCGTTCCCTCCACCTCCGACACATATATCCTCTTGGTCAATCTTTCCTCACTCATTCTCTCCATGTGCCCAAACCATTTCAAAACACCCTCTTCTGCTCTCTCAACCACGCTCTTTTTATTTCCACACATCTCTCTTACCCTTACGTTACTTACTCGATCAAACCACCTCACACCACACATTGTCCTCAAACATCTCATTTCCAGCACATCCATCCTCCTGCGCACAACTCTATCCATAGCTCACACCTCGCAACCATACAACATTGCTGGAACCACTATTCCTTCAAACATACCCATTTTTGCTTTCCGAGATGTTCTCGACTTCCACACATTCTTCAAGGCTCCCAGAATTTTCGCCCCCTCCCCCACCCTATGATCCACTTCCGCTTCCATGGTTCCATCCGCTGCCAGATCCACTCCCAGATATCTAAAACACTTCACTTCCTCCAGTTTTTCTCCATTCAAACTCACCTCCCAACTGACTTGACCCTCAACCCTACTGTACCTAATAACCTTGCTCTTATTCACATTTACTCTTAACTTTCTTCTTTCACACACTTTACCAAACTCAGTCACCAGCTTCTGCAGTTTCTCACATGAATCAGCCACCCCAACTCTCATTTGCCCTTTTTTTTTTTCACCTCTTGCACCTTTCTCTTGACCTCCTGTCTCTTTCTTTTATACATCTCCCACTCAATTGCATATGTATATCTTTTTTTCTTTCTTTCAAACTATTCGCCATTTCCCGCATTAGCAAGGTAACGTTAAGAACAGAGGACTGGGCCTTTGAGGGAATATCCTCACCTGGCCCCCTTCTCTGTTCCTTCTTTTGGAAAATTAAAAAAAAAAAAAAAAAAAAAAAAAACGAGAGGGGAGGATTTCCAGCCCCCCGCTCCCTCCCCTTTTAGTCGCCTTCTACGACACGCAGGGAATACGTGGGAAGTATTCTTTCTCCCCTATCCCCAGGGATATATGTATATATATGTATATATATATATATATATATGTATATATATATCATATGTATATATATATATATATTATTTATATTTATTTTATTATACTTTGTCGCTGTCTCCCGCGTTTGCGAGGTAGCGCAAGGAAACAGACGAAAGAAAGAAATGGCCCAACCCCCCCCCCCCCATACACATGTATATACATACGTCCACACACGCAAATATACATACCTACACAGCTTTCCATGGTTTACCCCAGACGCTTCACATGCCTTGCTTCAATCCACTGACAGCACGTCAACCCCGGTATACCACATCGCTCTAACTCACTCCATTCCCTGCCCTCCTTTCACCCTCCTGCATGTTCAGGCCCCGATCACACAAAATCTTTTTCACTCCATCTTTCCACCTCCAATTTGGTCTCCATCTTCTCCTCGTTCCCTCCACCTCCGACACATATATCCTCTTGGTCAATCTTTCCTCACTCATTCTCTCCATGTGCCCAAACCACTTCAAAACACCCTCTTCTGCTCTCTCAACCACGCTTCAAACAGCATGGCAAGGAAATTGCCCATCGCTGAACAACACTTCCACTGGACCTCTATCATCACCTCGTTAAGATCATCGTGTGTCAAGACATCATATAAAGCGCCTCTTCGCAAACGGAACTACCTTGGCCCACCAGTGATGCTACTATGTTTGTGAATCGGGAACCATTGCTTTCCGAGATAATGTTCTCGACTTCCACACATTCTTCAAGGCTCCCAGGATTTTCGCCCCCTCCCCCATCCTATGATTCACTTCCGATATATATATATATATATATATATATATATATATATATATATATATATATATACATCATCCCTGGGGATAGGGGAGAAAGAATACTTCCCACGTATTCCCTGCGTGTCGTAGAAGGCGACTAAAAGGGGAGGGAGCGGGGGGCTGGAAATCCTCCCCTCTTTTCTTTTAATTTTCCAAAAGAAGGAACAGAGAAGGGGGCCAGGTGAGGATATTCCCTCAGAGGCCCAGTCCTCTGTTCTTAACGCTACCTTGCTAATGCAGGAAATGGCGAATAGTTTGAAAGAAAGAAAAACCTGCAATACATATCAATATCAATCTGTAAGTTCTAAATACAACTGAGATATATCATTAATGAAATGTCCCAGTATTCCATCACCATCATCTACTTATTGCAATCTGAAACACTTTCTACAACTAACAATTGATGCAACTGATATCAATATCAATATGCAAGTTCCATCTATTTATTACTGTTAACTCAAATCCCATTTTCATGACATATCACACCCATACAGGCATGCAAACTTAGCAGGAACTAATTTTGCAGAACAGGAGTTCTGAGCTCCACAGGTTGGGAAAAGGAAGGAATGCTTAAAATCCCTGGAATGAACATGTTGTCCTGCTATCCTAAACAAAAATGAGATAAGGTTTTAATGGCAGGTCTAAATCCACCACCAGCAACTTCTTACCTAATGTCTGCTGATATCATAGGATAGAGCTCCACCCACAAGGACATAGAGGTAAGTTTTCCCTGTTCATGAAGTTCATCCAACAGAGATATATAGTTGTCTCGGCATTTTCTCTGTTGCCGCTTGATCCTCTTCTTCTCCCTCTCACGTTCCTCCTCCTCTTCTTCTTCAAGTTGCTTTATATGTTCAGCAAAAACAATCAAAGCATCTTCTTTGTCCATACCTGTACAATATCTTTATTTAAAACAAAGCTATCAACACCAACAAAACACCATAGATATCATGACGAACAATACTGTACAACCAAAGTTGTTAAATGTGTAGCAAGAGAATAATCAAACATCAAAAGACATGTCAGGGCAAATAATTCCTAGGCAAACTGATCTAGAAAGTGCAAGTAAAATATATAAACAGCTTTGCCTGTATCTGTTATAACTCCAGTGGGTCCCATCTCTTATGTAATTACAAACATCAAAAAACAGTAAGGGGCTAACATACTACGACCTAACCAGAGACTAGCTAGAAATCAAAAAAAAAAAAAAAAAAAATGCGATTGACATATACTGAAGCAGATCTTGAAGAACTAGAGTTAACATTTTCTTAATTATACTGCATAAAACATCACTTTATATAAGGATGAAAAGCGACTGAAAACTTAAAAGAACTGCAATAATGGACCGTGATTACCATAAACATAAAAGCAATAAACTGCTAACTAGCAGCATGAAAACACTGGAATTATACAAATAGAGGGAGGATCACAGGTTGACAGAGACAGATTAGAAAAAACTAACTGAAAAGGAATCCAAGAGAGGAATTTGTGATGCACGATGCCTCTCCTTGTATAAATATTAACCCTTAACCAGTGAACAACATCAACTGATGTTCTTTTAGGAAACGGCAGAAGACATAATACTTTGAGCTTACTTTTCCCACCTCTGCTTAAATATCCAGCTGATTTATCATACCATTAATAGGCAACAGAAGTTGCTTCCATTGCCAGGAAGGTGAGGCAAAAATTTTTCTATCCTCAGTATCATGAAATCACCGATACAGTGTAAGTGCATGGCTGTCTCCCTGCAGACTGCGCATATACAATGATCATGTAGGAAATTAGTATACTTTTGCATGACCTACATCATTACGAGAAACAATTATATGTATCTGTTGGTGAGGAAAGTGAAGGGGATTTATATGGGGCGTGTAGAAAGAACTGACTTATAGTATGATTTCAGATGGATTAAACAGGAAAGGGGAGACCTTCCTGGGAGGAGTTGACAATGGACTCACTCTTGCAGAGGAAATTATATAAGAAGTGCACCCAACTTTCTCTTTATGTAATCCTGAGGTAATGGAGGATTTTGGTGACAGATGACAGTTAAAGAACATTAAATATCTCCAAAGAAATAATTCTTCAATATCTCTCAAAAACTTAACATTTGTGATCAAGTCACCCCTCACTCTTCTCTTTTCCAAACTGGGTACATCTAAAGCCTCCTGTCTTTCCTTGCAACTAGCTCACTATACTATAAGCTCTTTATGATTCTCTAGGTGCAGTGACCAAACCTGAAAAGCATATTCTAGTTTTGGCCTTATGGAGGATGTAAAAAACTTGCTAAACATTTCCATATCTATTAGACTTTATGCTTCTCTAGGTGCAGTGACCAAACCTGAAAAAAACATATTCTAGTTTTGGCCTTATGGAGTATATAAAAAACTTGCTACAAACTTCCCTATCTATTATACTCCATTTCTCAATCTAAGTTATCAAAGAAATTATTGAGGTTCGTCTAGTTTCTGCAATTATGTCCTGTCTCACCTCTGCTCTTTTAAGAGAATGGATGTGAGCAAAAGAGGCCTTTCTTTGTTTGTCCTGGCATTACCTTGCTAACACAGGAAATGTTAAGTAATCATGAAAAAAAAAGTATCTGTGCTGGTATGTGTGAAGATAAAATCTACCATTGACGATGTATCAGTCTCTCTCATCCTAGTTTGCTCCCTGACATGATGGTATAAGAAGTTTTAATACATACACTCTAAATATTTGTGCTTCCACAACTCCTTATCACCATGAGAATCCAAATTCCCCCAGTCCATCTCTCTACTAATGAAATTACCCATTACCTGCACAACCCTCTCTTTCTAAGAAATGAGTGTTTCACTGCCTCAAGTACCATCCTGAATGTTCTTTCAATTTTACATTGTATATCTGTATTGTAACTGCAATTTTTTGGGAGGATTATACAATATCAACACCATTATGTTCTTTTCCCTACAGTTACTCTTCCCATTATGTGCTGTTTGATAAGGCAATTTTCCACTATTCCTTACAACTTCAGACTATTTTTTATCAATCCTCCCCTTCTTTGCTTTGTTGTTTTTTTCTTTCTTCTCTGAGAGGATCAGAATGTACCATCCAAATGCATGCAGAAAACAGGTGCACTGAATTATGATAAATACAATCACTGAACTTAGGCAGCATGGTTGTTTGTGTCTATGTTTGTTGTAGGTGCTAATATGGAAGTGTGTAAGAAGTGTAGTGACTAGTCTCTCCAGTTAAACAGATGCTGATACAAATGACTTAGATATATGAATACTCCACTCATGATACCTGTTATATTTCCTTAAAAAAATAAAGCAGCATACGAACACCTTAGTACTTACTAAGTAGATCAGTGTCTTCAGCAAATGTTGGGTTGTCAATGAGCATCTGCTGTGCCTCTGACCATGTAGTTTTGAAGGTGATGTTCGTCATACTGTCTAATATTTCACTCAGCACCTGAAGGATAAATATCACTAACTTTATAAAAAGGATAACACTTGGTTTCTAATATAACATCTTGGAAAACTCTTCAAAGAAAAGTACAAAATCACCAGGAGCATTACAATGCAAGTTCAGTGAAAGAAAACATTTCAACGTATACATATATATACACATACACAGACATATACATATATACGCATGTACATAATTCATGCTTGTTGCCTTCATTCATTCCCATAACACCATACATGAAATGAAAAACCCCTTCCCCCCACACACGCACGAGGTAGTGCTAGGAAAAGACAACAAAGGCCACATTTGTTCACACCCAGTCCCTAGCTGTCATATATAATGCACCGAAACCACAGCTCCCTTTCCACATCCAGGCAACACAGAACTTTCCATGGTTTACCCCAGATGCTTCACATGCCCTGGTTCAATCCACCGACAGCACGTCGACCCCGGTATACCACATCATTCCAATTCACTCTATTCCTTGCATGCCTTTCACCCTCCTGCATGTTCAGGCCCCGGTCACTCAAAATCTTTTTCACTCCATCTTTCCACCTCCAATTTGGTCTCCCACTTCTCCTCGTTCCCTCCACCTCTGACACATATATCCTCTTTCTCAATCTTTCCTCACTCATTCTCTCCATGTGACCAAACCATTTCAAAACACCCTCTTCTGCTCTCTCATCCACACTCTTTTTATTACCACACATCTCTCTTACCCTTTCATTACTTACTCGATCATACCACCTCACACCACATATTGTCCTCAAACATCTCATTTCCAGCACATCCACCCTCCTCTGCACAAGTCTATCTATGTATCTGAGTAGGAGGGATGGTCAGGACATTATCAGATGGCATATTAATTGATAGGTGTGTAAAAGAGAGACTTTTGGTAGTAAATGTGCTGAGAAAGTCAGCTAGTGGGATATCTGATCACTATCTTGTGGAGGTGAGGTTGAAGTTTTGTAGAGGTTTTCGAGAAAGAGGAGAAAACATAGGGGAGAAGAGAGTGGTGAGAGTAAATGAGCTTGGAAAGGAGACTTATGAGAAGAAACACTTGGAGATTTTGAATGTAGAATGGCAAAGGTAAGAGTAAATGAAGCAAGTGGGACTGGTGAGGAATGGGAGGTATTTAGGGAAGCAGTGATGGCATGTGCAAGACACGCATGTGGCGTGTGAAAAGTCAGAGGTGGGCAGATTAGAAAAGATAGTGAGTGGTGGGATGAAGAAGTAAAGTTGCTAATGAAAGAGAAAAGATAAGTGTTTGTGTGGTACTTACAGGGAAGGAGTGTAAATGATTGGCAGATATATAACAGAAAGCAGCAGGAGGTCAATAGGAAGGTGCAGGAATTGAAAAATGGGGCATATGAGAGTTGGGGTGAAAGAGTATCATTAAACTTTTGGGAGCATAAAGATATGTTTTGGAAGGAGGTAAATAATTTAAACTTTTTTTAAAACTTGTATTCCCAATACAATAAAAAAATGAAGGAGCAAATACACAGGCCAAGTGAGGATTTTTCCCTCTGAAGCTCAGTCATCTGTTCTTTAAGCTACCTTGCAAAAAGGGGGAAATGGCAAATATGTATTATCCTTGGGGATATGGGAGACAAGGTTGATAAGAGAAAGATTTTGTTAGTAAAAATATCATATGAAACTAAATATACTCAACATTCACAAGTCTATCAAAGATTGCAGTGTTGCTGAGCACTGCTGCCATGCTGTGACAGTGCATTAATACTAAACCTCCTAGCATGCTCTCCATAATCTCCTGCAACTTATGCCTTGAAGAAAAAATTTGTTGCAATTTAGGATGTGGACTGGCTGGTTATCTTTATGCTCTCACTGTTCCCAAGTATCATTTTAATGGTATACAAAGCTAATCTAAGTGACTGACCCAAATGTGCCAGACGCTCACCTGCCTCAACCCTGCGTATCAGTAGCATTTTCAAGTATCTATCAATCCTCTCCTAGGCACCTTGGATGCTTTCATATACTCACACTTGAAAGTAACACTCTAGACAAGATGTATGTACAGTGTTTTCTAAACATCCATACGAGACATTTAAAGAAAGCAATCAAAACTGGACTGATGCGAATAATGGCAGACTGTGCACAAATGGCTGAGAATGAACACAAAGATGGCAATACATGCATTCATCTGTTCTTATTCTTCTACATCTGATGGCTATATCTTTTAATTTATCTACATCTCTGATGCCCATTCCTTTCAGGAACTCCTTCAAGGTAGTAGCCATGGGAAAAGTCTCCAAAACTGGTGGACTTCACTGCTGTTTCTTAGCCTTTAATGCCTCACTCTTTGCAGGCCACTGGCAGACAGCAACTCTAGCACAGCATTTCCAGAGGCTCCTACCTCATGTTACTATTTACTACTTCCACCTAATCTTTCTCCCAAATGCTCCAGTCTAATGTTCTTACCTACTAATTTTATCTAATGCTCCTACCATTTTGCCAAGAGGCAGGGTTAGCAAACAGTGCTCACCACAGGAAAATCTAGAGTTATGAGGGATGAGTTGTGAGACTTTAGTGTTGTCAAGTGTTACATGTAACAAAGATAGACTGTATATTTGTGGACAGAATGCCAGTGGTCCATGCATAGGCAATGCAGAAAGAAAATTACCTAACTGGGTCAGAGAAGTGCAACTTGACAACCAGTGAACTGCTGGCTCACTACTTAACTGTCACTAGTACTGGTCATATAACTCCCTGGTTGGTGGTTGCCTACCAAAAACTACCTACAAGGCATATGTGTCTCTCTAATACTTCCATTTTCCATTCCTACACTTTTGGCATTCTTACCCATTCCAATTCATTGTAAAAATTATGAAGCTTACAAGAGAAGACACTAACTTTCTTCAAACATAAGCTCAAGAAATTGTTGTACACTAAAGCTTATTCATTTACCTTCATGTTCCTCTTCCTCATGGCTTTGTTTTCTTCCTTCTCCTTCTTAGCTAAGTTGAATACAACATCCTCATACACTTCACGACGCTCAGACTCAGGTACAGCTTTCCAAAGCTGCAAAAAATTTACCAATTCAATTTTGGTACAAACACACAGGAAAAGGTACACTTTTCCTCTCAGCCTAAATTTCTTAACACTAATAACTCCAAGATTTCATCAATAATGAAAGAGAAAAAGAAAAAAAAGAAGTTTACTTACAAAAAAAGGTAACATTTCGATATGATACTGCTGCTTATACTTTTTACCAACAAGTTTGTGTGTACTTAAATTTTAATATCCAAATCATCAGACTGTTTGTCATTATCTTTTTTACTCCATCCTCCCATCTATAATTTAATCTCCCCATTCTCCTTGTTCCCCCCACTTCTGACACATGCATGCTCTTTCCTTCCATATGTCTAAACCAATTCAGCACACCCTCTTCAGCTCTCTCAACCACACTCTTTTCACTACCATACCTCCCTCTAACCCTTTCATTATTTACTCAATAAAACCACCTCAAATCACATCTTGTCTTCAAACATTTCATTTCCAACACATCTACCCTCCTCCGCACAGCCTCATCTATAGTACATGCCTCGCATCCATTTAATACAGTTGGGTGTACTATACCTTCAAACTTAACCATTTTTGCTCCCCTAAATAAGGCTCCCCACAAATTCTTCATTGCTCCCACAACCTTTATAACCTCACTTCTGTTTCCATGGTTCATTTGCTGCCATGTCCACTCCCGGGTATCTAAAACACTGCACTTCCTCCTATTCTTCTCCATTCACACTCAGACCCAAACTAACATGTCCCTTAACCTATCACCAGAGCTGTGTCATCAGCAAACAACTGATTCAACTTCCCAGGCCGTCTCATTGCCTACAAAATAAATACTCACCCCTCTTTCCAAGAGTCTCAGATTTACATTTCTCATCACCCCATCCATAAACAAATTCAACAGCCCTAGTAACATCACAATCCCTGCCACAGACCAACTTACACTTGGAAACATTCACTCTTCTCTCTTTCTACTCATACACATGCCTTAAACCCTTGATGGAAAAACAAAAAGTCCACTCCCAGGACAACCCAGCCCCACAGGAAACAGCATCACCACCTCCTATGTCAGTGAACAGAGCCAGGAAACAGAAAAAAAAAAAAAGGCCACATCCACTCACACTCATTCTCTAGCTCTCATGTGTAATGCACCAAAACCACGGCTCCCTATCCACATCCTGGCTCTACAGACCTTTCCATAGTTTACCCTAGATGCTTCACAAGCCCTAGTTCACTGCACTGACAGCACATCAACCCCAGTATACCAAACCTTCTAATTCACTCTATGTCATGAACACTTTTCACCCTCCAGCATGTTCAACTCCTGATCACTCAAAATCTTTTTCACTCCAACCTTCCACCTCCAACTTGGTCTCCCACTTCTCCTTGTTCCCTCCAACTCTGACACATATATCCTCTTTGTCAGCCTTTCCTCACTCATTCTCTCCGTATGTCCAAACCATTTCAACTCACCCTCTTCTGCTCTCTCAACCACACTCTTCTCGTTACCATGTGTAGAAATGATTTGGACATATGGTGAGAATGAGTAAAGAAAGGTTCACAAAGAGGATGTGTGTCAGAAGTTGAGGGAACAAGGAGAAACAGGAGATGGGAAGATGGAGAGAAAAAGATTTTTGGCGATCAAGACCTTAACATGCAGGAGGGTGAAAGGTGTGCACGGAATAGAGAAAATTGGAACAATGTGGTATACTGAGGTCGACATGTCATCAATGGACTGAACCAGAGTATGTAAAACATATGGAGTAATCCATGGAAAGGTCTATAGGGACTGGATGTGGTTTTAGCAATTTAAACTTAACAGCTCATGTATGGATGTGAGTGGATGTGGTCTTTCTTCATCTGTTTCCTGGAGCTACCTTGCCACTACAGGGAGTGGCAGTGCTCTTTCCTATGGGGCAGGGTGGTGCTGGGAATGGATGAAGGCAAGCAAGAGTGAATATGTACAAGTGTATATGTGTGTGTGTGTATATTTTCTTTTTTTTTTTTTTTTTTTTTTATACTTTGTCGCTGTCTCCCGCGTTTGCGAGGTAGCGCAAGGAAACAGACGAAAGAAATGGCCCACCCCCCCCATACACATGTACATACACACGTCCACACACGCAAATATACATACCTACACAGCTTTCCTTGGTTTACCCCGGACGCTTCACATGCCTTGATTCAATCCACTGACAGCACGTCAACCCCTGTATACCACATCGCTCCAATTCACTCTATTCCTTGCCCTCCTTTCACCCTCCTGCATGTTCAGGCCCCGATCACACAAAATCCTTTTCACTCCATCTTTCCACCTCCAATTTGGTCTCCCTCTTCTCCTCGTTCCCTCCACCTCCGACACATATATCCTCTTGGTCAATCTTTCCTCACTCATTCTCTCCATGTGCCCAAACCATTTCAAAACACCCTCTTCTGCTCTCTCAACCACGCTCTTTTTATTTCCAAACATCTCTCTTACCCTTACGTTACTTACTCGATCAAACCACCTCACACCACACATTGTCCTCAAACATCTCATTTCCAGCACATCCATCCTCCTGCGCACAACTCTATCCATAGCCCACGCCTCGCAACCATACAACATCGATGGAACTACTATTCCTTCAAACATACCCATTTTTGCTTTCCGGGATAATGTTCTCGACTTCCACACATTTTTCAAGGCTCCCAAAATTTTCGCCCCCTCCCCCATCCTATGATCCACTTCCGCTTCCATGGTTCCATCCGCTGACAGATCCACTCCCAGATATCTAAAACACTTCACTTCCTCCAGTTTTTCTCCATTCAAACTCACCTCCCAATTGACTTGACCCTCAAC
Source organism: Panulirus ornatus (assembly GCF_036320965.1). Taxonomy (NCBI): domain Eukaryota; kingdom Metazoa; phylum Arthropoda; class Malacostraca; order Decapoda; family Palinuridae; genus Panulirus; species Panulirus ornatus. Next base: position 19,658,569 of record NC_092250.1, on the reverse strand, counting down.
CCTACTGTACCTAATAACCTTGCTCTTATTCACATTTACTCTTAACTTTCTTCTTCCACACACTTTACCAAACTCCGTCACCAGCTTCTGCAGTTTCTCACATGAATCCGCCACCAGCGCTGTATCATCAGCCTTACATCCTCGATAAAAACTTTTCACTGCTTCTAACAACTTGCTTCCCACACCATATATTCTTAATACCTTCCACAGAGTATCTCTATCAACTCTATCATATGCCTTCTCCAGATCCATAAATGCTACATACAAATCCATTTGCTTTTCTAAGTATTTCTCACATACATTCTTCAAAGCAAACACCTGATCCACACATCCTCTACCACTTCTGAAACCACACTGCTCTTCCCCAATCTGATGCTCTGTACATGCCTTCACCCTCTCAATCAATACCCTCCCATATAATTTACCAGGAATACTCAACAAACTTATACCTCTGTAATTTGAGCACTCACTCTTATCCCCTTTGCCTTTGTACAATGGCACTATGCACGCATTCCGCCAATCCTCAGGCACCTCACCATGAGTCATACATACATTAAATAACCTTACCAACCAGTCAACAATACAGTCACCCCCTTTTTTAATAAATTCCACTGCAATACCATCCAAACCTGCTGCCTTGCCGGCTTTCATCTTCCGCAAAGCTTTTACTACCTCTTCTCTGTTTACCAAATCATTTTCCCTAACCCTCTCACTTTGCACACCACCTCGACCCAAACACCCTATATCTGCCACTCTGTCATCAGACACATTCAACAAACCTTCAAAATACTCATTCCATCTCCTTCTCACATCACCACTACTTGTTATCACCTCCCCATTTACGCCCTTCACTGAAGTTCCCATTTGCTCCCTTGTCTTACGCACCCTATTTACCTCCTTCCAGAACATATATATATATATATATATATATATATATATATACACACAAACGCGGGAGACAGCGACAAAGCAAAAAAATATATATATATATATATATATATATATATATATACATTTTTTTTTTTTTTTTTTTTCCAAAAGAAGGAACAGAGAAGGGGGCCAAGTGAGGATAATCCCTCAAAGGCCCAGTCCTCTGTTCTTAACGCTACCTCGCTAATGCGGGAAATGGCGAATAGTATGAAAGAAAGAAAGAAAGATATATATATATATATTCTTTCTTTCTTTCAAACTATTCGCCATTTCCCGCATTAGTAAGGTAGCGTTAAGAACAGAGGACTGGGCCTTTGAGGGAATATCCTCACCTGGCCCCCTTCTCTGTTCCTTCTTTTGGAAAATTAAAAAAAAAAAAAAAAAAAAGAGAGGGGAGGATTTCCAGCCCCCCGCTCCCTCCCCTTTTAGTCGCCTTCTACGACACGCAGGGAATACGTGAGAAGTATTCTTTCTCCCCTATCCCCAGGGATTATATATATATATATATATATATTTTTTTTTTTTTTTTTTTTTTTTTATACTTTGTCGCTGTCTCCCGCGTTTGCGAGGTAGCGCAAGGAAACAGACGAAAGAAATGGCCCAACCCCCCCCCATACACATGTATATACATACGTCCACACACGCAAATATACATACCTACACAGCTTTCCATGGTTTACCCCAGACGCTTCACATGCCTTGATTCAATCCACTGACAGCACGTCAGCCCCGGTATACCACATCGCTCCAATTCACTCTATTCCTTGCCCTCCTTTCACCCTCCTGCATGTTCAGGCCCCGATCACACAAAATCTTTTTCACTCCATCTTTCCACCTCCAATTTGGTCTCCCTCTTCTCCTCGTTCCCTCCACCTCCGACACATATATCCTCTTGGTCAATCTTTCCTCACTCATTCTCTCCATGTGCCCAAACCATTTCAAAACACCCTCTTCTGCTCTCTCAACCACGCTCTTTTTATTTCCACACATCTCTGTTACCCTTACGTTACTTACTCGATCAAACCACCTCACACCACACATTGTCCTCAAACATCTCATTTCCAGCACATCCATCCTCCTGCGCACAACTCTATCCATAGTCCACACCTCGCAACCATACAACATTGTTGGAACCACTATTCCTTCAAACATACCCAGTTTTGCTTTCCGAGATAATGTTCTCGACTTCCACACATTCTTCAAGGCTCCCAGAATTTTCGCCCCCTCCCCCACCCTATGATCCACTTCCGCTTCCATGGTTCCATCCGCTGCCAGATCCACTCCCACATATCTAAAACACTTCACTTCCTCCAGTTTTTCTCCATTCAAACTCACCTCCCAATTGACTTGACCCTCAACCCTACTGTACCTAATAACCTTGCTCTTATTCACATTTACTCTTAACTTTCTTCTTTCACACACTTTACCAAACTCAGTCACCAGCTTCTGCAGTTTCTCACATGAATCAGCCACCAGCGCTGTATCATCAGCGAACAACAACTGACTCACTTCCCAAGCTCTCTCATCCCCAACAGACTTCATACTTGCCCCTCTTTCCAAAACTCTTGCATTCACCTCCCTAACAACCCCATCCATAAACAAATTAAACAACCATGGAGACATCACACACCCCTGCCGCAAACCTACATTCACTGAGAACCAATCACTTTCCTCTCTTCCTACACGTACACATGCCTTACATCCTCGATAAAAACTTTTCACTGCTTCTAACAACTTTCCTCCCACACCATATATTCTTAATACCTTCCACAGAGCATCTCTATCAACTCTATCATATGCCTTCTCCAGATCCATAAATGCTACATACAAATCCATTTGCTTTTCTAAGTATTTCTCACATACATTCTTCAAAGCAAACACCTGATCCACACATCCTCTACCACTTCTGAAACCACACTGCTCTTCCCCAATCTGATGCTCTGTACATGCCTTCACCCTCTCAATCAATACCCTCCCATATAATTTACCAGGAATACTCAACAAACTTATACCTCTGTAATTTGAGCACTCACTCTTATCCCCTTTGCCTTTGTACAATGGCACTATGCACGCATTCCGCCAATCCTCAGGCACCTCACCATGAGTCATTTTTTTTTTTTTTTTTTTTTTTTTATACTTTGTCGCTGTCTCCCGCGTTTGCGAGGTAGCGCAAGGAAACAGACGAAAGAAATGGCCCACCCCCCCCCCCCATACACATGTACATACACACATCCACACACGCAAATATACATACCTACACAGCTTTCCATGGTTTACCCCAGACGCTTCACATGCATTGATTCAATCCACTGACAGCACGTCAACCCCTGTATACCACATCGCTCCAATTCACTCTATTCCTTGCCCTCCTTTCACCCTCCTGCATGTTCAGGCCCCGATCACACAAAATCTTTTTCACTCCATCTTTCCACCTCCAATTTGGTCTCCCTCTTCTCCTCGTTCCCTCCACCTCCGACACATATATCCTCTTGGTCAATCTTTCCTCACTCATTCTCTCCATGTGCCCAAACCATTTCAAAACACCCTCTTCTGCTCTCTCAACCACGCTCTTTTTATTTCCACACATCTCTCTTACCCTTACGTTACTTACTCGATCAAACCACCTCACACCACACATTGTCCTCAAACATCTCATTTCCAGCACATCCATCCTCCTGCGCACAACTCTATCCATAGCCCACGCCTCACAACCATACAACATTGTTGGAACCACTATTCCTTCAAACATACCCATTGTTGCTTTCCGAGATAATGTTCTCGACTTCCACACATTCTTCAAGGCCCCCAGAATTTTCGCCCCCTCCCCCACCCTATGATCCACTTCCGCTTCCATGGTTCCATCCGCTGCCAGATCCACTCCCAGATATCTAAAACACTTTACTTCCTCCAGCTTTTCTCCATTCAAACTTACCTCCCAATTGACTTGACCCTCAACCCTACTGTACCTAATAACCTTGCTCTTATTCACATTTACTCTTAACTTTCTTCTTTCACACACTTTACCAAACTCAGTCACCAGCTTCTGCAGTTTCTCACATGAATCAGCCACTAGCGCTGTATCATCAGCGAACAACAACTGACTCACTTCCCAAGCTCTCTCATCCCCAACAGACTTCATACTTGCCCCTCTTTCCAAAACTCTTGCATTCACCTCCCTAACAACCCCATCCATAAACATTTTAAACAACCATGGAGACATCACACACGCATGCCGCAAACCTACATTCACTGAGAACCAATCACTTTCCTCTCTTCCTACACGTACACATGCCTTACATCCTCGATAAAAACTTTTCACTGCTTCTAACAACTTGCCTCCCACACCATATATTCTTAATACCTTCCACAGAGCATCTCTATCAACTCTATCATATGCCTTCTCCAGATCCATAAATGCTACATACAAATCCATTTGCTTTTCCAAGTTGTTCTCACATACATTCTTCAAAGCAAACACCTGATCCACACATCCTCTACCACTTCTGAAACCACACTGCTCTTCCCCAATCTGATACTCTGTACATGCCTTCACCCTCTCAATCAATACCCTCCCATATAATTTACCAGGAATACTCAACAAACTTATACCTCTGTAATTTGAGCACTCACTCTTATCCCCTTTGCCTTTGTACAATGGCACTATGCACGCATTCCGCCAATCCTCAGGCACCTCACCATGAGTCATACATACATTAAATAACCTTACCAACCAGTCAATAATACAGTCACCCCCTTTTTTAATAAATTCCACTGCAATACCATCCAAACCTGCTGCCTTGCTGGCTTTCATCTTCCACAAAGCTTTTACTACCTCTTCTCTGTTTACCAAATCATTTTCCCTAACCCTTTCACTTTGCACACCACCTCGACCAAAACACCCTATATCTGCAACTCTATCATCAAACACATTCAACAAACCTTCAAAATACTCACTCCATCTCCTTCTCACATCCCCACTACTTGTTATCACCTCCCCATTTGCGCCCTTCACTGAAGTTCCCATTTGCTCCCTTGTCTTACGCACTTTATTTACCTCCTTCCAGAACATCTTTTTATTCTCCCTCAAATTTAATGATACTCTCTCACCCCAACTCTCATACATACCTATGTATATATTCATATTTGCTTGTCTTCATCCGTTCCTGTCGCTACCCCACCACACAGGAAGCAGCATCGTTACCCCGATTCAGTGAGGTAGCACCAGGAAAACAGACAAAAAAGGTACATTCATTCACACACTAGTTGTCATGTGTAATGTACTGAAACATTCCATCAATAGTATAAACAATCTATCAAATATAACAATTACAACCAACTGCAGTTTTCAATTGTCAAGACCTATTCATACATGAAGAGCTCATCTCCATACCGTGATTTATTCCACATTGTAATACTAAACAGAATATAATCTTTACATAGCTTCCCAAGGTAACAAGCTTCTTAATAAAAAAAAAAAAAAAATACAAGGGAACACGCTTCTTAATAAAGAAAAGAAAAATCTGAATAATCTTTATGCACATACTGCTTTCCCCACTTCTCAAGGTTACAAACTTCATTGCAAAATAGAAATATATGAAATACCTCTAAGTGCTGAAACATCTCATGGCAGCGGTAGTACTTGACAGTAGAGTTCATACGTTCACTGTTTAGTAAAAACTGCTCCAGATCTTCCTTTGCTTTCTTGGCTCGTAGTCGTTGCTCCTCCTGTAATTTAAGAAAATAACAAAAAATTCCCTACAAAACATATTTTCACTAGTGTTTAGTTTCTACAACAGCCTGCAAACTTCTAGCCATTATAGCAGCTGCTTCAAGAAATACAACATGATTTCTTTTATAGTAGCTGAGGCAGCAAGAGCAACTAAATGGGAGGGGGCTTAGCAACAAATGGAACCATGAAAATGGAAGTGAGTCATAGGGTGGGAGTGGGGTCAAAGGTTCTGGGAATGATGAAGAATGTGTGAAAAGAGAGACATTATCTCAGGGAGCAAAAATGGGTATGTTTGAAGGAACAGTAATTCCAACAATATTAAACGATGGCAAGGAATGGGCTATTCATAAGGTTGTACAGAGGAGGGTGGATGTGTTGGAAATAATATGTTTGAGGACAGTATGTGTTGTGAGGTGGTTTGATCAAGTAAGAAATAAAAGGGTAAGAGAGATGAGTGGTAAGAAAAAGTGTGGTTGAGAGAGATGAGTGGTAAAAAAAAAGTGTGGTTGAGAGAGCAGAAGAGGGTGTTGAAATGGTTTGGACACATAGAGAGAATGAGAGGAAAGATTGACAGAGAGGATATATGTGTCAGAGGTGGAGGGTGTGTTGAAATGGTTTGGACACATGGAGAGAATGAGAGGAAAGATTGACAGAGAGGATAAATGTGTCAGAGGTGGAGGGAAGAAGAAGTGGGAGACCAAACTGGAGGTGGAAGGATGGAGTGAAAAAGATTTTGAGCAATCGGGGCCTGACCATACAAGAGGGTGAAAGGCGTGCAAGAAAGAGAGTGAATTGGAACAATGTGGTATAACGGGGTTGACGTGCACGAGGTACCACAAGGAAACAGACAAAAAATGGCCCAACCACCCACATACACATATATATACATAAACACCCATCCACACACATATACATACATACACATTTCAACAAATACATACATATACATGCACAGGCATATACATATATACACATGTACATATTCAAACTTGCTGCCTTCATTCATTCCTGTCACCACCCTGCCACACATGAAATACATGAAATAGCATTCCCCCTCCTCCAGCGAGGTAGCGCCAGGAAAAGACAAAAAAGGCCACGTTTGCTCACACTCAGTCTCTAGCTGTCATAAGTAATGCAGCAAAACCACATCTCCCTTTCCACATCCACGCTGCACAGACCTTTCCATGGTTTACCCCAAACGCTTCACATGCTCTGGTTCAGTCCACTGACAGCACATCCATCCCGGTATACCACATCATTCCAATTCACTCTATTCCTTGCATGCCTTTCACCCTCCTCTATGTTCAGGCCCCGATTGCTCAAAATCTTTTTCACTTCATCCTTCCACCTCCAATTTGGTCTCCTACTTCTCTATCCCTCCACCTCTGACATATATATTCTCTTTGTCAATCTTTCCTCACTCATTCTCTCCACGTGTTCAAACCATTTCAACGTACCCTCTTCTGTTCTCTCAACCACATTCTTCTTATTACCACACATCCCTCTTACCATTTCATTACTTATTTGATCAAACCACCTCACACCACATATTGTCCTCAGACATTCCATTTCCAACACATCCACCCTTCTCTGCACAACCGTATCTAAAGCCCGTGCCTCGCAACCATATGACATTGTTGGAACCACTATTCCTTTAAACATACTGATTTTTGCTTTCCGAGATAACGTTCTTGCCTTCCATACATTATTCAATGATCCCACGACCTTCACCCCCTTCCCCACCCTGCGATTCACTTCCACTTCCATGATTCCATCTTTTGCTAAGTCCACTCCCAAATATCTAAAACACTTCACTTCCTCCAGTTTTTCTCCATTCAAACTTAACTCCCAATTAAATTGTCCCTCAGCCCTACTGAACCTAATAACCTTGCTCTTATTCACTTTTACTCTCAGCTTTCTTCTTTCACACACTTTACCAAACTCAGTCATCAACCTCTGCAGTTTCTCACCCGAATCAGTCACCAACGCTATATCATCAGCGAACAACAACTGACTCTCTTCCTAAGCCCTCTCATCCACAACAGACTGCATACCTGCCCCTCTCTCCAAAACTCTTGCATTCACCTACCTAACCACCCCATTCATAAACAAATCAAACAACCATGGAGAAATCACGCACCCCTGTCGCAAATGGACATTCACTGGGAACCATAATTACTCACCTTTATCTATTCCCGGCACCACCCCTCCCCACGTAAAACAGCATCACCACCTCCTGCATTAGTGAGTTATCACCAGGAAACACAAAGAAAAGCCACAGCCGCTCATATATAAGTTGAGAGTAAATGTGAAAAAAGTAAGGGTATTAGGATCAGCAGGGTTGAGGGACAGGTTAGTTGGGATGTGAGTCTAAGTGGAGAAAAACTGGAAGAAGTGAATGGTTTTAATATCAAAGAGTGAACCTGCCAGCAGATGGAACCATGAAAGCAAATGTGAGTCATAGGGTGGGGGAGGGGAAAAAGTTCTGGAAGCATTGAAGAATAGGTAGAAACTCAAGAGAACATCACAAGGGAGGGCAAAAATAGTTATGTTTAAAAGAATAGTGCTCCCAACAATATTATATACATGTAAGACATGGGATATACATATGGTTGAGCAGAACAGGGTGAAAGTGTTGGAAATGAAATGTTTAAAGACAAAATGTAAAGGGAAGAGCTGTGTGAAGTAAAGAGTCTAGCCGAGAGAGCAGATGAGGGGATGCTGAAGTGGTTTGGACATATGGAGAGAGTGAGCAAGGACAGATTGACAAAGGGGGTACAAGTGTCAGAAGTGGTGGGAACAAAAAGAGTGGGGAGACCAAATTGGATATGGAAGGATGGAGTCAATGACATTTTGATCGATTGGGGCCTGACTGCAGAAGGATGAATGATGTGCATGGAACAGAGTGAATTGGGATGATGTGGTATACTGGGGTCAACGTGCTGTCAATGGACTGAACCAGGGGATGTGAGTCGTCCATGGTAAACCAGGGAAAGGTCTGTAAAGCCTGGATGTGGATGGGGAGATATGGTTTTGGGTGCATAATATATGACAGCCAGAGAATGGATGTGAGCAGATGTGGCCTTCCTTTGTGTTTCCTAGCACTACTCTGCTGACACAGGGGGTGGCAATCGGGAATGGAAAATTTGTGCTGTTTCCTATGAGGTGGTGGGGTCACAGTATATACAGAGCTGCCAACCATTAAGTTTTTAGTGTTTATTACATTTTTCTAGATAAACAAGGCAGTACAATTTTTCTTAGTAAAATACCTTTTTTTTTTTTTTCAAATTCTGGTATGTTTATGTATTGTGCATGTAAATTTCTTATCAGGAAAAGCGTGCAAATCTTCCCAGAATCATGTTTGCTATCATCAGTTGCTCACAGCAATGCTGAAGATGAAAGAATTTTCAGTCTGGTAAGGGAAAACTCAACTGAATTTTGCCCAAGTCTTAGCACACAAACTATCAGATTTCCTCATACAGAAAGAATATAGCTGTGCTAGAAAAAACAGGTGTCATCAAGTGAAGTTCAGTGAAAGGCTTCTGGAGAAGTACAAACATGCAACCACTGCTTTTAGCAAAAAGCTCTCTAACCAGGACTATTTATGTGTGGAGAAACAAACATTAGAACCTCTGCTGACCTAGTTCAAGGACCGAAAATGAAACACTACTGACGAGATACTTTGTTGGTTTTAAAGTGAACATTTGTGGACATGTAGATAGAAGAATGGAGATAACAGCTTGAGTACTGGACATAATTTCCTGAAATGACAGTGCAGCCTTTAATGCACATGGTAGTAAGTTTTGTTTTGCAAAATTCCTTCTTTTTGCCAAGTATTCCTTTTTTATATCTTGTTTGTTTGACAAGGTTGGCAACTCTGTTTATAGGACCTAACATACAGACAGACTATCTATTTATCTATCCATCTATTTCTCTGATGCCTGTTCCCAACTGGAGCTCACTCGAGGGGGTGGCCATGGCAACAGAGCCTCCACAACTAGTAAACTCCAGTGCCACTTCTTAGCCGTCATGCCTCACCCTTTACAGGCCACTGGCAAAGGACAGCTCTAGTGAAGTGTTGCAAAAACTCCTACCTAATGTTCCTACTGACTACTTCCAAAAAATGCTTCTGCCTAATGTTCGCACCTACAATTTAAACCTAATGCCCCTACACCTTAAGTGGCAATTGTAAGAGTACAGGACAGTTGAATCTTCTTAAACACCTGTCTGGTGACAAAAATACTTCTTTAGGCTAATAATGATACAATAAGTTGGCTGAATATTCACAGAGGTGTGCAAAAATTTAAATCGTCATATGGTGCTGGCTGCCATCCCAATCAGATCTTTGGGTGACAACGGCAGCCATTTAAGGGTTACAAAGGGAAAAGGTCATAGTTGTCATAATTTTTCTCATGAAAACCTTCATTACGCCATCATTATGATAGAGTTATTGTTCAATATGCCCTTAATAGTAAAACTGAAGTACATACCAAACAGCAATTCTCATACCTTCTCTTCCTTGGCACGCTGGACTTTATATGCATTAAAAGCTTGTTTCTTCTCATTCAATTTGTTGAAAGCTTCATAACGTGCATCATTCTGGATCATCCGGACAGCCTTTTCCCAAGTAGCGTCACTTGGTACACCCTGTGAATTAAAACAATATCAAAATTATAATTATCTTACCTAACTGCTTTTCCCTACAAAATCACAGTTCTGAAATAATATATTTCCTTTCAACTGGGAGGTGAGTTTGAATGGAGACAAACTGGAGGAAGTGAAGTATTTTAGATATCTGGGAGTGGATTTGGCAGCGGATGGAACCACGGAAGCGGAAGTGAATCATAGGGTGGGGGAGGGGGCGAAAATTCTGGGAGCCTTGAAGAATGTGTGGAAGTCGAGAACATTATTTCGGAAAGCAAAAATGGGTATGTTTGAAGGAATAGTGGTTCCAACAATGTTGTATGGTTACGAGGCGTGGGCTGTGGATAGAGTTGTGCACAGGAGGGTGGATGTGCTGGAAATAAGATGTTTGAGTACAACAGGTGGTGTGAGGTGGTTTGATCGAGTAAGTAATAATAGGGTAAGAGAGATGTGTGGTAACAAAAAGAGTGTGGTTGAGAGAGCATAAGAGGGTGTTTTGATATGGTTTGGTAACATGGAGAGAATGAGTGAGGAAAGATTGACCAAGAGGATATATGTGTCGGAGGTGGAGGGAACGAGGAGAAGTGGGAGACCAAATTGGAGGTGGAAAGATGGGGTGAAAAAGATTTTGAGTGATCGGGGCCTGAACATGCAGGAGGGTGAAAGGCGTGCAAGGAATAGAGTGAATTGGAACGATGTGGTATACCGGGGTTGACGTGCTGTCAATGGATTGAACCAGGGCATGTGAAGCGTCTGGGGTAAACCATGGAAAGTTCTGTGGGGCCTGGATGTGGAAAGGGAGCTGTGGTTTCGGTGCATTATTACGTGACAGCTAGAGACTGAGTGTGAACGAATGGGGCCTTTGTTGTCTTTCCTAGCGCTACCTCGCACACACGAGGGGGGAGGGGGTTGTTATTCCATGTGTGGCGAGGTGGTGATGGGAATGAATAAAGGCAGACAGTATGAATTATGTACATGTGTATATATGTATATGTCTGTGTGTGTATATACATGTATACGTTGAGATGTATAGGTATGTATATTTGCGTGTGTGGACTTGTATCTATATACATGTGTATGTGGGTGGGTTGGGCCATTCTTTCGTCTGTTTCCTTGCGCTACCTTGCTAACGCGGGAGACAGCGACAAAGCAAAATAAATAAATAAACATATTCAATATGATTATCACACTGCAGGCAACAGACTTTTCCAATATTCAATAATATTCTCAATGAGTGGCTTTAAAGGCAAGTATAATGATGACTTGAGCTTTGTGAAAATGGTCATAATGTTCACAAACAGCAAAGTACCTTTCTTCAGATATAAAATCAAATGGATAAACATGAGCCACATTTACCTTATCTCGAAGAAATTCTTTGAAAGCTTCCAAAGCCTCTTTTTTGTCCTTAAACACAAGCTGTTTTGACTCTGGCACCTCCTTCACTACTTCTGCTATAATGATAAGATTATTCTATTTTAATTATACATAAAAAGTATATACTGAGATGTATCTACCTACTTTTTTTTTTTTTTTTTTTTTTTTTTAATTTTTAATTTTCCAAAAGAAGGAACAGAGAAGGGGGCCAGGTGAGGGTATTCCCTCAAAGGCCCAGTCCTCTGTTCTTAACGCTACCTCGCTATCGCGGGAAATGGCGAATAGTATGAAAAAAAAAAAAAAAATCAATATAAGAGTGAGTGCTCAAATTACAGAGGTATAAGTTTGTTGAGTATTCCTGGTAAATTATATGGGAGGGTATTGATTGAGAGGGTGAAGGCATGTACAGAGCATCAGATTGGGGAAGAGCAGTGTGGTTTCAGAAGTGATAGAGGATGTGTGGATCAGGTGTTTGCTTTGAAGAATGTATGTGAGAAATACTTAGAAAAGCAAATGGATTTGTATGTAGCATTTATGGATCTGGAGAAGGCATATGATTGAGTTGATAGAGATGCTCTGTGGAAGGTATTAAGAATATATGGTGTGGGAGGCAAGTTGTTAGAAGCAGTGAAAAGTTTTTATCGAGGATGTAAGGCATGTGTACGTGTAGGAAGAGAGGAAAGTGATTGGTTCTCAGTGAATGTAGGTTTGCGGCAGGGGTGTGTGATGTCTCCATGGTTGTTTAATTTGTTTATGGATGGGGTTGTTAGGGAGGTAAATGCAAGAGTCCTGGAAAGAGGGGCAAGTATGAAGTCTGTTGGGGATGAGAGAGCTTGGGAAGTGAGTCAGTTGTTGTTCGCTGATGATACAGCGCTGGTGGCTGATTCATGTGAGAAACTGCAGAAGCTGGTGACTGAGTTTGGTAAAGTGTGTGAAAGAAGAAAGTTAAGAGTAAATGTGAATAAGAGCAAGGTTATTAGGTACAGTAGGGTTGAGGGTCAAGTCAATTGGGAGGTGAGTTTGAATGGAGAAAAACTGGAGGAATTGAAGTGTTTTAGATATCTGGGAGTGGATCTGGCAGCGGATGGAACCATGGAAGCGGAAGTGGATCATAGGGTGGGGGAGGGGGCGAAAATTCTGGGAGCCTTTAAGAATGTGTGGAAGTCGAGAACATTATCTCGGAAAGCAAAAATGGGTATGTTTGAAGGAATAGTGGTTCCAACAATGTTGTATGGTTGCGAGGCGTGGACTATGGATAGAGTTGTGCGCAGGAGGATTGATGTGCTGGAAATGAGATGTTTGAGGACAATGTGTGGTGTGAGGTGGTTTGATCGAGTAAGTAACGTAAGGGTAAGAGAGATGTGTGGAAATAAAAAGAGCGTGGTTGAGAGAGCAGAAGAGGGTGTTTTGAAATGGTTTGGGCACATGGAGAGAATGAGTGAGGAAAGATTGACCAAGAGGATATATGTGTCGGAGGTGGAGGGAACGAGGAGAAGAGGGAGACCAAATTGGAGGTGGAAAGATGGAGTGAAAAAGATTTTGTGTGATCGGGGCCTGAACATGCAGGAGGGTGAAAGGAGGGCAAGGAATAGAGTGAATTGGAGCGATGTGGTATACCGGGGTTGACGTGCTGTCAGTGGCTTGAATCGGGGCATGTGAAGCGTCTGGGGTAAACCATGGAAAGCTGTGTAGGTATGTATATTTGCGTGTGTGGACGAATGTATATACATGTGTATGGGGGTGGGTTAGGCCATTTCTTTCGTCTGTTTCCTTGCACTACCTCGCAAACGTGGGAGACAGCGACAAAGCAAAAAGAAAAAAAAAAATCAATATATTCTGATTAAGTGAGCAAAATATAATCTTCATTTACTAAATGGAATAATTGTAAACCAAAAACAACTATATCAGAACAGAAATACTGAAAGACCACTTCAATTCCATCAAAAATTCAAGGAGGTATCTTCTTCACAAATTCTGAATGTCATGGAAGCACACAAGTAGGACATCAATCCTTTTAAACATTAATCTTTTAATTTAAAACAACACTTACACACATTACATTCAAATATCTTCAATTATCTCTTTCACCTGCTTACAACAAATTTTGAAGGACTTCCATAAAACACTGCCAATGCACCTTTGGCTTATCTTAAACCCCTTCCTCATGGACTTTTATTTATTTTGGATTCCTCTCAATTATTCTTTTTAAACTTGATCGCTGTTTTTCATGTTAGTGAGGTAGAGCTAGGACACGGACGAAGAAAGACGCATCCACTTATACACATGTATATACATACATGTCCACACACGCAAATATACATACCTATACATCTCAACGTATACATATATATACACACACAGACATATAGATATATACACATGTACATAATTCATACAGTCTGCCTTTATTCATTCCCAATGCCACCTCGCCACACCTGTAATAACAACCCCCTCCCCCCTCATGTGTGCGAGGTAGCGCTAGGATTGAATCAGGGCATGTGAAGCGTCTGGGGTAAACCATGGAAAGTTTTGTGTTGCCTGGATGTGGAAAGGGAGCTGTGGTTTCGGGCATTATTGCATGACAGCTAGAGACTGAGTGTGAACGAATGGGGCCTTTGTTGTCTTTTCCTAGTGCTACCTCGCACACATGAGGGGGGGAGGGGGATGGTATTCCATGTGTGGCAAAGGTGGCGATGGGAACGAATAAAGGCAGACAGTGTGAATTGTGTGCATGGGTATATATGTATGTGTCTGTGTGTGTATATATATGTGTACACTGAGATGTATAGGTATGTATATTTGTGTGTGTGGAAAGATGGAGTGAAAAAGATTTTGTGTGATCGGGGCCTGAACATGCAGGAGGGTGAAAGGAGGGCAAGGAATAGAGTGAATTGGATCGATGTGGTATACCGGGGTTGACGTGCTGTCAGTGGATTGAATCAGGGCATGTGAAGCGTCTGGGGTAAACCATGGAAAGCTGTGTAGGTATGTATATTTGCGTGTGTGGACATATGTATATACATGTGTATGGGGGTAGGTTGGGCCATTTCCTTCGTCTGTTTCCTTGTGCTACCTCGCAAACGCGGGAGACAGCGGCAAAAAGAAAAAAAATATATATATATATATATATATATATATATATATTTCTGTTTCCCATTTTAGAAAGTGAATAAGAGCAAGGTTGTTAGGTACAGTAGGGTTGAGGGTCAAGTCAATTGGGAGGTAAGTTTGAATGGAGAAAAACTGGAGGAAGTAAAGTGTTTTAGATATCTGGGAGTGGATCTGGCAGAGGATGGAACCATGGAAGCGGAAGTGAATCATAGGGTGGGGGAGGGGGCGAAAATCCTGGGAGCCTTGAAGAATGTGTGGAGGTCGAGAACATTATCTCAGCAAGCAAAAATGGGTATGTTTGAAGGAATAGTGGTTCCAACAATGTTGTATGGTTGCGAGGCGTGGGCTATGGATAGAGTTGTGCGCAGGAGGATGGATGTGCTGGAATTGAGATGTTTGAGGACAATGTGTGGTGTGAGGTGGTTTGATCGAGTAAGTAATGTAAGGGTAAGAGAGATGTGTGGAAATAAAAAGAGTGTGGTTGAGAGAGCAGAAGAGGGTGTTTTGAAATGGTTTGGGCACATGGAGAGAATGAGTGAGGAAAGATTGACCAAGAGGATATATGTGTCGGAGGTGGAGGGAACGAGGAGAAGTGGAAGATCAAATTGGAGGTGGAAAGATGGAGTGAAAAAGATTTTGTGTGATTGGGGCCTGAACATGCAGGAGGGTGAAAGGAGGGCAAGGAATAGAGTGAATTGGATCGATGTGGTATACCGGGGTTGACGTGCTGGCAGTGGATTGAATCAGGGCATGTGAAGCGTCTGGGGTAAACCATGGAAAGTTTTGTGTTGCCTGGATGTGGAAAGGGAGCTGTGGTTTCGGGCACTATTGCGTGACAGCTGGAGACAGTGTGAACGAATGGGGCCTTTGTTGTCTTTTCCTAGTGCTACCTCGCACATATGAGGGGGGAGGGGGATGGTATTCCATGTGTGGCGAGGTGGCGATGGGAATGAATAGGGGCAGACAGTGTGAATTGTGTGCATGGGTATATATGTATGTGTCTGTGTGTGTATATATATGTGTACATTGAGATGCATAGGTATGTATATTTGTGTGTGTGGGCATGTGTGTGTGTACATTGTGTATGGGGGTGGGTTGGGCCATTTCTTTCGTCTGTCTCCTTGCGCTACCTCGCAAACGTGGGAGACAAAAAAAAAAAAAAAAAAAAAAAAAAAAAAAAAAAATTCTTTCTTTCAAACTATTCGCCATTTCCCGTGTTAGCAAGGTAGCATTAAGAACAGAGGATTGGGCCTCTGAGGGAATATCCTCACCGGGCCCCCTTCTCTGTTCCTTCTTTTGGAAAATTAAAAAAAACAAGAGGGGAGGATTTCCAGCCCCCCGCTCCCTCCCCTTTTAGTTGCCTTCTACGATACGCAGGGAATACCTGGGAAGTATTCTTTCTCCCCCATCCCCAGGGATATATATATATATATATATATATATATATATATATATATATATATATATATTATTTATTATTTATTATACTTTGTCGCTGTCTCCCGCGTTTGCGAGGTAGCGCAAGGAAACAGACGAAAGAAATGGCCCAACCCTCCCCCCCATACACATGTATATACATACGTCCACACATGCAAATATACATACCTACACAGCTTTCCATGGTTTACCCCAGACGCTTCACATGCCCTGCTTCAATCCACTGACAGCACGTCAACCCCGGTATACCACATCGATCCAATTCACTCTATTCCTTGCCCTCCTTTCACCCTCCTGCATGTTCAGGCCCCGATCACACAAAATCTTTTTCACTCCATCTTTCCACCTCCAATTTGGTCTCCCTCTTCTCCTTGTTCCCTCCACCTCCGACACATATATCCTCTTGGTCAATCTTTCCTCACTCATCCTCTCCATGTGCCCAAACCACTTCAAAACACCCTCTTCTGCTCTCTCAACCACGCTCTTTTTATTTCCACACATCTCTCTTACCCTTACGTTACTTACTCGATCAAACCACCTCACACCACACATTGTCCTCAAACATCTCATTTCCAGCACATCCATCCTCCTGCGCACAACTCTATCCATAGCCCATGCCTCGCAACCATACAACATTGTTGGAACCACTATTCCTTCAAACATACCCATTTTTGCTTTCCGAGATAATGTTCTCGACTTCAACACATTCTTCAAGGCTCCCAGGATTTTCGCCCCCTCCCCCACCCTATGATCCACTTCCGCTTCCATGGTTCCATCCGCTGCCAGATCCACTCCCAGATATCTAAAACACTTCACTTCCTCCAGTTTTTCTCCATTCAAACTTACCTCCTAATTGACTTGACCCTCAACCCTACTGTACCTAATAACCTTACTCTTATTCACATTTACTCTTAACTTTCTTCTTTCACACACTTTACCAAACTCAGTCACCAGCTTCTGCAGTTTCTCACATGAATCAGCCACCAGCGCTGTATCATCAGCGAACAACAACTGACTCACTTCCCAAGCTCTCTCATCCACAACAGACTTCATACTTGCCCCTCTTTCCAAAACTCTTGCATTCACCCCCCTAACAACCCCATCCATAAACAAATTAAACAACCATGGAGACATCACACACCCCTGCCGCAAACCTACATTCACTGAGAACCAATCACTTTCCTCTCTTCCTACACGTACACATGCCTTACATCCTCGATAAAAACTTTTCACTGCTTCTAACAACTTGCCTCCCACACCATATATTCTTAATACCTTCCACAGAGCATCTCTATCAACTCTATCATATGCCTTCTCCAGATCCATAAATGCTACATACAAATCCATTTGCTTTTCTAAGTATTTCTCACATACATTCTTCAAAGCAAACACCTGATCCACACATCCTCTACCACTTCTGAAACCACACTGCTCTTCCCCAATCTGATATATATATATATATATATATTATGTGCACATACATATATACATATTCATACTTACTTGCCTTCATCCATTCCTGGAGTTACCCCACCCTACAGGAAACAGCATCGCTACACCCTGCTTCAGAGTGGCAGTGCCAGGAAACAGACAAAAAAATCACATTTGTTCACACTCAGTCTCTAGCTGTCATGTGTAATGCACCGAAACCACAGCTCCCTATCCACATCTAAGCCCTCACTTCCCTTCCATATTCTTTCTTTCTTTCTTTCTTTCATACTATTCGCCATTTCCCGTGTTAGCGAGGTAGCATTAAGAACAGAGGACTGGGCCTTTGAGAGAATATCCTCACCTGGCCCCCTTCTCAGTTCCTTATTTTAAAAAAAAAAAGAAAAAAAATGAGAGAGGAGGATTTCCAGCCCCCCCGCTCCCTCCCCTTTTAGTCGTCTTCTACAACAAGCAGGGAATATGTGGGAAGTATTCTTTCTCCCCTATCCCCTATATATACATACATACATATACATACACATTTTTTTTTTTTTTTTTTTTTTTTTTTTATACTTTGTCGCTGTCTCCCGCGTTTGTGAGGTAGCGCAAGGAAACAGACGAAAGAAATGGCCCAACCCCCCCCCCATACACATGTACATACACACGTCCACACACGCAAATATACATACCTACACAGCTTTCCATGGTTTACCCCAGACGCTTCACATGCCCTGATTCAAGCCACTGACAGCACGTCAACCCCTGTATACCACATGACTCCAATTCACTCTATTCCTTGCCCTCCTTTCACCCTCCTGCATGTTCAGGCCCCGATCACACAAAATCTTTTTCACTCCATCTTTCCACCTCCAATTTGGTCTCCCTCTTCTCCTCGTTCCCTCCACCTCCGACACATATATCCTCTTGGTCAATCTCTCCTCACTCATTCTCTCCATGTGCCCAAACCATTTCAAAACACCCTCTTCTGCTCTCTCAACCACGCTCTTTTTATTTCCACACATCTCTCTTACCCTTACGTTACTTACTCGATCAAACCACCTCACACCACACATTGTCCTCAAACATCTCATTTCCAGCACATCCATCCTCCTGCGCACATCTCTATCCATAGCCCACGCCTCGCAACCATACAACATTGTTGGAACCACTATTCCCTCAAACATACCCATTTTCGCTTTCCGAGATAATACATACACATACTTATACATATATACACATGTAAATATTCATACTTCATCTATTCCAAACGCCAGCCTGCCCCAAACAAAACAGAACAATTCCATGAAGGAAAAAAAAAATTACATATACATTCTACTCTTTTCCCCCACACCAGATTACTGCCCCATGTGTCATCTATACAATATAAGTTCTAATAGCATGAAATGAATTTTACTGTGTAGACAAACATAAACTGAACTATCACTATCTTGACCTGTCAGTCAACACAGGTAAACAATCTTGCCACCTTGCAAAGCTAGGGATAAGGACACAAGCTTTACAAAATTCATTTCCAAACAACTACATGTGGTCTCATGCACTAGTGAATGAAACCATCACCAGTATGATCAAATCTGTTTAAAGTGAAATTCTACTAACTGGATCTACCGCAGCAATCCACTTGTAAATCAATTAAAAATTTCAAGTTAACTGAAGGCGCAGGAAAAAACTGCACTTACAGGCTACACTTTTTTCATACTTTTTTAAATGCTGGGAAAGATATGAGAGGGAAGAGAGTTCCAAAACTTCAAAGAGTTGGGAAAGATGTAGTCAGTTTTCAAAATGGCCCATCCTTGAGTTGCAGTTACTTACATTACCAAGACAGTGCCAATAACAGAAACAAAAACCCTCACTTGCTCACATCCATTCTCTAGCTGTCACGTGTAATGCACTGAAAACACAGCCTTCTATCCATAACCAGGCCCCACAGACATTTTCATAGTTCCCAAACTGCACCATGTGCCTTGGTTCAGTCCACTAATGGCACATCACCTCCTATAAATCACATCACTACAATTCACGCTAGCTATCACACTATATATGGTTTATTTTCTATGAAACAGAAAATGCTGCAAATATCAACCCATTTGGGAGCAAGCTCCTAGAAAAATAATGGAAATTTGAAAAGAGTTGATTAGAATGACAACACTATTTTCAATAACTGAAGCATTTACATATCTACAACTGTGGATGCGAAGTAACTCAAACATATACGGTGCCTGCCAATACAGCTGGTGAGAGTGGGCACAAGGCAATTATATCATGTAAATCACTTTCACCCATTTGAAATAGTGCTGGTGTCTGCCTGTGAATTCAGCACCCTTAAGTGTGCTGTGGCAACTTCATAACATGCCAGCATACCACATGAGGCTGACTCAGTATCAATATAGCTGTTGTAGGAGGCAGGGGTACTTTGTTGTCCTCCCCACTTATACTCTGGATTTTTGTTCCATGTCTGTCTGTTTCAATATCTATCTACCTATCTATCTATCTATGAAAAATGGCCCAACCACTCATATACACATACATATACTTAAATGCCCATACACACACATATATATATAAATATACATATCAACGTAGCGCAAGGTACCTTGCGCTACCTCGCAAACGCGGGAGACAGCGAAAAAAAAAAAATCAACGTATATTTACATATACATAAACAGACACATACACATACACATGTACAGATCCATACTTGCTGCCTTCATCAATTCCCATTGCTACCCCTTTCAGCGAGGTATTTATATACTTATATATTCATATATCCATCATACATAATAGTCACTGTTTCCTGCGTCAGCGAGGTAGCACCAGGAAACAGACAAAGAATGGCCTATCCACTCATATACACTTATATATAACATATAAACATATACATACATAAACATACACAGACATTACATACATACACATGTACCTATTCATTTTTGCTTGTCTTCGTCCATTTTTGTCGCTACCCCATCCCACAGGAAAACAGCATCACCATCCCCTGCTTCAGCGAGGCAGCGCCAGGAATACAGACAAAAAGGCCACATTTGTTCACACTCAGCCCCTAGCTGTCATGTGAGATGGACCAAAACCACAGCTCCCTATCCACACCCAGGCCCCACAGACCTCTCCATGGTTTAACCCAGACTCTTCACATGCCCTGGTTCAGTCCATTGACAGCACATCAACCCCAGTACACCACATCATTCCACTTCACTCTGTTCCTTTCACACCTCTCTCCCTCCTGTATGTTCAGGCCCCGATCGCTCAAAATCTTTTTCACTCCATCCTTCCACCTTCAATTTGGTCTCACGCTTCTCCTTCTTCCCTCCACCTCTGACAAATGTATCCTCTTTGTCAATCTTTCAATCTTTCCTCACTCATTCTCTCCATATGGCCATTTCAATACACCCTCTTCCATTCTCTCAACCACACTCTTTTTATTTCCACACATCTCTCTTACTCTTTCATTACTTACTCGATCAAACAACCTCACACCACAATCTGTCCTCAAACATTTCATTTCCAACACATCCACCATATAATATTGTTGGAACTACTATTCCTTCAAACATACCCATTTTTGCTCTGCAAGATATACATATTTCATTTATCACTTTATCATACTTGATTGCTATTTCCCGAGTCAGCCAGACAAAGAATGGCCAATCCACTAATATAAACACATATATATACATAAACGCCCATACATACACATATACATATACATAACATTTTTTTTTTTTTTTTTTTTATACTTTGTCGCTGTCTCCCACGTTTGCGAGGTAGCGCAAGGAAACAGACGAAAGAAATGGCCCAACCCCCCCCATACACATGTACATACACACGTCCACACACGCAAATATACATACCTACACAGCTTTCCATGGTTTACCCCGGACGCTTCACATGCCTTGATTCAATCCACTGACAGCACGTTAACCCCTGTATACCACATCGCTCCAATTCACTCTATTCCTTGCCCTCCTTTCACCCTCCTGCATGTTCAGGCCCCGATCACACAAAATCCTTTTCACTCCATCTTTCCACCTCCAATTTGGTCTCCCTCTTCTCCTCGTTCCCTCCACCTCCGACACATATATCCTCTTGGTCAATCTTTCCTCACTCATTCTCTCCATGTGCCCAAACCATTTCAAAACACCCTCTTCTGCTCTCTCAACCACGCTCTTTTTATTTCCACACATCTCTCTTACCCTTACGTTACTTACTCGATCAAACCACCTCACACCACACATTGTCCTCAAACATCTCATTTCCAGCACATCCATCCTCCTGCGCACAACTCTATCCATAGCCCACGCCTCGCAACCATACAACATTGTTGGAACTACTATTCCTTCAAACATACCCATTTTTGCTTTCCGGGATAATGTTCTCGACTTCCACACATTTTTCAAGGCTCCCAAAATTTTCACCCCCTCCCCCACCCTATGATCCACTTCCGCTTCCATGGTTCCATCCGCTGACAGATCCACTCCCAGATATCTAAAACACTTCACTTCCTCCAGTTTTTCACCATTCAAACTCACCTCCCAATTGACTTGACCCTCAACCCTACTGTACCTAATAACCTTGCTCTTATTCACATTTACTCTTAACTTTCTTCTTCCACACACTTTACCAAACTCCGTCACCAGCTTCTGCAGTTTCTCACATGAATCCGCCACCAGCGCTGTATCATCAGCGAACAACAACTGACTCACTTCCCAAGCTCTCTCATCCCCAACAGACTTCATACTTGCCCCTCTTTCCAAAACTCTTGCATTTACCTCCCTAACAACCCCATCCATAAACAAATTAAACAACCATGGAGACATCACACACCCCTGCCGCAAACCTACATTCACTGAGAACCATCACTTTCCTCTCTTCCTACACGTACACATGCCTTACATCCTTGATAAAAACTTTTCACTGCTTCTAACAACTTGCCTCCCACACCATATATTCTTAATACCTTCCACAGAGCATCTCTATCAACTCTATCATATGCCTTCTCCAGATCCATAAATGCTACATACAAATCCATTTGCTTTTCTAAGTATATATACATATGTATATATACATATGTATATATACATATGCACAGACATAGACATATATACACATGTACATATTCATACTTGCTTGCCTTTATCCATTCCTGGCGCCATCCTACCCCACAGGATGCATCGCTACCCCTGCTTCAGCAAGGTAATTCCAGGAAAACAGACAAAAAAGGTCACGTTCATTCACACTCAGTCTCTAGCTGTCATGTGTAATGCATCAAGAACACAGCTCCCTTTCCACATCCAGGCCCCACACACCTTTCCATGGTTTACCCCATATGTTTCAAATGCCTTGGTTCAGTCCATTAACAGCACATCAACCCTGGTATACCACATCATTCAAATACACTATATTCTTCGCATGCCTCTCACCCTTCTGTATGTTCAGGCCCCGATCGCTCAAAATCTGGTTCTGCTTCTGCTTCTCATTGTTCCCTCCACCTCTGATACATATATCCTCTTGTCATTCTTTCCATCTGACACGTATATCCTCTTTGTCATTCTGTCCTCACTCATTCTTTCCATATGTCCAAACTATTTCAACACACCCTCTTCTGCTCTCTCAACCAGTCTTTTTATTTCCACACATCTCTCTTACCCTTTCATTACTTACTTACTTACTTACTCGAGTCAAATTCATGAGTGCCAGGTAATTGCAAATGTACCAGTAGTTTTACAATATCTAATGAGCCCTTATACAAATGGATGATGTGTGTAATGACTTACGTTCAACCCAAACTGGAATACGTGGTGCCTGCTTAGTTCCCTCACCTGAAAAAAATACAAGGCAATAATGAAGATGAAGAAATATGCCTCAAGCGGGGATGTGGGTACTAAAGATTGGATTTAAACAGAAGGAAAAGTACTTTGCATACCTACTTTGAAGGAATGAAGGATATGTAGGCAATTTGAAACCACTAGTTTTTTGTAAATTGTTAAAAGGCATACATACAGTCTTCTCACTTGACTAAACCCTATGCACAAAAGGGCCATAACAAGGTGGTAAAATGAGGAGAATGAATAAAAAACACAATGTTAGAAAGCACTTTTACAGGAACGAGGAAGTATTTACCTGGAAAAAAATTGAATTCTCAAGAAGTGAATGCAGTACTAATTAAAACTTTTCCTGAGTATGATGCCATACATTAAACCAATACATCCCTAACATTGTACTTACTTTACAGCTCTTCTAAATATTCTAAGCCTCAAATACAGTATGGGTCTTAACTGTAATTCAAGCAGATTTTATCAAAAGATTTGGAACTGGGTCCATCACAAGCATAAATATACCCTAGAGAAATGAACTGGTAATCACAAATAGCTAAGCCTATTTACACACATATGCATGTCCAGTATCATGCTCAAATCTGCATATCACTGAAGTTCACATGAACTATTATGGCTGGAGCCTCATTACAGAAAAGGTTTAAGGCATCTGGGTCAAAGAAAATTCACAGCATGCAGCCAGCCAGGGATGTGTTATGGCCTTGAGCAAAGCACAGTATCTATCAGTCAGATGTACATCAGAAACACCTTCATGTGAATGTGGCTCAGCAACAGGCAAGTCTCTAATCAGTTAAAATTTTTCCTGAGTGTGATACCACACAGTCAACCAATACTACCAAAACACTGTACCTGTTTCACAACTCTTCTGAAAAATCTAAGCCTTATATATGTATCTTAAATGAAATTCAAGCAGATTTTGGCCTAATTAAGATGAAAAGACCACTGCCCAAGTTCCCCCATCCCCTACAAACTGCATACTCACCCCTTTCTAAAGACTTGCATTTATCTCCCTCACCACCCCATCCATAAAAAAAAATTAAAATAACTATGGTGACATCACAATCCATAAAAAAATTAAAATAACTATGGTGACATCACAAATCCCTGCCACAGACTAAACTTCCCTTGGAACTGCCTACTCTCCTTTCTAATTACTCATATGCAAACCTTACATCCTTGATAAAAACTTCTCACTGCTTCTATCAGCTTTCCTCCTACACCATACATTCTTAATACCTTCCACATGGCATCTCTCTTAATCCCATCATATGCTTCCTCCAGATCCATGAATGTCACGTACAAATCCTTCTGCTTCACCAAGTATTTCTTAATCACATTCCTTAACACAAAAAGGTGATCCAGACATCCACTACTACTTCTGAAACCACATTATATATTGTCTCAAACAGAGGTGAAATATACTCACTTCTAGAGTGATATATCTGATATTGTACATTTAATCAAATGCAATGTGAAAATTGTGACATTCACCAGGTTGAAAAGGAAAGTAACTGAGGTGGTATGGGATGAAAGGTTCCAATCTCCGATTTCTTGTTATTCGCTTTGTTGATGTCAGTGATTTGTTCTGTATGTCTCTCTTCATTCATTCTCTATTCTCATCTATGGGATTTCATTATTTCTAAATCTTTTTTCATAGCTGATTGCTGTTTCCCACATTAGTGAGGTAGCACCAGGAAAAGACAAAGAAAGGCCACATCTGCTCACATCCATTCTCTTGCTGTCATGTGTAATGCACCAAAATCACATCTCCCTATCCACAACCAGGACCAACAGAACTTTTTACAGTTTACCTCATATGCTCCACATGTCCTAGTTCAGTCCACTGACAGCCCATCGACCCAATGTACCACATTGACCCAATTCACTCTATCCTGTGCACACCCTACTGCATGTTTAGGCTCAAATTGCTCAAAATCCTTCCACTCCATCGTTCTTCACTCATTCATTCCATATTCCTAAACTATTTCAGCATACCCACCTCAGCTCTCTCAACCACACTCTTTTTAATGCCACTCACCAATCTTACCCTCGCGTTACTTACTCGATCAAACCACTTCACACCATAAACTGTATTTCAGCATTTCATTTCTAACACAACCATTCTCCTCAACACAGCCTTTTCTACAGCCCATGCCTCATATCCAAATAATATTGCTGGAATTACTATTCCTTCAAACATACCCATTTTCACCCTCCTGGATAACATTCTTTAGTGCTCCCAGAATCTTCAACTCCTCAACCACACTATGACTCACCACTTCAACGGTTCCGTTCACTACCAAGTCCACTCACAGGTATCTAAAACACTTCACTCCCTCCAAGGTTACTACATTCAAACTCACACCCCAATAAACCAGTCCTTCAACCCTGATTTTATTAATATTTACTCTCAACTTCCACCTTTCACACAGACTTCCAAACTCAATCATGAAATACTGCAGTTTCTCACTCGAATCCACCACCAGAGCTGTATCACAAACAAAGAACAACTGACTCATTTCCCAGGCCGTTTCATCCCCCAGAGTCTGCATACTCACCCCTCTCTCGAAGTCTCTCATTTACCTCCCTCACCACCCCATCCATAAACAAACTCAACATCCATGGTGACATCATACATCCCTGCCACAGACAAACCTTAACTGGAACCATTTCCTCCTATCTTCCTACTCATACACATGCCTTACACCCTTGATAAAAAAAATCTCTGGTTCAAGTAGCTTTTCTCCCAAAAAAGCATCTCTATCACCCCAATCAAATGCTTCATCCAAGTCCATATATGCTACATACAAATCCATCTGTTTCTCAAAGTATTTTTCAAACACATTCCTTACAGCAAACAACTAATCCTCACATCCTCTGCCACTTCTGAAACCATACTGCTCCTCCCTAATCTGATGCTCTGTAAATGCTTTCACCCTCTCAATCAATATCATCCCATACAAATTACCAAGTAACTCAACAAACTTATACTTCTGTAGTTTGAACTCACCTTTATCCCTCTTAACTTTATACAATAGTAGAATTTGTCTTTATACAAAGGCAATATACAAGCATTCTGCCAATCCTCAGGCACATAACCATGATCCATATATACAATGAATATCCTTACCAACTAATCAACAACACATTTACCACATTTCTTATCAAATTCAACTGTAATACCATCTACTCAAGCCACCTTAACACATTTTACCTTACATAAGGCTTTCATTACCTATCCTCTCCACCAAACCACTATCCAAGACTCTCTCACTTCACATAACACCCCAACCCAAACACCCTACATCTGCCACTCCAACACCAAACACATTCAACAGTATTTCAAAATACTCATTCCATCTCCTTACTTCATCACTGCCTGTTATCGCTACCTCTTTTGCCCTCTTCACCTATGTTCTCATATGTTTTTTGTGGCATATTATTTACCTCCTTCCTAAGCATCTACTTTTTAAAGATACTCAACTCACCCTAACTCAGATTTGCCCTCTTTTTCAACTGCTCACTCCAACTCTCATTTGCCCTCTTTTTCAACTGCTCACTCCAACTCTCATTTGCCCTCTTTTTCAACCCCTGCACCTTCCTTTTGACCTCCTTTCACTTTCTCTTATACATCCCCTAGTTATCTGCACTCTACCTTATAAGTAACACCCAAAAGCCTTCTTTTCTCTTTCACTAAGAACTACATTTCTTCATCCCACTACTCATTATCAATTCTAATTTGCCCACCTGCCACCTTTCGAATACCACATGAGTCTCTTGCATATGCCATCACTGCTTTCTGAAATACCTCCCTTGCTTTATTTACTTCCACCTTTTGCCATTCTACACCAATCTCCCTAGTACTTCTTCACACAAGTCTCTTTTCCAAGCTCACGTACTCTCATAACTCTCTTTACACCAAAATGGTTCCCTCTTTACTAAAAACCTCTACAAATCTTCACTTTTGTCTCCAAAAGACAGCAATCAAACATTCTGCCAGCTACCTCTCAGCACATTTATATCCAAAAGCTTCTCTTTTATATGCCTATCAATTACTAGGTAATCTAATAATGCTGGCTGGGAATCTCTCCCACTCATAAACATATACTTGCATATGTCCCTCTTTTCATACCATCCATTTCCTAATCACCACTCCTTTTTCAGCATACAACTTCAGAAGTTGTTCACCATTTCCATTCATAACACTGAATACCTTATGCCCCTTAATTCCACCCTCAACTGTTACATTACTTACTTTTGCATTTAAATCACACACCACAAATATCCAGTCTCTTACATCAAAACTGCTGACACTCTCACTCAGCTGCTCCCAAAACACATGCCTATCATGATCTTTCTTCACACAGTCAGATTCATAAGTGCTAATAATCACCCATCTCTCGCCATCCACTTTCATTTTTACCTAAAACAATCTACAATTTACTTCCTTATACTCTATCACACATTCCCATAACTCCTGCTTTAGGAGTAGTGCTACTCTTTCATTAGTTCTTGTCCTCTCAACAGCCCCTGACTTCCAATAGTGCTACTCTTTCATTAGTTCTTGTCCTCTCAACAGCCTCTGACTTCCATAGACATTTCCAAACCATTCTTCCCCTTTAACCTTGAGCATTGTTTCTCTCAATGCCAAAACTTCCAGCTTTCTTCCCTCAAACATACTACCTATTTCTCCTTTCTTCTCACCTTGGTTAAATCCACACACATTCAGACACCCCCAGCCTGAACCTTTGAGAAGAATGAGCATTCCATGCTTGGCTCCTTCTTCTGTTCTTTCTTTTAGAAATTGAAATACATGAAGGTTGGAGTTTTCAGCACTCCACTTCCCCTTCAATGACACAATGGGAATACGAAGGTAGAATTCTTTCTCATACATCTTTTTAATGTTGCCACTTTTGTTACTATCTTTTATTCTTTTTTTCTTGCTCTTATTTTATCTATTCACTTTTTTCTCTTTTTCTATGGAATTCTCTCACGGTTTGTCATAGCCTCTCGTAGCCTCTGAAGATCTCATTCCAATTTGTGTTCCAAGTCATTTCTGTTATCTCTCTCTAGTCCGATTTGTGAAGGTGAAAATTAACACACAACCTGCTGCTGTCCTCAGTTGCTATATCACATTCACAAACATTCCATAATTATCATATTAGACAAAGCTGTGATTTCTACAAAACTGTGATCCGATGCACCTGTTTAACTCACCTCTAAACCTAGAGAGAGAGAGAGAGAGAGAGAGAGAGAGAGGGAGAGGGAGAGAGAGAGAGAGAGAGAGAGAGAGAGAGAGAGAGAGAGAGAGAGAGAGAGAAAGAGAAAGAGAAAGAGAGAGAGAGAGAGAGAGAGAGAGAGATCATAGCACTCACCACACTGTAAATGTGAGTAAATAACAGATGGTGAAGCAACAAAGAAATTTTCATTATTCAAAATGAAATGTATGGCAGGGTGGCGACAGGGATGGATGAAGGTAGCAAGTATGAATATGTACATGTGTATATATGTGTATGTTTTTGTATGTATATGTATGTATACGTTGAAATATATAGGTATGTTTATGTGCGTGTGTGGGCATTTATGTATATACATGTGTATGTGGGTGGGTTGGGCCATTCTTTCGTCTGTTTCCTTGCGCTACCTCACTAACGTGGGAGACAGCGACTAAGTATAATAAATAAATAAATAGATAAATAAAATGGATCCTACTTGTATGCCAACAAGCTATACAACTATTAGTCTGCTTTCTGGGAGAAAATATTCAAGACCTTTGGAAATGGATTCTGATAAGGGAAGTATCAGGGCAAAGCAAATGCCTAGACCATGAGAAAAACATGAAGGGGAGACAAATCGTGAATCACCAGAGGTTGATATTTTTGGAAAGGCTGTTTGAAATAGGTCAATATTTTGGATAAGGTTGTTTGAAGTTATTAAAATATGGATCAGAAGTTAATACATCTGGGAGGGGAAGACATACAGAAATGAGAAATCGAGTCAAAGATCATCAAAGGTGTCATGAGATGAGAGAGGAACTTAGGGATCTGATGAATAAAGTCAACAGGTGTGAACAAAGATTCAATTTAGTGGAGGGGATTCTGAAGGGACATAACCAAACGAAAGACTGCATTCATTAAAAAGCAAAAAAGGTAAAATGAGTCTTTTCTAGATGCCCTAGAGGCTATTCAACCAGAGGAAATAACTAAAACACATGCATATGAAAGAAGTTTAATGAAAAGATATAAAAGTATCTATTAGCCCTAAGGAACATGGCAGCCACTCTGGAAATACCCTTCAATTCAATGGTTAGAACGTAAACACTCAAAGAACATTTTTTTTTTAATAGTGACTGATATGGATATGCAAAGAATGCCCTAATCAACACCATCCTGGGTGAAAGGAGAGGAAACAATAGCAAAAGAATGCAACAATTAACCAGGGCTCTATGGTTGTTTCTAGACCTGACTTTAAGGTATAAAATGGTTATAGGATTAAGGGAAAAAATGAAAGGAAGAAAATTTTACAACTTAGGTGTTTAAGTATACAAGTAGGTATCATAAGTCAATCCTTGAGAAGCCAATCCCCACACAAAAACTATGGGAAGCAGATGACAATTTCAATCCCTAGTGGCAGACACAAATGCAGATGCCTCACATGAGCTGTGTCCAGTACTCCTGTAGATCTGGGAATGAAGAAGTGAGAAAGCAGCAACTCTCTGCATCTATAAAAAGGATGGCTGGAGAGAGGTGAAACCTGGCGAATTAATGATATGGAAGGCTTCTACCTCCAGTCTTACCAAGAGAAAGGTGGATGAAGAGCCACATCTGATATGTGAGCAGTATTCTGTAATAGGGCAAATAAAACCCTTGCAGATATGAAACAGCATCTAGCAAGAAAAATTATCACACCACATATAGAATACTCCCAAGCTTTGAGAAGCAAACTTTCTGATGTTGATCATGTGGGGTTCCCAGGACAACGCAAGGGATGGGTTGGTTTTTAAAAGGTTGAATTGTGGTGTTATGTAAGTGAACAAAGAGAAACATGTGACACTTAGAAAGAAATATTGAGAAAAATTGCATCAACACAAATAAACAACCACAATTTGATTCCCTATTCTGAGAAGTTGCACAACTCAAAAATGAAATCGGAAACATGTTCAGTATGAGAAAGCGAGTGAAATTTTGGAACAGGAGGAAATAAAAAAAAAAGGTGAAGTGTGTAAAGAGAGATGATAATTTATGGAGAAGAAAATAAGTGAAAAAACAGAACCCAGAGGGCCATCACTGTTGGGTAGGATAAGAGGAGGGAAGGTGTTCAATCAATGATTATTGCAATGGAAGGTTTGACAGTCCAGTTATTACTATACTGCACAATACAGAAATATCTGTAAACACATGTGGCAACTCATTTTTCTTATCATGTGCTTCCCTCAACTCTTCCTTACAAACAGCCAAAATACAGTCATTTTTTTCATACCTAACTGCCTTTCCTGCTTCTGCAAAGCAACAACAAAAACCAACGAAAAATGGCCTCATTCATAAACATCGTATCTCTAGCTGACATGCATAATGGAGCACAAGACATTAGACAACCAAATATAGCTAACTCCCAAGATTACTCCTTGGTTTACATTCAATGAACTTTATGTTTCACAACTACACCCTATGTACAATATCAATGACTTCCCCATCCTACCCTAGCCCAATCATATGCATTCATACCTATCCTTAAAGTGAAAATCTGGATGTTCCCATGTTCATAATGTCTTTACCTTTCTCAACTAATGCTCAACTTTTTCTAATGGCTATGGCTATGCAAAATGTTGAGAGCATATAAATAGTATCTTCAAGACTTTTTGTTCTGAAAATGAATGTAAGACCCTTTTACTGGATGGAAAAACACAGTGTTCATCTAACAATGAACCTGGTTATCATATCATGAGGCAGCAATACACATACAAAAAGTCTTCATTTATCCAGTATCACAAGCAACTCATTACTAAAACAACACTTATTATATATAAGTTTCTAAAGTCAACATTTTCTCAAAAACATTATTAAGAAACTCAATCATTAGTAAAGCACAAGAAAATGTTAATGAGTTTAGATTAAATAGATAAGAGCAAATCAAGATAAAACAAACACTACCCTTACAGAAATAGTGAAGAACTTTACATTATCAACATAAACATTGTCTCACTGCACCTAGACTGGTGGGTTTATTGAGCTCTTCCTTATCCAACGGGCCGGACTTCTTCTCTGGGGCTTGAAACAAGAAAGATCTAACATGAAGCTACTTTTCAATCAGTCACTGCCTAATGTCTCTCTCCTTAAATGTAAACTTATTCTATCCCTGACATTGTTCAAATATTTTCTTATTCTTAATTTATTGTTCAAATATTTTCTTATTCTTAATTTATAAATTTCTAAAAATTCCAAACAATCAGTGTTATGAAACATAAAAGAAATGTGCTTTATAAAAGATTTATGTGAAGGAAATTAGTAGTCAAAACCTATATGGCTACATAACATAAAACAAGAAATATGTAATAAAAAACTGAAATATTTAAGAATATAACCTTTAAAATCTTCATTGTCAATCAGTATTCAACATGCCTTCAGCTGAACAACATAGCAGCTCATGCACAATCAGTAAACACAATAATTCACACATCATAGAAAATCTTAATCAGAACATATCCTTCACTTATAAACTACTCATTCTATCTTTAATCTTTAACCTCCCTCTTTGCTCACACATAAAGTACACATTCAGGCATTCTCTTCAAACCTAATGGTTTCACATCCAAATCACCTCAGCAATAATCCTTCATCTTACCACCCACTCCCTTTGCAATAAACTGTATTTGTAATTCATCATTTCTTGCTCTACAGGTCTCCATCGCTTCTAACAAATTCATAAGTGCCGAAATGGCGTGAAAGCAATTTACCATGTGCTATCCAAAATTTTTTCTTTTCAAACTAAGGCATGCAAATACATGGTTGGGCAAAACAAATATACATCTGCAAAGAAATCTTACACTTGTGTTAAAGTAACACAAGACATTAATAATGATGTCATATCAATAATATCAACAGAATAATAAATCAAGAAAATGTGCTCGAGTCTATGATAATGGTGCTCCTAGGTGTACTTTCGTTAGTTGTATAACTTGAGTACAGCATTTGTACTATAAGGAAATATATACAGCATCAAGTACAATATTGTTGACAGGTTAAAAATTAATAATATACAGTAGAAAAAAGTCTAATTCTTATGCCAACATAAAAGACAATATGTGAATACTAAATCTTACAGCTTAAATGCACAGGTCAACTTATATAAAAATAAGATTTGTGAGGGATTAAAAGTGATGCCTAATCTCGATCCACAAAACATGAACAAAGACCAAACTAAAAACCAGAGGGATATCCAGTCATAAATAAGCAAAGACAAACAATCAAAATGAGTGTGTCAGGTCAATCATATTTCCAATTCCTACTTAAACAATTTCTACTATTTCTATATGCCCAGTGTGTGCAGCAAAACACAGACTTCCACACTTATAAAAAAGCTTCTTACATTTTCACTTAACACATTAAGTTGATTCTGATGTGAGACAAAGGTCTATTCAAGAATATAACGTAATGCTATAGATTTAAGGAACTTATGATATACTGTATGAAAAAGTGAACAATCAGAGAACATTCTAAGTACATGAAATAAACAAAGAAAAATAGCAATAAACAGAAATAAGAGCAGACCAAGCGATGCCCTGGACAAACAGAATATAGAATGACTAAGCATTATGAACATCAAGAGAGTCCTGTGCCTCAAGCAAGACCCATTTCAGACCAAGTATTGTTTAAAGTGATTCTACGTGACCCTGGAGCTACTTCCCATCGATTCAGGGAAGACTTTGCAACCCCCTACTCACCTCCAGCTTCAACGGAATAAAGATTTCTATTACATGTTAACATTTCATTTAAACAACAAGGCCCTTGGAAAAACTCAAAGGTGGAACATAATTTGGCTTCTAACTGACCACTCTTTCAACCAATTAGTCCATTAGAACACAGCTTTCTGTAATCACCTCATTTCATCAGCAGTTATTTAAACAAATCCCCAAAATTCTTCCACCAATATATAGCTTTAAAAACTCTCCTGCCTCTGTTTTCCTCTTAGGCAACATCCCAACGATTAATTCCACCAAAAATTTTTAAATTTGGCAACATCATTTACTGCTGCATTTATCACCAGCATCTTCCTATGCAGAAATCAAACATCCTACCTTATTCCTTATCATCTTAAAAAATTAGTAAACAACAATCTTCGCTAACCACCAACCCATTCCACCACAAGTTAGTTCCACTGTAAAATCATCCAACCAAAATCAACTCAAATAATGCCAAATTAAAAAAATAATAAAAATTACTTCACTAAACAACCTCGAACCATTCCTAAATTTCTTTTAACTTACTAACATAAACATATACGTACATTCTCTCTCTCTCTCTCTCTCTCTCTCTCTCTCTCTCTCTCTCTCTCTCTCTCTCTCTCTCATACTCGCTTGCCTTCATCCATTCCCTGTGCCATCCTGCTCCATATGAAACAGTATCGCCAACCCCTGCTTCACTGAGGTAGTGTTAAGAACAGAGGACTGAGCCTTAGAGGGAATATCCTCACTTGGCCCCCTTCTCTGTTCCCTTTTTTGAAAATTAAAAATGGGAGGGGAAGATTTCCAGCCCCCCTTTCTAGTTGCCTTCTACAACACCCAGGGAATACATGGGAAGTATTCTTTCTCCTCTATCCCCAGGGAGACAGCGACAAAGTATAATAAATAAAAAATATATATATATATATCTTTCTTTCAAACTATTCGCCATTTCCCGCGTTGGCGAGGTAGCGTTAAGAACAGAGAACTGGGCCATTGAGGGAATATGCTCACCTGGCCCCCTTCTCTGTTCCTTCTTTTGGAAAATTAAAAAAAAAAAATAATGAGAGGGGAGGATTTCCAGCCCCCCGCTCCCTCCCCTTTTAGTCGCCTTCTACGACACGCAGGGAATACGTGGGAAGTATTCTTTCTCCCCTATCCCCAGGGATAATATATATATATATATATATATATATATATATATATATATATATATATATATATATATATATATAGCATTAGAGGTAGCACAAGGAAACAGACGAAAGAATGGCCCAACTCACCCACATACACATGTATATACATAAATGCCCACACATGCACATATACATACCTATACATTTCATTATATGCAAACATAGAAATACACAGACATATACATATGTACACATGTACATATTCATACTTGCTGCCTTCATGCATTCCCGTTGCCACCCCACCACCAATGAAATAGCATCCCCCCCAAAGGTAGTGCTAAGAATAGACAAAAAAAGGCCACATTCGTTTACACTCAATCTCCAGCTGTCATGTGTACTGCACCGAAACCACAGCTCCCTTTCCACATCCAGGCCCCACAACACTTTCCATGGTTTACCCCAATGCTGCACATGCCCTGGTTCAATCCACTGACAGCAAGTCCACCCCGGTATACCACATTCCAATTCACTCTATTCCTTGCACACCTTTCACCCTCCTGTATGTGCAGGCCCCGATCGCTCACAAAATCTTTTTCACTCCATACTCCCACCTCCAATTTGGTCTCCCACTTCTCCTCGTTCCCTCCACCTCTGACATATATATCCTCTTTCTCAATCTTTCCTCACTCATTCTCTCCATGTGACCAAACCATTTCAATACACCCTCTTCTGCTCTTTCAACCGCACTCTTTTTATTTCCACAGATCCCTCTTACCCTTTCATTACTTACTCTATCAAACCACCTCACACCACATATTGTCCTCAAACATTTCATTTCCAACACATCCATCCTTCTCCGCACAACCCTATCTATAGCCCATGCCTCGCATTTATACAACATTGTTGGAACCACTATTCCTTCAAACATACCCATTTTTGCTCTCCCAGATAGTGTTCTCACTTTCCACACCTTCTTCAACACTCCCAAAACCTTCGCCCCCTCCCCCACCCAGTGACTCACTTCTACTTCCATGATTCCATCCATTGCTAAATCCACTCCCTGATATCTAAAATACTTCACTTCCTCCAGTTTTTCTCCATTCAAACTTACCTATCAATTCACTTGTCCCTCAACCCTACTGAACCTAATAACCTTGCTCTTATTCACATTTACTCTCAACTTTCTTCTTTCACACACTTTACCAATATCAGTCACCAACTTCTGCAGTTTCTCACCCGAATCAGCCACCAGTGCTGTATCATCAGTGAACAACAACTGACTCACTTCCCAAGCCCTCTCATCCAAAACAGACTGCATATTTATCCCTCTCTCCAAAACTCTTGCATTCACCTCCCTAACAACCCCATCCATAAACAAATTAAACAACCATGGAGACATCACACACCTCTGCCGCAAACCAACATGCATACACACATCAACATATACACATATACAAACACATACACAGACCTATACATAAATACACGTACACATTCATACTTCTTGCCTTGATCCATTCCTGGCACTACCCCGCCCCACAGTAAACAGCATCGCTAACCCCCTGCTTCAGCAAAGTAGCACAAGGAAAACATACAAAAAAAGAAAAGCCCCATTCATTCTCACTCTAGCTGTCATGTGTAATGCAATGAAACCATTGCTCCCTATCCACATCCAGGCCCCACAGACCTTTCCATGGTATGATTAATCAAATAAATATATGAATAAATACATAAGTATAACTTAGGCATGCATAAAACATCCTTGCCACTATAAACCATCAAAACAATAAATCACTAGTAAACTATCAATCTAATGCCTAGTTCCTAAATATAATATTACATCTACAGAACAATCACAATGTTGGGCTATCATGCTGAAGCTGCAAAATGTTATCACAGTGACGACAGGATATCCTTCTTTCTGGTATGCTTAAGACTAGTTTCTCCACTGAATTAACTTCAAGTGCCAATTTATATCAAGAAGATGCAAAACAGAGGAAAAGTGTAAAAATTTTACTCCCAACACATCCTCTTTTTGTAAAACTAAGTCATTAGCTCTTCAGATTTCAAAAGCAGGAAGTCACTCTCTTCTTTTTCTTTCATACATGTTCACCATTTCCCTTGTTAGCAAGGAAGTGCCAGGAACAGATAAAGAAAAGGCCTCATTTGCTGACATCCATTCAGTAGGTACCATATACCACAAAAACTTGCTGTTGGGATTAATACCATACATTCAAAATTTCTATAAGTAATTTGGAGAGTTGCAGTTGTTTAAAGTTTCTGTTGCTATTTAAACTTACCCACACTCAAATGTCCATCCCTTTCCTTTGTCTCTTTCTTTGACAACATGGCTTATTGCTGTGTCTTAAATGACAGAAATAGATCATTTCAAATTAATACCCTACCTAGTCATGTGATGAAACCCAATTCCAAGGGTTGTAAATGCAGAGCAATAATCCCAAATCTCAGTGTCACCCAAGGAAATAGAGGCACAGAAAGACAGACATAAAACAACTGCTACTTAATTACAATGCCAGAACAGCAAGTACTGTACATGGATTTTAAAGAACAATCCAAGATTAAACAAATTAATTTCCTATGGACAACACAATCTTTTTTAACACCACTAATGAACAAACTACCCACGCACAAAAATAATTAAGAGTTATCATTCAATTTAGCTATATTCTTGAATACAATTATTCCAAACAGTTCAACTAAGTGCAAGTACATCAACTCCTGGTTAACATTCATATAAACCTATGCAGCACGTAATGTCACATCCTAGTCTTAAGCAGAATAATCCACCAAACTTTAAAAACAAAACAAAAAACGTGTGTGTGTAATATAGCAGTTTAGTTACCTTTACTTGTGGCAGGAACCTGGATGGCAGCAAGAGTAGCTGCCATAGCTTGGTCAAGAGCAGATGCTGGTTTTTTGTCCTCTGTATTACAAGTTTTACTCCTGAAACGAGACCAAAGAATTTTTTAGCATAATTCAAAACATCTTGTTACTCTATTCAAATACATCTTGTATGCCATAATTACTCTCATGTACAAGTCACTTGTAATGTCTAAAACGATAAAATTTTGAACTTTGCTTGTGTAGTGATTCACCTGAAAACAAATCTCTTCAAGATATCTAATTTACTCACGCATTCTCTTCTGCTGCAATTTTAGTTTTGAGTTCCTCCAATTCTTTAGGAATTGTCCATCGCGACTCCTTCGTTTGAACATTGTGGTAATAAGTCTTTCCGCTCTCTGATTTGTATTCCTTCCAAGGGCACTGAGAGAGTAATAACTGCAACAGAAGGATCATGTAAGTATCAAAGAGGATACCTATAATCAAAAAGTCTTTCTTACCTTAACCTCCAAATCTATCCTCTTCCTGACTTTTTATTCATTACACTGAAATTGTAAAGGTAACAACAGCAAAATTAATAAGCTATGAAACAGCAGCTACTCTTTTCTGTACATGGACAATGCTAATCAAAGAAACATTACTATTCTCATATCTCAACAAAGAAAATACTTTCTTTTTCATGTGGGATCACCATTTCCCACATTAGCAAAGCCACAACAGGAACAAATAAAAAAGGCCACATTCATTCACTTCCATGATCTTGCTGTCACGTGCAAATCACCAAAATCACAGGCCCCCCTACACAACTAGGCCCCACAGACCTATCTATGGTTTCATTCCACTGCTTCACATGCCGTGGTTCAGTTCACTGACATCACAGTGACCATTGTATATCACATCATTCCAATTAGCTCTATCCCATGTATGCTTTTCATCTTACTGCATGTTGAAGCCCAGATCACACAAAATCTTTTCCTCTCCATCCTCCCAATCTTTTTCCTCTCCATCCCCCCATCTCCAATTTGGTCTCCCCCTTCTCCTAGTTCCCTCCATGTCTGATACATATGTCCTATTCATTAACCTCTCCACACTTATTCTCTCCATATCGCCAAACCATCTCAGCACGCCCTCTTCAGCTCTCTCAACCCACTCTATTTATTACTAAGCTTCTCTCTTACCCTTTTATTACTTAAATGATTAAACTATCTCACACAAGTCGTCCTAAAATATTTCATACCAGCACATTCACCTTCCTCCACACACATCCACAGCCCATGCCTAACATCCATACAACATTGCTGTGACTACTATACCTTCGAAAGTACCCATTTTGCATCTCCCCCAGATAACAAACACTCTTTCCATAAATTCTTCAATGCTCACAGAACCTTCACCCCCTCACCCACCGTAGTTCCAGTCACTGCCATGTCCACTCTAAGTATCTAAAACACCTCACTTCCACATTTTCTCCATTCACACTCACACCCCAACTATCCTGACCCTTAACCCAATTAATACTAGTAAACTTGCTTTTATTCACACTTACGCCTTTTACACACTCTTCCAAATTTAGTCACTAACTTCTGCAGTTTCTCACTTGAATCTGCCACCAGTGTTATGATATCAGGAAGCAAATGACACACTTCCTAGACCCCACTCACCCCTCACAAACTGAATACTCAACCCTCTCTCCAACACCCTGGCATTTACCTCCCTCATCACTCCAATCTAAAACATTTCAAACAGCCAAAGTCACATTACACACCATTGTCACAGAACAACCTTCACCTAAAACCACTTACTCTCCCCTCTTCCTACTCATAAACATACCTTACACCCTTGATAAAAACTTCTCTGCTTCTAGTAGCTTTTCTCCACAATATATTCATAAGACCTTCAATAAGGAATCTTTATCATACTGATCATGTGTTTTCTCCAGGTCCATTAATGCCACATACAAATCCTTCTGTTTCTCTACATATTTCTCACACACTTTCTTCATAGCAAACACCTCAAGAATACATCCTCTACCACTCCTAACACCATACTGTTCCTCTCCAGGCTGAATGCTCTATACATCCCTTCACCCTCTCAATCACTATTCTCCCATATAACTCACCAGAAACTTTCAACATACAGCTCTTCACCCTCTCAATCACCACTTTCCCATATAACTTACCAGATATACGCAACAATCATATACCTCTGTAGTTCAAACAATTAACTTTGTCCCCCTTGCCTTTATACAATGGCACCATCCAAGCATTCTACATCAGGCACCTCACCAGGATCCACATAAAATGAAAATCCTTACTAACCAATCTTCAACAAAGTCACCCCTTTGTTATGAAATTCAAATCCAATACCATCTACTCCTGCCGCCTTGCCACATTCTATCTTACACAAGGTTTTCATCACCTCTTCTCTTCTTCAAACCACTTTCCATGACTCTTTTCACTTTGCACACCTCTCCAACCCAATCATCCTACATCTCTCACTATTTCATCAAATGAATAAAACTTTCCTGCAAATACTCACTCACGTCTTCATCATTTCATCAGTCCCTGTTACCACTTCATCCTTTGCCCCTTTCACTGATGCTCCCACTTGTTCTCGTTTTTCTCACACTGTTAACTCCTAAAACACTTTATTCTCTGTGAGGTAAGTATACTGATAATAGCTCATCTCAACTCTTACTTGTCCTCTTTTTCAACCCCTGCACCTTCCTCTTGACTTCCTGCTGCTTTCTCTTGTGCATCTCCTAATCATATGCACTCCATTTTAAGTACTGCCTATACACCTCTCTTTTCTATTTCAAGAACAACTATACTTCATCATCCCACCACTCATGATCTTTCCTCACCTGCCCACCTCCCACCTTACACATGCCATACACTTGCACATGTCAGCATTGCTTCCCTAAATACTTTCAATTCCTCATCCTCACCCCCTGCTTTGTTTACTCTCAACTTTTGCCATTCTACACCCAATTCTCCTTGTATGTTTTCACCCAAGTCTCTTTTCCAAGCTCACTTACTTTCACCATCCTCTTTTCATTATCATTGTTATCTCTTCTCCAAAAATCCCTCCAAATCTTCACCCCTGCCTCCACCAGGTAATGGTCAGATATCCTACCAGCAGCCCCTCTAAACACATTCATATCCAAGAGTTTCTCTTTTCCATGCCTCTCATTTAGTATGTAATCCAAATATGCCTTCCCACCATCTTTCCAGTTCACCCACATATGTATGTCCCTATTTTTCTGCCAGGTATTCCAATCAACAGTCCTTTTTCAGCATACAACTCCACAAGCTATTCACCTCACTGAGTACCCAATGTTCCAGAGAATACAAACAATGACCACATTACTCACTCCCACACTTAAATCACACATCCCCAATACCTAATCTCAAGCATTAAAAAAGCTGACACACTCATTCAGCTGCTCCCAAAACACTTGTCTCTCTTCGATATAGCGAAGTACATAAGCACTTACAACCATACCTTTCTTGCAAACCATTTTGATTCTTACCCTAATCAGTGTGGAGTTCACTTCTCTATGCCCTCTAACACATTCCCACAACTCCTTGATCAGCAATGCTACCCCTGACAAAATCCTCAAACTTTATTCTTAAGACATTCCCAAACCATTCACCTTTACCCTTGAGCTTTGTTTCATTCAGATTCAGAACATCCAGGCTCCTTTTGTCAAACATATTACCTATTTCTCCTTCTCAACAAGTTATATCCATACACATTTAGGCACCCAAGCTTGAGCCTCTGAGGAGAATGAGCACTCATTACTCAACTTCTTCCTCTATTTCATCTCTTAGAAACTGAAATACAAGGAGGGGGTTTCAGCCACCCATTCCCACGCCTCTTAGTTGCCCAGTTGCCTGTTATGATATGCAGTGAATATGGAGATAGAATTTTTTCTCCCCTACCCTAGGGATACATTTGTACATTCGTTTTACATTCTGTTTTTCCATTCTACATTTCTCTTTGCAGCTTTTCCTAAGTTTACATTTTCGATATCCAGGTTCCATTTTGAAAGTCATACATTTTGGCATATGCATTTTGGTATTCTCTTTATATCACTTTTGCTTTTAACATATCTATTTTCTAATTCGCCTTTCTGTATATCTTTGTCACTTAATCAAATTTCTTAGCACATTCCACTGCTAATGCTATGTAACAAAAAGCTAAATAACGACAGTTAAAGGTATCAAAAGTACCAAAAGGAATTATCTTTTCACAAGATGACAACATTTCAACATTTCAAAATTCTCCCTTCTCTTCATTTGGAAAATAGGGGGTATAAAATATACTTCTAAACCTTAAAAAGATAACATATATATACTTCAGAATATTCCGTATTTCCACCATGTTAGGAGTAAGTCATACTCCAAAGAATCACTCCTTACCCTACCCTGTGCAAACAACATGGATAGCTCCCCAAAATTAAGTGAGCAAACCTTGGCAAAACTGCCTATTTAGGTCTGAGAGAATTCCAGGAGTCATATACCTTGGGCTGCCATCCCAGAAACCAAATTCAATGTCCATAAATACTTCCATCCAATTCTCCTCAGATGGTGTGATAAACACTACTGCCTTACAATTAGCTTCAAACATGTAAATAATGATCTCTATTCCTATCGCCCCAGGGTAAAAATTCTGACAAATGAGGCTATATCCTCACCATTTACATCATAATCCTTGGCTTTTCATTAATGGACTATACAAAAGTGACTCAGGAATTGTTAAAAATCAGGACAATCACGAATAATCAAGAGGTGCTTAACAAACTACCTCTATCAACCAAAAAGAATGAAGCAGAGCAGGCAACAGGCTGTGTGCAGTCTCCATATGCTAGTGACAAAGCCCTGGCCAATAGATTAGAAGTCAGTAACATAATCAGTTACACCAAAGTTACCTATGTTGCCACATAAGCATTCACTGAAGAACTTGCTGGAATAAGGTCCCCTTTTCCCTCAGGAGACTTAAAAGAAATCCTACATTACAAAGATACCTGAACCTGGAGGCTCAACAGATAAATGCAGGGGCAGGTCTAAATATCACTGGAGAGTCTTCCTGCAAAGTCCTCATGACATTCTGAAATCAAGAACCTGCATCAACCCCATGTCTATCTAGAAGATAAAAGGGTTACTTCCTCCTCTATTTTTGTGTCAAAAATGAGAAAGCCCCAGAGGATCACAAAATGCTACTGGCAAACAGAAACTATCTTTGGGATAGAGAAAATTATGTAGAAGTGTACCTGCCACAGAAAGTACACTATAAATGATGGGTCATCAATCATAATATTTACTATAAAGCCTGTCACACAACATGTCTTGTCCTGCTAAAGTAATAATTTGGCCAAGAGAAATCACAAAATCCTCCATAAATGATAAAGTTGAGTGGGAGATGTATAAAAGAAAGAGACAGGAGGTCAAGAGAAAGGTGCAAGAGGTGAAAAAAAGGGCAAATGAGAGTTGGGGTGAGAGAGTATCATTAAATTTTAGGGAGAATAAAAAGATGTTCTGGAAGGAGGTAAATAAAGTGCGTAAGACAAGGGAGCAAATGGGAACTTCAGTGAAGGGCGCAAATGGGGAGGTGATAACAAGTAGTGGTGATGTGAGAAGGAGATGGAGTGAGTATTTTGAAGGTTTGTTGAATGTGTTTGATGATAGAGTGGCAGATATAGGGTGTTTTGGTCGAGGTGGTGTGCAAAGTGAGAGGGTTAGGGAAGATGATTTGGTAAACAGAGAAGAGGTAGTAAAAGCTTTGCGGAAGATGAAAGCCGGAAAGGCAGCAGGTTTGGATGGTACTGCAGTGGAATTTATTAAAAAAGGGGGTGACTGTATTGT
This sequence comes from Panulirus ornatus, assembly GCF_036320965.1. Classification (NCBI taxonomy): domain Eukaryota; kingdom Metazoa; phylum Arthropoda; class Malacostraca; order Decapoda; family Palinuridae; genus Panulirus; species Panulirus ornatus. The sequence goes on along the minus strand of NC_092250.1, from coordinate 19,615,250 downwards.
TGACTGGTTGGTAAGGTTATTTAATGTATGTATGACTCATGGTGAGGTGCCTGAGGATTGGCGGAATGCGTGCATAGTGCCATTGTACAAAGGCAAAGGGGATAAGAGTGAGTGCTCAAATTACAGAGGTATAAGTTTGTTGAGTATTCCTGGTAAATTATATGGGAGGATATTGATTGAGAGGGTGAAGGCATGTACAGAGCATCAGATTGGGGAAGAGCAGTGTGGTTTCAGATGTGGTAGAGGATGTGTGGATCAGGTGTTTGCTTTGAAGAATGTATGTGAGAAGGCATATGATAGAGTTGATAGAGATGCTCTGTGGAAGGTATTAAGAATATATGGTGTGGGAGGCAAGTTGTTAGAAGCAGTGAAAAGTTTTTATCAAGGCTGTAAGGCATGTGTACATGTAGGAAGAGAGGAAAGTGATTGGTTCTCAGTGAATGTAGGTTTACGGCAGGGGTGTGTGATGTCTCCATGGTTGTTTAATTTGTTTATGGATGGGGTTGTTAGGGAGGTGAATGCAAGAGTTTTGGAAAGAGGGGCAAGTATGAAGTCTGTTGGGGATGAGAGAGCTTGGGAAGTGAGTCAGTTGTTGTTCGCTGATGATACAGCACTGGTGGCTGATTCATGTGAGAAACTGCAGAAGCTGGTGACTGAGTTTGGTAAAGTGTGTGAAAGAAGAAAGTTATGAGTAAATGTGAATAAGAGCAAGGTTATTAGGTACAGTAGGGTTGAGGGTCAAGTCAACTGGGAGGTGAGTTTGAATGGAGAAAAACTGGAGGAAGTGAAGTGTTTTAGATATCTGGGAGTGGATCTGGCAGCGGATGGAACCATGGAAGCGGAAGTGGATCATAGGGTGGGGGAGGGGGCGAAAATTCTGGGAGCCTTGAAGAATGTGTGGAAGTCGAGAACATTATCTCGGAAAGCAAAATTGGGTATATTTGAAGGAGTAGTGGTTCCAACAATGTTGTATGGTTGCGAGACGTGGGCTATGGATAGAGTTGTGCGCAGGAGGATGGATGTGCTGGAAATGAGATGTTTGAGGACAATATGTGGTGTGAGGTGGTTTGATCGAGTAAGTAACGTAAGGGTAAGAGAGATGTGTGGAAATAAAAAGAGCATGGTTGAGAGAGCAGAAGAGGGTGTTTTGAAATGGTTCGGGCACATGGAGAGAATGAGTGAGGAAAGATTGACCAAGAGAATATATGTGTCGGAGGTGGAGGGAACGAGGAGAAGAGGGAGACCAAATTGGAGGTGGAAAGATGGAGTGAAAAAGATTTTGTGTGATCGGGGCCTGAACATGCAGGAGGGTGAAAGGAGGGCAAGGAATAGAGTGAATTGGAGCGATGTGGTATACCGGGGTTGACGTGCTGTCAGTGGATTGAATCAAGGCATGTGAGGCGTCGGGGGTAAACCATGGAAAGCTGTGTAGGTATGTATATTTGCGTGTGTGGACGTATGTATATACATGTGTATGGGGGTGGGTTGGGCCATTTCTTTCGTCTGTTTCCTTGCGCTACCTCGCAAACGCAGGAGACAGCGGCAAAAAAAAAAAAAAAAAAAAAAAAGATAAAGTTAAGCACTAAATGAAATTCTTGTACCCTTTCTCAATATCTAATACCTGAAAAGTTCTAGAGAGTAAGGCATGGAGGACTGTAAAATAAAACTAAAGTTAACTAAAGAAACTAAATTTAAACACAATGCAAAATAAATGCAACATGATCACATCAAAAATATGCATACAATAAAATTATTGCAATACTGTAGAAAGATTAAAAGTAAAGTGAAAAAAGACAGTAATATGAAGGAGAAAATGTATATTCAGGGACAGGAATTATAAATTTCTTCATTGAATAAAATTGGGCCCATTACAAAGTTTATAAATAATTTACCTCTGCTGGGGTCTTGAGCTCATCAGGCTTCTCCCATGATGACTGCCTTGTCACTGTGTTATAGAAATAGATTCGACCATCAGGCGCCTTGTGCTCAGTCCATACACTCTTCTTTTCCTTGGCAGGAGGACTAAAATGTTAAAAAAAATTATGTCATATTACATATGATATTACAAGGAGAAGCAGGAGGCCAAATTGGAAGTGGAAGGATGGAGTGAAAAAGATTTTGAGCAATCGAGGTCTGAACATACAGGAGGATGAAAGGCATGCAAGGAATAGAGTGAATTGAAACAACGTGGTATATCAGGGTTGACATGCTGTCAATGGATTAAACCTGGGCATGTGAAGCGTCTGGGGTATATATATATTTTTTTTTTTTTTTTTTTTTTTTTTTTATACTTTGTCGCTGTCTCCCGCGTTTGCGAGGTAGCGCAAGGAAACAGACGAAAGAAATGGCCCAACCCCCCCCCCCCCATACACATGTACATACACACGTCCACACACGCAAATATACATACCTACACAGCTTTCCATGGTTTACCCCAGACGCTTCACATGCCTTGATTCAATCCACTGACAGCACGTCAACCCCTGTATACCACATGGCTCCAATTCACTCTATTCCTTGCCCTCCTTTCACCCTCCTGCATGTTCAGGCCCCGATCACACAAAATCTTTTTCACTCCATCTTTCCACCTCCAATTTGGTCTCCCTCTTCTCCTCGTTCCCTCCACCTCCGACACATATATCCTCTTGGTCAATCTTTCCTCACTCATTCTCTCCATGTGCCCAAACCATTTCAAAACACCCTCTTCTGCTCTCTCAACCACGCTCTTTTTATTTCCACACATCTCTCTTACCCTTACGTTACTCACTCGATCAAACCACATATATATATATATATATATATATATATATATATATATATATATATATATATATATATATATATCCACCATTTTAGAAAGTTAAAAAAGTACAAGGAGGGGAGGATTTCTGGCCCCCGCTCCCGTCCCCTCTAGTCGCCTTCTACGACACGCGAGGAATGCGTGGGAAGTATTCTTTCACCCCTATCCCCAGGAATAATATATATATATATATATATATATATATATATATATATATATATATATATATATATACACACACATACACACATATACACACACACACACATACATATATATACATATGAAAAATGTAAGAAACAATTTAGAAAACTGAAACTTCTAGCTTGAAATGAAATGAAAAATGAATGTCACATACTGGTTCAACCTCTGGCTATGTAAAAAGGAAATGTATAATTTATTTACACAAACGTCAATAGTAGTTCTCATCAATTTAACCACTGTATCAATAAGCTTCAATGACTAAGCTACATTTTTTCCAATTTCACTATTTTCTTGTCAAAGCACCATGTATGAAAACTATCACTCCAGTAACACAACTATAACATTTACTTCCCCTTTAAAAAAGTTCTGGGGAAGTCTGTCTCGATACACTGCGGGACACTCTACCACCTGGAGACCAAATTGGAGGTGGAAAGATGGAGTGAAAAAGATTTTGTGTGATTGGGGCCTGAACATGCAGGAGGGTGAAAGGAGGGCAATGAATAGAGTGAATTGGAGCGATGTGGTATACCAGGGTTGACGTGCTGTCAGTGGATTGAATCAGGGCATGTGAAGCGTCTGGGGTAAACCATGGAAAGCTGTGTAGGTATGTATATTTGCGTGTGTGGACGTATGTATATACATGTGTATGGGGGTGGGTTGGGCCATTTCTTTCGTCTGTTTCCTTGCGCTACCTCGCAAATGCGGGAGACAGCGGCAAAAAAAAAAAAAAAAAATATATATATATATATATATATATATATATATATATATATATATATATATATATATATATATATATATATATATATATATTATCCCTGGGGATAGGGGAGAAAGAATACTTCCCACGTATTCCCTGCGTGTCGTAAAAGGCGACTAAAAGGGGAGGGAGCGGGGGGCTGGAAATCCTCCCCTCTCGTTTTTTTTAATTTTCCAAAAGAAGGAACAGAGAATTGGGCCAGGTGAGGGTATTCCTCAAAGGCCCAGTCCTCTGTTCTTAACGCTACCTCGCTAATGCGGGAAATGGCGAATAGTTTGAAAGAAAGATATATATATATATATATTATATATTATATATTATATATATTATATACTTATGTAAGTAGGAGAGATGGCCAGAGAGCGTTATTGGATTACGTGTTAATTGACAGGCGTGCGAAAGAGAGACTTTTGGATGTTAATGTGCTGAGAGGTGCAACTGGAGGGATGTCTGATCATTATCTTGTGGAGGCTAAGGTGAAGATTTGTATGGGTTTTCAGAAAAGAAGAGTGAATGTTGGGGTGAAGAGGGTGGTGAGAGTAAGTGAGCTTGAGAAGGAGACCTGTGTGAGGAAGTACCAGGAGAGACTGAGTACAGAATGGAAAAAGGTGAGAACAATGGAAGCAAGGGGAGTGGGGGAGGAATGGGATGTATTTAGGGAATCAGTGATGGATTGCGCAAAAGATGCTTGTGGCATGAGAAGAGTGGGAGGTGGGTTGATTAGAAAGGGTAGTGAGTGGTGGGATGAAGAAGTAAGAGTATTAGTGAAAGAGAAGAGAGAGGCATTTGGACGATTTTTGCAGGGAAAAAATGCAATTGAGTGGGAGATGTATAAAAGAAAGAGACAGGAGGTCAAGAGAAAGGTGCAAGAGGTGAAAAAAAGGGCAAATGAGAGTTGGGGTGAGAGAGTATCATTAAATTTTAGGGAGAATAAAAAGATGTTCTGGAAGGAGGTAAATAAAGTGCGTAAGACAAGGGAGCAAATGGGAACTTCAGTGAAGGGCGCAAATGGGGAGGTGATAACAAGTAGTGGTGATGTGAGAAGGAGATGGAGTGAGTATTTTGAAGGTTTGTTGAATGTGTTTGATGATAGAGTGGCAGATATAGGGTGTTTTGGTCGAGGTGGTGTGCAAAGTGAGAGGGTTAGGGAAAATGATTTGGTAAACAGAGAAGAGGTAGTGAAAGCTTTGTGGAAGATGAAAGCCGGCAAGGCAGCAGGTTTGGATGGTATTGCAGTGGAATTTATTAAAAAAGGGGGTGACTGTATTGTTGACTGGTTGGTAAGGTTATTTAATGTATGTATGACTCATGGTGAGGTGCCTGAGGATTGGCGGAATGCGTGCATAGTGCCATTGTACAAAGGCAAAGGGGATAAGAGTGAGTGCTCAAATTACAGAGGTATAAGTTTGTTGAGTATTCCTGGTAAATTATATGGGAGGGTATTGATTGAGAGGGTGAAGGCATGTACAGAGCATCAGGTTGGGGAAGAGCAGTGTGGTTTCAGAAGTGGTAGAGGATGTGTGGATCAGGTGTTTGCTTTGAAGAATGTATGTGAGAAATACTTAGAAAAGCAAATGGATTTGTATGTAGCATTTATGGATCTGGAGAAGGCATATGATAGAGTTGATAGAGATGCTCTGTGGAAGGTATTAAGAATATATGGTGTGGGAGGAAAGTTGTTCGAAGCAGTGAAAAGTTTTTATCGAGGATGTAAGGCATGTGTACGTGTAGGAAGAGAGGAAAGTGATTGGTTCTCAGTGAATGTAGGTTTGCGGCAGGGGTGTGTGATGTCTCCATGGTTGTTTAATTTGTTTATGGATGGGGTTGTTAGGGAGGTAAATGCAAGAGTTTTGGAAAGAGGGGCAAGTATGAAGTCTGTTGGGGATGAGAGAGCTTGGGAAGTGAGTCAGTTGTTGTTCGCTGATGATACAGCGCTGGTGGCTGATTCATGTGAGAAACTGCAGAAGCTGGTGACTGAGTTTGGTAAAGTGTGTGGAAGAAGAAAGTTAAGAGTAAATGTGAATAAGAGCAAGGTTATTAGGTACAGTAGGGTTGAGGGTCAAGTCAATTGGGAGGTGAGTTTGAATGGAGAAAAACTGGAGGAAGTGAAGTGTTTTAGATATCTGGGAGTGGATCTGGCAGCGGATGGAACCATGGAAGCGGAAGTGGATCATATTGACTTGACCCTCAACCCGAATGTACCTAATTACCTTGCTCTTATTCACATTTACTCTTAACTTTCTTCTTTCACACACTTTACCAAACTCAGTCACCAGCTTCTGCAGTTTCTCACATGAATCAGCCACCAGCACTGTATCATCAGCGAACAACAACTGACTCACTTCCCAAGCTCTCTCATCCACAACAGACTTCATACTTGTCCCTCTTTCCAAAACTCTTGCATTCACCTCCCTAACAACCCCATCCATAAACAAATTAAACAACCATGGAGACATCACACACCCCTGCCGTAAACCTACATTCACTGAGAACCAATCACTTTCCTCTCTTCCTAAACGTACACATGACTTACATCCTCGATAAAAACTTTTCACTGCTTCCAACAACTTGCCTCCCACACCATATATTCTTAATACCTTCCACAGAGCATCTCTATCAACTCTATCATATGCCTTCTCCAGATCCATAAATGCTACATACAAATCCATTTGCTTTTCTAAGTATTTCTCACATACATTCTTCAAAGCAAACACCTGATCCACACATCCTCTACCACTTCTGAAACCACACTGCTCTTCCCCAGTCTGATGCTCTGTACATGCCTTCACCCTCTCAATCAATATCCTCCCATATAATTTACCAGGAATACTCAACAAACTTATACCTCTGAAATTTGAGCACTCACTCTTATCCCCTTTGCCTTTGTACAATGGCACTATGCACGCATTCCGCCCATCCTCAGGCACCTCACCATGAGTCATACATACATTAAATAACCTTACCAACCAGTCAATAATACAGTCAACCCCTTTTTTAATAAATTCCACTGCAATACCATCCAAACCTGCTGCCTTGCCGGCTTTCATCTTCCGCAAAGCTTTTACTACCTCTTCTCTGTTTACCAAATCATTTTCCCTAACCCTCTCACTTTGCACACCTCGACCAAAACACCCTATATCTGCCACTCTATCATCAAACACATTCAACAAACCTTCAAAATACTCACTCCATCTCCTTCTCACATCACCACTACTTGTTATCACCTCCCCACTTGCGCCCTTCACTGAAGTTCCCATTTGCTCCCTTGTCTTACGCACTTTATTTACCTCCTTCCAGAACATCTTTTTATTCTCCCTAAAATTTAATGATACTCTCTCACCCCAACTCTCATTTGCCCTCTTTTTCACCTCTTGCACCTTTCTCTTGACCTCCTGTTCTTTCTTTTATACATCTCCCACTCAATTGCATTTTTTCCCTGCAAAAATCGTCCAAATGCCTCTCTCTTCTCTTTCACTAATAATCTTACTTCTTCATCCCACCACTCACTACTCTTTCTAATCAACCCACCTCCCACTCTTCTCATGCCACAAGCATCTTTTGCGCAATCCATCACTGATTCCCTAAATACATCCCATTCCTCCCCCACTCCCCTTACTTCCATTGTTCTCACCTTTTTCCATTCTGTACTCAGTCTCTCCTGATACTTCCTCACACAAGTCTCCTTCCCAAGCTCACTTACTCTCACCACCCTCTTCACCCCAACATTCACTCTTCTTTTCTGAAAACCCATACAAATCTTCACCTTAGCCTCCACAAGATAATGATCAGACATCCCTCCAGTTGCACCTCTCAGCACATTAACATCCAAAAGTCTCTCTTTCGCGCACCTGTCAATTAACACGTAATCCAATAACGCTCTCTGGCCATCTCTCCTACTTACATACGTATATTTATGTATATCTCGCTTTTTAAACCAGGTATTCCCAATCACCAGTCCTTTTTCAGCACATAAATCTACAAGCTCTTCACCATTTCCATTTACAAAACTGAACACCCCATGTATATCAATTATTCCCTCAACTGCCACATTACTCACCTTTGCATTTAAATCACCCATCACTATAACCCTATATATATATCCTTCCTTCCTTCATACTTAATCACCATCTTCCATGTTAGTGAGGTAGTGCCAGGAACAGCCAAAGAAAGCCACATCTGCTCACATCCATTTTCGAGCTCTTATGTACAATGCACCAAAACCCCAGCTCCCTATACACATCCAGGCATCGCAGAATTTTCCATGGCTTATAACACGTTTCAAATGCCTCAGTCCAGTCAATTAACAGCACGCTGACCCCACTATACCATATCTATCCCATGTATACCTTTCACCCTACTGCATGCTCAGGCCCCGATCACTCAAAATCTTTCTCCCTCTGTCCTTCCATCTGCAATTTGGTTTCCCTGTTCTCCTTGTTCCCTCCACTTCTGACGCATATATCTCCTTTGTCAACCTGTCCTCACTCATTCTCTTCTAATGTCCAAACCATTTCAGCACACCCTCTACAGCTTTCAACCACACTCTTTCTACTACCTCACTTTTCTCTTACCCTTTTATTACTTGCTCGATAAAACCACCTCACATCACACTCTCTATATTTCTGAATATAACATGGTCAACATAAACACTAGAGTAGGCAATGGGGCTCTGCTTTAGATGATAGGCACTGATTCTGGTATATCATACATGACTGCTACAGAATGAAAGGGTGAGAAAGAAATCTTTGTTCATTTGTTCCCAAAGCAACATCACTAAAGTAAGAAAGGCAATTACTGTAGTTATAAAATTAAATTAAAAGAATGAATGCATCAGTGCCATACCAGCCAGTAAGAAGGTCTTGCCAAGATCATTATCTCATAGGACACAAGCTACAAGAATCTGCATTTGAAAAAACATTGGGAATCGACAATGTCACTAACCAGAGTCCCACTTTTGGAGAAAAGTTAAAGAGACCAACTGTCCGCTAGCAAGTATTAGAAAAGCACTCAACTTCTTCCAATGGAGATTATTCAGAAAGCAGTTGAAATCATATATATGGCCATGACAAGAATATGACTCCCAAATTTGTTTACCATACCTAAAGAAGCTCAAAGGATGAACAAAGAAGGAGCAAACGAGAGCAATAAAGATGTTAGCAAAATTAAGAAAGTTAAGTTACAGGGAAAGGTGAGAGGCTTTAAATTTGTCCAACTCAGAAAAGAGCAGAGTGACCTAATCACAACCTTTAGTTTTCAAACTAGATCAATGACACAGACAGTGAACAGTTCTTTGAGAGATGTAGGGACAGGACAACCAGTGAAAATAGCAAGAAATTAAGCAAAAAAAAAATTTCAATGATGTAAAGATGTACTTTTAAAATATAAGATTGGTGGACAAATGAAATAAAATTGAAGATATGTTCAATATTGAGAGCATACATAAATTTATAATGTTATATGAGAGCAGAGAAGGCTCGAGAGAAGGATCCCAATAAGTGTAAATTGGTAATTCTAGGAGAGGTTTTGTTTGCATTAACATACAGTTTTGATACAATTTCACTTACGTAGCCTCAGTCTTGGTTGCTGCAGGAGCACTAGGGGCTGTGGCAGGAAGGGCAGGAGAAAGTGTTCCCGACACAGCTACACTGGCTGGTGATGCACTTGCAGAAGTTGATGGGACAGGAGTAGTGGCAGGAGATCCTGCTTGAACAGTAGCAGGAGAATTACTGGCGGGAGGAGTATTCAGCTGAGGACCTGCAGAAATTACAGCTCCACTCCCTTCACCTGGAAAAAAATGATATACATTTCAGAAGTGGTAAAGGATGTGTGGATTTGGTGTCTGCTTTGAAGAATGTGAAAAATACTTAGAAAAACAGATAGTTTTGTATGTAGCATTCATGGATCTGGAGAAGGCATATGATAAAGTTGCTTTGCGGAAGGTCTTAACAATATATGGCATGGGATGTAAGCTCCTAGAAGTAGGGAGAAGTATTCATCAAGGGTGTAAAGCATATGTACCAGTAGAAACAGAGGAGTGATTATGTTCCCAGGTCAGTCTTCAGCAGGGGTGGTTATGTCACCATGGTTGTTTAATCTGTTTATGGATGGGGTGGTTAGGAAGGTAAATGCAGGAGTTTTGGAGAGGGATGAGTATGCAGTCCATTTGGGATAAGAGGGCCTGGGAAGTGAGTCAGTTGTTGTTCACTGATGATACAGCACTGAAGGCTGATTCGAGTGAGAATTCAGCAGGGTTGAGGGGCAAGTTAGTTAGGATGTGTGTCTGAATGGAGAAACATTGGAGGAAGTAAAGCGTTTTAGATATTAGGGAGTGAACTTAGCAGTGAGTGGAACCATGGAAGTGGAAGCAAGTCATAGGGTAGGGGTGAAGGTTCTGAGAGCAATGAAGAATGTGTGGAAAGAGAGAAAATGATCTCAAGAGTGGAAAAAATAGGTATGTTTGAAGGAACAGTAGTTCCAACAATGTCATATAGTTGCGAGGCATGGACTATAGATAAGGTTGTACAGATGAAGGTGGATGTGTTGGAAATGAAATGTTTGCATACAATATGTGGTGTGAGGTGGATTGATCGAGTAAGTAACGAATGGGTAAGATAGATGTGTGGTAATGAAAAGATTGTGGTTGAGAGAGCAGACGAGAGTGTGTTAAAATGGTTTAGACATATGATCAGGGCCTAAACATATAGGGAGGGGTGAGAGACATGAAAGGAACAGAGGGAATTGGAACAATGTGGTACACCAGGGTCGACGTGCTGTGAATGGATTGAACCAGGACATGTGAAACATCTGGGGTAATCCATGGAAAGGTCTATGGGGCCTGGATGTGGATAGAGGGTTATGGTTTTGGTGAATTACACATAACAGTTTGAGACCGAGTGTGATCGAATGTGACCTTTTTTGTCTGTTTTCCTGGTGCTATCTCACTGATGCAGAGGATGACAATGTTGTTTCCTGTGGGGCAGGGCAGCACAGGAATAGATGAAGGCAAGCGAATATGAATATGTACATGTGCTTATATGTATATGGCCGTGTATGTACATGTGTATATGTTGATATGTATATGTACGTGTATGGGAGTGTATGAATATATGTGTGTAAATGAGAGGATGGATCTTTCTTCGTCTGTTTCCTGGCACTAAAAGGGGAGGGAAGGCTGGAAATCCTCCCCTCCAGATTTTACTTTTCCAAAAGAGCGAACAGAGAAGGGGGTCAAGTGAGAATTTTCCCTCTTAGGCTCAATCCTCTGTTCTTAAGGCTACCTCGCTAATTTGGAAAATGGCGAATATAAAAAAAAATGTATGTACACATACGTATATGTGCAGGTATGAAAATATGTGTGCATTTGAGTGGATGTGTCTTTCTTTGTCTATTTCCTGGTGCTAACTCTCTAACATGGGAAACAGCAATCAAGTGTAATAAAAAATAAAATAATCTCTGACATCCTTTCCCTTTGGGAACTCCCTCAACGGGTGCCCATGGCAGAAGAGTCTTCATAACAGTTGAACCCCATTGACACTTCTTAGCCTAACCTGTAATGCCTCTCCCTTAACAGGCCACTGGCAAAGGACAACTTTAGTGCAGTGTTCTTAGGGGATCCTAACTAATGTTCCTACCAACTACTTCTACCTAATGTGTATACTTAATATTCTTGCCTAATGTTACAACCTACTACTTCTACCTAAGTGAAATGTTATAGATACTTGGGAGTGGACATGGTTGCGAATGGAACCATGGAAGAGGAACTGAGTCACAGGGTGAGTGAGAGGGCAAAAGCTCTGGAAGATTGAAGAACATGCAGAGAGAGAGGTCTTTATCTGGGAGGGACAAAATGGATATGTTTGATGGTACAGTGGTCCCAAAAATGTTGTACTGATGCAAGGCAGTGGATACAGATGAGGATGATGTGCTGAATAGGGTGGAAGTGTTTGAAATCAAATGTTTGAGGACAATGTGACATGTAAGGTGGTTTGATCAAGTAGGTAATAGAAGGGAAAGAGAGAGGTGTGGTAATATGAAGAGTATGGTTGAGAAATCTGAAGTGGGTGTGCTGAAATTGTTTGGACACATGGAGAGAATGAGTGAGCAGAAGTTGACAAAGGCTATACTATGTCATAAGTGGAGGGTACAAGGAGGAGGAGAAGACCAAATTGGCAATGGAAGAATGGAGTGAAAAAGATCTTGAGTGCTCAAGGCCTGAATGTACAAGGAGAAAGATGTTCATGGGATAGAGTAAATTGGAGTACACTTTCTGCATACAGGTACACACAAAACATCACAATTCTTTATGACTGGTAGATGTGGCCTGCTTCCTGAGTACTGCAAGAAGCCTGTATGGACAGAAGGGACTCCTGGGACAGGAATTAAGTATACATGATAAGATGGCAGGTGTGGGATGCTTTCATCATGGAGGTACACAGAGAGCAACTTAGTGAAGAGAGAAGTTGTGAAAGCCTTGCATATTATAAAATGTGGTTAGGTGACTGAAGCACACACTATTGCAGGTGAATTTCTTAAGAAAAAGAGTAACTGTGTTACAGACTGGTAGTTGGGATTTTTAATGTTTGTACAGGTCGTGGTGAGGTGCATGCAATCCCATCCACTCTATGCACTTTGCCACACTTCATTCTATGCAAAGCATAAAACCACTTGTCATGCCTCATTTGTTCTTCATAACTACACATCCCAATAACCCACATCTCATAACAAGAAGTACGGAATCTATCCCAAGTAGTTAAAAAATAAAAGATAGCTATACCAGGTAACAATAAGAATACAAAACATAAAATATCCAGAAGCGAGTTCTAACATTAACACAAAAATATAGGCTACAAATGTATTTGATTATTCAAGATATATATCATAAGGCAGTATATTTCCTCTTTTACATTTTGTCACAGTAATTCTGCATGTGCAGTGCACGTGGACCTAATTAAACAATATGCAGCCTTCTCAACAAATTCTAAAACAGGTTAAATTTTGAAAGCAGAAGGCAAGATTCTGAAAAATCCTCTCCATTTAGAGCATTACAGGTGGCACCTCTCATCAGTGTGTATAAGGGACCAAAGCATCCTGGCAGAAATGGATTTTTGGCATTTGAGAGCTGTCAAAATCCACTTCTGTCATCTATTACCAACTGTTATACCTTGGAACACTTGTCTGTTTTTTGTTTTTGAAAACTGTGAAAAAGGAGACAGCTCAGTTTGAGAATCAGGGGGCTATCAAGCTGTTGGCTCCATTTCAAATACAAGACTGAATATATGTAGATAGGTGTTACACAATCAAAGGATGAGTGTAAAAATTAGTGTACCTGCAGGAGCCTGACCAAAGGAGCCCATAAAACCAGGAGGTGGGACACTGAATGCTGGTGGTGGCAAGCCTGGTGGAGCTCCTGGAGGAATAAATGCTGGAGGTGGCAGACGAGGAGGCAAACCAGGTCCTGGAGGAGGCATCCTAAAGCCCATGGGAGGTGCACCATAACCCGCAGGAACATTAGCACCTGGTGGCCCTCCTCCACTCTGAGATAAAAGAATATACACACATACGTAAAAAATTAACATAAGTAAAATAAAGATAATAAAACTATATACATTCGTAAAACATGCATGACCATAGAAAACACATAGAATACAGACTGCACAGCTCTTCTTCAAATTTCTTTTACTAGTATAACCTGCTACTATCAAAGATATCTCTGGTATCACAAAATTAGAGGTAAGGAGCAACAAAAATACAGGTACTTAGTGCAACAAAACTTTCTTTCACCAATAGTGAGTCATTTACACAAAACTTAAGAGTATGTGCCAACTAGCACAGTGGAAACCTTGTGCTGACAACTTTAAACTTTATAAATGAGAATTTCATGTCAAAAGACATTAGAAGTAAACCCAAACGAAACAGACATCATATTACAAAAAGATACAACATATCTGTTAGCATGGCTCAACTTGCAAATATAATCAATATATCAAACTGAGTCATCAGCTATGGTTAACAAGAAATGGCTGAAAATATTTTGCTTGTTATATTGGAGTACAATGTTGTTTATTCCTAAAATAGGGAGCATCGATAAGTACAGCATTTCTGTTGACAAGGTTGAACTTGTAAACTTAATATCCAAATAGGGGTTATTAGTTATGACCAACATGCAATGGCTAACAGATGTCTTACCTACTAAGATGAGGCAGGAACTCTTGTTTGCTTATTTGTAAGAGAACCCTCTGATTGCCAGTTACACATCAGAATACACATAAATATCTTTAATGCTTGAGCCAGCCATCTCACTGCCTGAGTGTTTCCTCCTTTCTGGGTAACTCTGCAACACATGGATGGCATCTAGATCTCAACTTTTTGAGAACCTATATCACAACTTAGCAATTGGATTATTCCGTGCCAAATTACCCAAAATCTGGATATCATCCTAAGTGACCATCTCCAAATTCTATGAAATTTCACTCATGTGCACATCTGTGAAAATGGTGGCTGCTTGCAAAATTTCAGCATTAGTTTCCAATTAGTTATGAAGTTATGATTGATCTAATTTTGGGACATGGCACTGTTTTCACACTCACAACTCAGTGAGTGGTTCAGGAGGATATTCTAATGCTAAAAATTTTCCTTATCTTGAAGATAAGCTGCAATTTGCTATAACATCTAATCTAAACCTAGAGAATCTGAATCTGAACTAATTTTTGTATATCTGTGAATGTTTCAGATTTCTGGGTACCATTATTATCAGATTATTCATGGAAACTAAATACATTTTGATCCAAAATATGCAACTATTAGTACTCCTTTAAATTTCATATGAATCATCAAGAATCAGACTGTGGCTAAGGCAAAAATATGCAAACAGAAAATGCAAGAATTTCTTCATGTACCTGGGGTGGTCTGATCATGAATACAATTACCCAGAATAATGAGACTTTGATACAATCAACATACTTTATACTTTCATGTTTCTAAGTCCTTTTCCAGAGTTCGAGACCAAGTTAAGCATATGTCTCACTCAGCTACATACAGACTTGCAAGGCTTTCTCAACACAGCAGACACTGCATCTCCTAGGAAATACTACATCATGGCTTATGAGAGGTAGCAAACAGTACATCATCTTCCATACATTAAGACAAAAGAAATTGATCTACATTATAAAAATCACAATTCATTGCAATAACAACACCATGACTTTATTCTGTTCATTTTCGTAAAAACAGGAAAGCTTTATGCTTATTTGTTTCATTTTGCAAACCTTGGTTGCCATTCGGTAGTCCTTACTCATTTCTGTCTTTTTCCAAAATGGCAACAAAAAACAAAAGTGTCAGTCTATCTATTTCATTTCCAAGAGGAAAAGCATACTTTAAAAGAATTCATCAACTTTGTAACCATAAAGCTGTTGAACATCTGGGAATGAGCAAAGATTGCTGAGAGCTACAAGCCTTTCACCATGAAGAGGGAAGAAAAGCTTGTCAATGAATACATATTGCTGAATGAAAACAGGAAAAGAATGATGATGATACAGCAGTCATGAGGAGATCTTATTGCCCATTTAACATTTGTTCATCAAGACAGTGACTGTCATGTAAATTAAGCAAGATTTCACTGTGCTACAAACAGAAGCTGGTCATCATGGGTGTAAGGTGACCTTGACATGGTGGAATATAAAAAGGAAAAGGGGATCATCAGGTGACAGCAAAGAGTTGAGTCGAGGCATCAAAAAGCATTAAAAGTAGCCCAGGATCATGTCTCCACTGTAAAAGCTGGTGGAAGTGCAAAAGGTGAAAAAGAAGGCATCAATTCCTCTGTATCAAACACTACCATTACCAGTGCTATTGAAGGCTGCTCTGCCCCCAGAAGATCAAAACTGGGACCAATCATAGCAGCAGCTGGTGGCATCTAGTAGTATGTGACAGGCATTCACTATTCAATGAAATACAACAGTGCAGGGCCTCTGAGAGGAACTTTATCAGGGGGTACAAAGTTTCTTTTGAGTCCCCTTTCCTTCACCATTAGTCATCATGTTTTTATCCACTACAGTTTCATGACAAGAGCTGTAAGGCCAAAAAGGGTATGGAAGATACGAGAGGGGTGGAATGAATCACTCTGCTGATTTTCTGCATTTGAGGCCTTATACTCCTATATGTATTACACTTCAGTAGTGCCTACTTAACATGTGCTTTAAGGATATTTCAACTATGTAGGCTCACACAATATGTGAATGCTAGTTTTCAATATATGTGGAATTTTTGAGAATCTTTTCAAGATGTAAAGGGGAAAATACAAGTCTGAACTGTTTCTTGCATTATATATGTTTATGGCATATTCTATACAATAAAAATGATCAAAATAGGAGCACAAAGCTGCTTCTTTAGACAGAAATCTATGGGAAAACCACATCATGTGACTGCTACATTCTTTTTCTCAGAACACTTCAGTTTGTAAAAAATGGCATCAGCAGAGAAGAGATGGAAAAATAAACTTTCTAAATTGAATCCTGTTTTCTTCGATTTGATATGAAAATTCATGATTATTTTTTCCATTTCGAAACTCAGCAACAAACAAATCTAACATCTGTCCCTCTTTGGGTCTACAGAAATACTCAACCACAAAATCTATCTGTAATCAGAGAATAGCTTTTCCCAAAAGTTTTATTGAAGGAAAGAGATAAATGTGGTACCAACAATTCCAATCATGAACAGAACATCTGCTACAATTGCTCACAGTCTAAACCTGAAAGAATCAAATTTAGGTTTTCAAGCACTGCTTCCGATGGCGAAGATATTTACTTGGGTTGGCACTCCAAAAGAAAAAATCACCCTGAAAGCCTCTTTTCTGAAAGAAATTGTTGTTCATACAGTGTTGATCTTGATAGGGCATCTGTCAAGACACTACATACTCCTTGAAGGTAACAAGCTTGGAGAAAAAGGCCTTTGGGCATTACCAGAAAGAGAACCTTTCCCACAGACCCAGAGAGGCAGGGATTTGCAAGAGCCTTTGTTCAGACAGCCACAGTAATGTTCAACAGATATAAAACTCTACATCATGGGCTCAGGAAATCTGGGAGATAAGAAACCCTGGAACCAACAACTCCTTTCTGTTGACACAAAAACTCGCTACTCCACCAAAAGGCCCACACCTATATGACCCTCCAAAGAGTGGAAGCCCCACCCTTGATTTTGATACATCCATCCAAACCACCAGAAAAATCAATAGTGCTCTCCAAGGAATAAATTTATGGGGGATCTTTCTGTCAATCCACCAAACTACAGGATCTAAGGAAAATCCTCAGGAATTGCTCCTGGAAGAGCTCTGCTTTCTGTAAGAAAGAATTTGTTTACCTGTAAGAAAGAATTTGTTTACCAAAAAGGTAATATATTTAGCCTGCAGCCTTGCCATGTTCCTCGACAAGCCGGCAAGATTAAACTTCCCTTGATGTTGCTGTATCTGGCACTGAGACACCAAGGGCTGGGGACAAACACCAACTGACATGTTTGCATAGTCCACAGCTCTGTCCTTATGGAGAAAAAGAAAGCCAGTCTAAGAATTCCTATATATTCCAAGCCAATTTAATTTCTGGCTGGGAATGGAGCAAGACTTGTCCAGAATAAAAAATAAAGCAGGTCCCCAAGCCCTTGTCTAGCAAATTCCTCCTTTAAGAAGAAAATATCCAAAAATGTAAGGGTAAACATAACCATCACTTCAGAGAAATTTAGTTTTTATGAGGGCAGCAATAAATCTAGAGAAAATTTGTGGAATTAACATAAGCAGAATGATATCACCTTGAACTACTTGGTCCATGTACCAGTTCTGAATAATAATTCTCTATCTGTAGTGCACAGGAATATGCAAGCAAGCATCCTTTAAGTCTCTAGTGATTGTCCAACTTTTTATAGTACGCCTGGCAGAGACTTTGTAAAGTGGTCATCTTTCAGAATGAGGGTATATGAAAGATATATCCACCATCCTTCCTTTCCAGTATAAATACCTTTCTTTGGACCACAAAAGTGTTAATCAAAAGTGGTCCTACTGCAGGCTCCATGAATTCTTGCCCCTAACTTCTGTGGTATATTCTTGTAAGAACTGAGTCATGGGCTGTCCAAAAATTTTCTTCAACAAGAACGACTGATACTACAATTCCTCTCCAGACCTCTTTTTAAAATGAGATACACCCACATATTGGATTCTCAAAAGCCTTGGAAGTTCTGGAGTCAACCCTGACTAGCAAGGAGTTCTTTTGAGGGATACCTGCCTAAAGTCCCATTTTAACTTCTTGAAAGGGGTGCCTCAAAAAGGCAAGTGCCTTTGAGAATTGAACTTAGATGTAAGAAAGCTCTTCTTTCTAACAAGAGTATGGAAGGAATGGAGAAGCACTGTAGAACTATTCTTTTTATGACTAGAAGTTTTAGATTTCCAAACCCATTGTCTCCACACTGCACTTTCCTTCATTATGAACAGGAAATGTGTTCACGACATTTCCAAAGTCATTCTCTCCACACTGTACTTTCCATCATTATAGAATAATGAATAAGAAATGTTTTCACTACAATGATGTTTCTAGATCTAGTTTAAAGAGCCCATATAGTCTCATGGAAAAAAAACATGGAGTTACAAAATGACAAGAATGCATTAATTTTAACTGCTCTCTTATATAAAGAGAGGACACAGCTTGTCCTCTTCAATATTACTTAGATATCAGAAACTACACAGAAGTCTCAGCACATAACTGAAAGTTGTTTTAAAGCATGCCCCAAGTCTTTCCATGTAAATGAATGCTCTGTCAGTTAGGGACATTTGTACAGATTCAGCAAACTTCCAGAATGATACAAAGGAAAGAGGATGACTTAAAACAACAGACAGGATAACCCTCTAACACCAACACAGTTTTTCCCTTCCCTAAATATCTCAGGCTTTTGTACCTTTACATATGTTCTTATTAAGATAAACATCAAAGTAAATTTTGCCTTGTAATACCCACTGAGGGGCTACTGTTCGATTGCTATTAAAGACAAGAGTAGACAGTATTGTTTTCATCTATGTCTTAATACTTTTCTTTTCTACCTAACATATCGATGGAATTATTGTTGGTTTGTTTTTATTTCTTTCTAAATATACTTCAAAAATATACTGTATTGGTAACTTTAACTGTAGCATTCATATAACTATGGTACATCAAAAGAAATAGGCAAATGTGGCAATATCGACAAAAACTGCTCACTTCCCACCTGTCATGTGTGAAGGGTAATTATAATTACCACAGTATCAATTTCTATGAAAGTCAAGGTGTTACCCAGAACCTTTCTAAAGGCTCCTGCAGCCCAAAGCTGTACTATTTCTTGGTACACACCTTCAGAGTGAGAGCCTCTTTGAAGTGATTGTGCTCCCATTGATACATCCCTACTAAACATGAATTTTCACTATCAGTCTAACTTTTAGCAGGTTGAGTAACACCACTGAGAGTGATTGTCCTACTGAAGCATTTGGCATTCATAAGTGCCCCCCTCCCTATGCATATCCACAACATAACCTTGATATTCTTGCAGGAATTCAGACTGTCAGGATCTTCATCAATGGATGTTGATTCAGAGAAAAAATCTTTGTGAATGTTAAAAGGTTACAAAACACCATATCCCATTTGCCTTACCAAGCCCTGAAGAAAAGTAGTTGTCTTATAAAGGGAAACTCTGTCCTTCCCTTCCCTGTGGAACCAATCTGGAGAAGACAGAGTGAGCATTCTCATTCATAAATATTACCTTAAAACAGATATATTCTGATTTTCTTTTCTATGAGATATTCTCAGTCTTAAGGGCACTGAAACATACTGAGATTAACCAGAAAATCCTTTACGGAAAAAGGGAAGTTTTGAGAGATGAGAAAAGCCTCTGTTCCTCGTCAAAAGCAATACTAAAAGTGGAAATCAAACCTAAAAGAACCATTAGGCAGCAAGTGATCCCCATGAAAAAGGAGCCAAGAATGAATGTCAAAATTCAGAGACTGGAGGTTCAACTCTTCTGTAAGTCAAAGTGGCCTTTAGAACATATTCTGCTTCTTATATGAATTCTTAGAAACAGGGTCATTTCATTGTCATTTCCCACAATGATGACTCAGGTTTGCACTGACCTTGTTATATGATCTTACCTGAAGACATGATCTCATATCCCATAATTGCACCAATGCATTTGCACACACATGCTACCAAATCCACTGACTTCTAGGTAGAATGATGGAAAAGGTCTTATACAGGTACACCACTGAATATCCAGCATCTGATGGTCCAGCACCTCCTTTAGTCCGGACAAAATTACATGAGGTCATTTGAAATTACTGCGGTCAACAGACTAGTTTACTTGGCAGTCACAGATGGTGTTGTGTGTAGGGCACGCCTATTCACATTCTTTACACTGCACTTGTTGGTGGTGATACCACAATTCTGTGAGATTCTTAACTTATTTTGCTTGAATGTAACCCTAGCAATGGTTTCTAAGACATATAAGCGTGTCATTCGTGGTCTCAAACATAAACACCAGTCTATATCAATCCAAGATAAAGTAGAATTGTTGAAAAAATGGACCGTGGTGTTTCAGTGCATAAGCTGTGTGACATCTACAGTCTTGGTTCATCAACTGTCTGTGACATAAAGAAGCAAAGGAAAAAAATACTGAAATTCTATGCAGACAGCAATTCCAAGCAGCAAATGACGATTACAAAAACTATGAAAGATGGTAAGAGTACTGAGCATGATCGAATAATGATGGAATGGTTTCGACAGCGCTGGAGTGATGGAGTGGACTGGTAAGGGAGCATGATAATCGACTAGGCTAGGTTGTTCCATAAAGAACTTAAATCATAACATGAGTGTGACTATAGTGAAGGATGGCTTCAAAGATTTAAGAAGCGCCATGCAATTTCCATGAATAAAGTGTGCGGAGAAAAGCAGTCTGCAAGCCACAAAAGAGCTGCCAAGTATGAGGACAAATTTGCAAAACTCATAGCTGACATGCACCTAAGTCCTGAGCAGGTGTATAATGCAGATGAAACTGCGTTATTCTGGCAGTGCACATTTAGGAAAACACTAACAATAGAAGACGAAGAAGACCCCACAGGATTCAAACAATCTAAGGACAGACTTACCATCTTAAGGTGCTCAAACATTCAATATTTGTTTAATCTTAAATTTCTAGCAGTCCATGGTATACTTTTGACACATGGGAGATGTATAACTCATGGGTTAGAGGTGTGTTGATGAATTAATATTACATGACCACAGCTGGTCCGGCAAAACGGTTAATCCAGCAAGGCTTTGGAACCAAGAGTGCCAGAAAATCGGCGGTGTACCTTTACTACTCTTTAAGGGATAGCCATCACCAAAAAGTTCACTCATGTATCATCAATAAGCAGTCACCACATGCAACGGTTGAACAAGACTACACTTCTACGTTGCCCCTGCTTAACATAATCATTTATGCTCAATTCATCTAGGATTCTATCTATCTATATCTCTAATGCCTGGTCCAATTGGAACTCCCTCAAAGGGGTGACCATGGCAATAGAGTCACCATAACAAGGGGATTCCCTTGCTGCTTCTTAGCCTTTAGTGCCTCACCTTTAACAGGCCACTGAAAGAGGGCAACTCTAGTGGTGTTTACTGAGGCTCCTACCTAATGTCCCTACCGACTGCTTCTATCCAATCCTCCTACCAACTACTGCCTAATGCTCCAGCCTAAACTGACTTCAAAAATTCCTTCAAATGTTTCTGCAGCTCCAATCATGTTTCTTAATTCTCTCAAAAGTAGCCTGTACTGATCAGTCAACTTAGCTTCCTGGTTGGATTGTCATATGTTTCTGATTGATTGATTTTCAGTATGTTCCATGGTATTCTTGAATTTCTAATAACTCTGCATCTTCCTTACTGAAATGCTTTTAGGTTTAATACAATTTCTTTCATACATTCAATTTCTTAACATGTATAGACTATCATGCATCTCTCTCTTCTCTTTTCTAGATTATATAATTGCAATTCTCTCAGCCTTTCATGGTAGTTCACATGTTCCATCAATTTGATTTTTCTCACAAAGTGCTTTGGAATTCATTCCAACTTGTTTATTTCCCTTTGTTTCATAGATGACCAACCAACACAGCAGTATTCAATGCTGCTTCTTGTATATAGATTAAGCATTTGTAGAAATCAAACTGAGCTCCTAAGAGGTTGAGAAAAGGAGAGACAAAAGGGAGATGAGAATTCCACAGCTTCACTGTTCAGGGGAAGGAGGTAACATTATAGTCAAACCTCAAGACAATGGTCCCTACACAACAAACTATGGGAAGCAGCAGCAGGGAATATGCCACAAGTCTAAACCTTAGTGAATGAATCACACAGAAACTGTTCATGAAAGCAATGGCCAAATAGTACCTATAAAACATGGAGGGCAGCAGAAATACATTAGATAGAGGGATGGCTGTAGGCAAGTGATAGGAAAGTTAATATGGCAGAAACCCTTTCATTCCATCCAGGCTTTGGGAGGTGTTAAAAGAGCCACCCAAGATATGCTAGAAGTACTCCAAACTGAGGCAAATGACTCCAGTGGAGATATGGAATTGATATTCAAAAGAATACTTTTAACACCTACACATGCCCCTAGCTTTTGGAATGCAGATCTTATATTATTACATGGGGTTTCTAAGATGGAGGAAAGAACATGAGGTAGTAGTACATAGGAACATTTGGCAGGAGCCTCTGCAAACACTGCTCAAGAGATCCCCTCTGCCAGGGGCCTGTTAAGGATAAGGCATTAAAGACTTTGAAGTGGCACATGAGTTCACTCCCTTGAGGTACTTCCAGTTGGGAACAGGTGTCACGAGATACAGATAAATATGTATAGATTCTCAGGCGGAGAAGAAAATATGGTTATGCTCAATTTGTTTGTTATTGCAGAATTGTGCTGTGGTGCTTTGAAATTCAATGGTTAGAAATTTTAAGATTTAGACAGATATTAAAATAAATTTCATTTTCCACAGGTACCTAAAACTGGGTTACTGCTGCACCATTCTGATCTGCTGCACATGCATTCTAACTGTACATAAAATGAGCTTCCCAGTTGATGATCATTACAGTTGTTTGGGCAATCAAAAAAATGACAACTGGAATATATTTAGGAAAGTTTTACATTTTCAGAAAGTTGGGATAACTGGCATACAAATACTGCCACTAAATGACATAACTTCTCAGATAAAATTAGATGAATGATGTATACGAATCTAGCTACATAAAACAAATGTAAATAAACATGAGATAATGAAATCGCTGAAATGAATGTCTGATGACACAAGGCTGCAAGTGGGTGTTTACAGTAGTTGAACTAGGCTACAAGTGGGTGTTTATGGTAAAGAAAGTCATGGGACTTTAAGTGAATGACAGATGGGTTGACAAGATGACTGACTGTAAATATGCCAGTTCTAGGCTTACAAATCTGTGGTTAGACAGATACAAAACAATTGTAATTATGCATATTCACCATTTAACGACAGAGAAGAGGAGGTTAAGGATGCTTTCTGGAGAGAACCTGAAAGAATAAATGAAGAATTAGACCCAAGGTAGATGATCACTGTTATGATTCATATGAATGATTGAGCTGGAGGTACTTTTAAAGAAGTAACTGGGAGCTATATAGTTCTAAGATAAAATGACAATGATGTAAGAATAAGTAAAATGTGTTCATCTAAAGGTATGCATGTAGTAATTACATACTTTCAACACATGGATTTCCAAAATATATGTGATTTAGATATGGAAATGTAGAAGGAAGCATGACTGATCTATTTAAGGATGAAAATTAAGATGATTTGCTTAATATATGATCTATAAGGGAGTTATGTGACATTCATAAATCATGTGACAGTAATAAGTTGATTCACACATTTTCTAGATATAAAGATGCAAGACTATGGAAGCATAATGAATAAAAGGTATGAACTCTGAGCGTCTCCCATGAAAAGTTGAATGACAAACTAAACATTCTTCACAAACTCACAAAATGGAGCTAAGGATATGTGAAAGCAAAAGAAGAATGCACATATAGTGGATATAACCATGCTATCTATGTATAAAAAATAAAAGAATAAAGATCAGTACAGAGGAGTGGAAATGTAACAGAACGAAATGAAGAGAAAAGCATACTCGCAGGAATGTGGAAAAAAAAATGACTGGGAATCTTATGATAAAAAAGGATAATATTTTGTTTATATCAGGATGGACAACTTGAGACAATATCAAGTTCTTTTCAAAAGGTGTAAAAAGAATCAGAAAGGAGAATGTGAAAAATTTTTACAAATGAATGGTACACTGTTGCCAAGAATGAATAAATTTCTAGAAAGAGATGGATAAAATATTTTGAAGAACACAATGACTACAGTATAAGAGACGCACATATCAAGACCTGGGAAAGAGAGAATGGGTAGTGTGTATGGAAAATAAAAGGATACACAAGGAGGTGAACAGAGCAATAATGTATCTGAAAATGAAAACTTAAAAGCATGAAGTTAGATGGGATAGGGAGTGTGATGAAAAGCAAAGGTGAAAAAGCTACTGAAACGGATAAGCAATCATAGAGATGGAGAGATGATGGTAGTGTTTGTTTCACTGGATATAAAGGCAATTAGAAAGACTTCCAAGTCAACTGAAGAATAATCATAATTCACACAAATGAAAAAGAATACGAGTGCGATGGATCAGGCAATACTGACTGCTAGAGCTCTTGCAGATAAAGAGCTTTTAATGGAGGAGGAGGGTATCAAAATCAAATTTTTCTAATTCAAGCAGGGTGCTATAAAAGCTCTAAAAAAAATTTACATCAACTGTTCTGAGAAGATACATAATAAAATTTGCAGAAAAGGACTCCATAAATTCAAACTGTATTGTATGTTGCACACTATAACTTTCAAAACTGGAACACTGGTACAGGTAATGCTTTTGTAACAAAAAAAAATAATATAATATAAAGATGGAAACATATACTGCTTGCCATAAATGTTTAATATTTCATTAATAGTTAGCAGTATATCATACAAGATGGAAATGAGTTGATGATATACAAAGTACAGATGAATTAATAGGCACAAAATAGATTTTTTTTTTTTTCCGAAAGAAGGAACAGAGAAGGGGGCCAGGTGAGGATATTTCCTCAAAGGCCCAGTCCTCTGTTCTTAACGCTACCTCGCTAATGCGGGAAATGGTGAATAGTTTGAAAGAAAGAAAATAGAATTCATCATAGTTGCTCTATACAGTTACTGTAAGGCTGTTCCATGCTTAATTAGATGAAGGTGGTAAGAATTATGTAGTTCATCTTAAAGAAAATACTGATGGCTGATCTAAATAAAACCAACACCCTCATATTTACAAATGAACAGTCTCAATTTAATGTAAGTTTGCAAGAGGAAAAACTGATTTTGTGAAGAAGACATATTTGGAAAATACATTCAAATAAGAAAGCAATGAGAAAAAAAAATGAGACAAAGGCAATGCAGGGAAGAAGAGTTTGAGGTACTCTAAGAACTTTGGAGAGGAAGAAGAAAGCGAGTGTAAATTGTGCAAGAAAAAAGTAAACTGAGCAAGAAAACACAACTGTAAACTGTGCAGGAGAAAATCAAATGTATATTGTGCAGAAAACAGGCAGGAGTAAATTATGCAGGGAAAAGAGCAAGTATTACCTGTGTAGTAAAAAAAAGCAAAAGTAAACTGTGCAGGAAAAAACCATGTGTAAACAATGCAAGAAACCTGCATGAAGAAGTACAGTGCTTGAATTAACTCTTTGAAAATGACAGGAAATGTTAGTTTTCTTAAATATGATCGAGAAAAATATCTTTAAAATCAATAACCAGAACTACTCAGAATGAATCAACATACAATGTATTAGATATAAAGAGTTGTCTAAAATGAGAAAGTCATTAGAAAGGTATATGGAAAAATAACCCATGAATGGACACAAAAATCTGACGATTAAAGAGACATAAGCGACAACTGGCCACCTAAAGTGCAAAGTGAACCAATACAAAGTGCTCTAGTAATGTGGAAAACCAAGTTTACTTTGTTGTACTACATACTGGGCATTTCATGCAACAAGGCCAGCCCACCATATTTTAAGTTTCATGAAAACGTGCATCAAAGATTTTAACATGCAGACAACTATAAAATCATTAAATACCCATCAATTTTGATGAACTATAACTCACAGATATATTGTCATTGAATATTGGAGTGATAAAGAGGATAGTATACATTTGCTAGAAATGTAAAAATAAAAATACAAAACAAACAGATAATTACTGTATGACGTCCAAAACAGTATTTTCTGATATATGCATTCATTAGTTGAAACAGTATACTTCAGCACTTACAATGAATGCAGATGCTTTTACATTTGTCTGCTGTGGGTAATGTGGGTGATGAAATTAATAATCCAACAGATCACTTCAAAATCCCCAGAACTTATAAACTTAGCAAAATAAGTATTTTTCAGACAATTACCAAAAACCAAAAAATTATCATAAGTACCCTTAATTTTCTCCATTCCTAAAAACTTTTTGGACCATGGTGGGCTTGTCCTTGTTGCACAGAACACCTTATATGAAATGAAGATAAAGCTGTACGCCAACAGGTCTGAGACTAAGTACCTCCTGATCCAACTCATTATAAACATAATGGAGATGCAGATAACTGGAAGCAACAGATATGCTGTCAATCACTGTACACCATTAGTTTACCTTCAATTTAATCAAATGATGGAAAATTCACCATCCTTACACGGCAAAGATATTAAGTTCTGTGGACTTTCATATTAGCTTATTTCTCTTATAAACAGACACATCGATAATCCAAATCACTATCATATGCAACACTCCATCAAAATGTTATCTTAAGCCCACTTAATAATTCAGTCAAAATTAATCATTCAATATAAAACTCCAAAATAAATGCATTCTACAGTAATCCCCACACCCTTAAACTTAATTATCATTTTCCTCCAAAGAAGTCGATACAATCAGTAATAATGTGGCATCAGGTGTGCAAAAAACTTCCTATGAAACAACAGTAAGGGAAGTGTCACATGTGAACTCAGATGTACCCACACACACAAAACCCCCATTACTTCATAATGCTTGGGGCTCTGGCCCTTAGGAACTATTGAAAGTTATGAATCAACCCAAATAAGGAAAACATGCTTTATTTTTCTCAAATTCAGAAGTCCCCCAAAAATGCTTTGGTTATTCATAAAATGACATATCCATGTAGCCTGCTGCACCAGTGTCTGACCTCCACCCCACAAGCATTTGTAATCTTCCCAGTACAAAGGCACAAACATGACCATTCCACTCTCAACTGAGAGTATCATCAATTAGTATTGAAATCATCTCAAATTATGAACCACTGATAACAGAACTGGAAATCCCCAAGACTAAAGCTCCAATTAATGCTAGTGGAAAAACAAAATCAAAGAAATATCTGGTACAGACACCAGTCACAATTCCAAAGAATTTGCATTGGTTAGTAATATCTAAAATGTTCTTATAACTTTTATGCTTTATATGAAATTCCAAAAATATTATATTTATTCATACTCTCATAACTTTTTAATTCTTCTTTTTTATTCATAATCATTATATTTGGTTGAATTAAGCTGAAAATGAATCATCTGAGGATGAATGTACTTGGATGCATCTCATAACAATGGGAATTCCTCCAAGAGACAAAATACCAGAGGAATGTCTGGAAAGACTCAAAGAAGCACTTGATACAAGTGTTAGACAGAAAAGCACAAATGCCCAATCCAAATAAGAACATCAGCAAGCCTACAGCAACTGATTTTCAATGCAATATTGCTTAAGCAATCATTATATTTCTGGTCACAGAGAACTACTTACTCCAGTTACATTTCTGGTGCTTTAACTGATTAATCAAACATTAAGGTATTATATCTAATGGTTATGTATTACAAAGTCATTTCTCCAGTATAAGGAATCCCTCATGTCAAGTAATCATTCTGTAATAACCACTAACAATCAATATGACTGAGAAATGCAGAGTAAAAATGATAAAATTCTAAAGAAAATATTTGATATTTCACAATATTCTAATAAACGAGAATAGGTTGTATCCCTTTAAACTGAACACTTTTCACCCTTTCTTTCCTGGACACTATAAAAGGCAAAAGGAAGAGAGTCCTGACAATAGAGGAGACTGAGCAGGAACTGATTATGATGGCCCAGACTCACATATGTTTCTTAGTTGTGATTTTGATTGTAGTTTTTCTTTTCAAAAAGACTTAAAATATTTTTTTAATTTACATTTCATTCATACCTATAAAAGGAAAATTTCAACAAGTGGATGGCAAAATGAGCTTGGGGTGGTAAAGTACCAAGTATAGAAATCTCATGATTTTTTTGAGCAAGGAATGTTTTTAAAAGGTTCATTACAGTACCTTCATTTCCTTATTGTGAAATTCATATCAATAAGGTATGCCCTAAACCATTGGGTTACTATCATTCAACGAAATTAAGATAGATAAGTCTTTGAAGATATACATAATTAAAATGAACAATACAAAGTAGCCATTTCACAAAGCTAGTTTTAGTAAGGAACTAAAATAAACTTCTCCCTCTTGTGATACACTGTTTACCATGGCAGTACCTGATGATTGCTGCTAGACCACCTTAAATCATAGTGCACAATCACCCAATAAAATTCTCAAAATACCCAGAGAAGCATAATGTTGCCATACTATAAATTAATCTCATGTCAGGTAGTACACAGCATATATCATACCCAACTCCTATGGATTCTACTTGAATAACTGTGTATTCTTGTATGTAAGCTCTATTTTGGTGTTCAGGTACACCTGCACAAATACTTCCAAAGGCCAACAGAACATGGACCAATTAGGCAAGCAATCCCCAGCAACTGACCAATGATGGGATATTTCTACTATAGATTTCAGGTAGTGGTTGAGGTTTTCAAAGGTTCTGTTAAGTTTTTAAAAATATTCTGTCTACTCTAGCATTAACCCCACATTTTCCCTTACAGAAACATCCCTCATTACCATTACCTGATTCAGTACCTTTCAATAAAATATAATGTACCAGTGCATGCTCCATGTAGTATTACTGAAACTACACTAGCAAAATGGAATAAAGACGCATCAAACCTAGCCTTCAAAAGAGGCTACTCATGTTTTAGGCGCTTTATACAGTTTGCTGTGATTACAGGAATATCTATGGAGTATGATTTCAAGGATTACACTTTAATAATTGTCAAATTTGGCAACAGTGAATATGGAATGTTGATTAGAGTAATAATAGGTTACAGATTTGTATTAAAAAAAACTGAGGATGCTATCAAAACCTCACATAACCATCCAGGCAGTCAAATCTTAATTCAATTTTCAAAATTCTTGATTATAATGTGCCAGTCATACAAACGAAAAAGCACCACTAAAATACTCATGATGTGAAAAAAAAAATACACCTGAGTAATCATGCATTTGCCTGTATTAACAAATATACTGTTGGTATACTTCTACTATCATATCAACAACTAAGTGAGGTTAAGATATGCTTTTATGTTCTGTTGAAATTTTACAAGTGCACTAACTACTTTTACACTGATTAATCTCATACTTTGCCAAATAGTATTACAAAAATACTGAGGGGTAACTGGGTTCATGCTTGAAAATGTGCAGATTACGAACAAAATTATTTTCGTTAAATTAATATTGATTTTTTTCTTTGTGTTTTTGCATTAATGATAGTCACCTGTATTTACAATGTGCCTGTGATGTATAGGTAATAAATTTTCTAAAACACTGAAAAATGCAACTGAATACACGCTTCCGTGATTACCCAACAAGACAAGACAACAAGGAATTACTGGAGGAAGTTTATACTACAAAAATATAAAAAAACTGAAAGCTATGTGTAAGTATGACAGATCTCCTTTGAAGCATTTAAAATAAGGGTACAGCTGTGGGGTAATTGGGATTATGGTTAGTGTTTTAAAATTCTATAAACAGACTGTACAAAACATTTTGTTAACCCTTTAGCAGGTGGGTATCCCATGAGAGACTTGATTCACATTGTTTTCAAATGAGAAAATTCCAGGTCTTGACCAATAAAGAATTGATGTTTCATCATGATGTAGCTAAACCTATAATAAATTTTTCTGCTACAGATATAAAATTTCATTTGTAAAATTTGTATGTAGCATATATGGATCTGGAGAAGGCATATTATAGAGTTGATAGAGATGCTCTGTGGAAGGTATTAAGAATATATGGAGTGGGAGGCAAGTTGTTAGAAGCAGTGAAAAGTTTTTATTGAGGATGTAAGGCATGTGTACGTGTAGGAAGAGAGGAAAGTGATTGGTTCTCAGTGAATGTAGGTTTACGGCAGGGGTGTGTGATGTCTCCATGGTTGTTTAATTTGTTTATGGATGGGGTTGTTAGGGAGGTGAATGCAAGAGTTTTGGAAAGAGGGGCAAGTATGAAGTCTGTTGTGGATGAGAGAGCTTGAGAAGTGAGTCAGTTGTTGTTCGCTGATGATACAGCGCTGGTGGCTGATTCATGTGAGAAACTGCAGAAGCTGGTGACTGAGTTTGGTAAAGTGTGTGAAAGAAGAAAGTTAAGAGTAAATGTGAATAAGAGCAAGGTTATTAGGTACAGTAGGGTTGAGGGTCAAGTCAATTGGGAGGTGAGTTTGAATGGAGAAAAACTGGAGGAAGTGAAGTGTTTTAGATATCTGGGAGTGGATCTGGCAGCGGATGGAACCATGGAAGCGGAAGTGGATCATAGGGTGGGGGAGGGGGCGAAAATTCTGGGAGCCTTGAAGAATGTGTGGAAGTCGAGAACATTATCTCGGAAAGCAAAAATGGGTATGTTTGAAGGAATAGTGGTCCCAACAATGTTGTATGGTTGCGAGGCGTGGGCTATGGATAGAGTTGTGCGCAGGAGGATGGATGTGCTGGAAATGAGATGTTTGAGGACAATGTGTGGTGTGAGGTGGTTTGATCGAGTGAGTAACGTAAGGGTAAGAGAGATGTGTGGAAATAAAAAGAGCGTGGTTGAGAGAGCAGAAGAGGGTGTTTTGAAATGGTTTGGGCACATGGAGAGAATGAGTGAGGAAAGATTGACCAAGAGAATATATGTGTCGGAGGTGGAGGGAACGAGGAGAAGTGGGAGACCAAATTGGAGGTGGAAAGATGGAGTGAAAAAGATTTTGTGTGATTGGGGCCTGAACATGCAGGAGGGTGAAAGGAGGGCAAGGAATAGAGTGAATTGGATCGATGTGGTATACCGGGGTTGATGTGCTGTCTGTGGATTGAATCAGGGCATGTGAAGCGTCTGGGGTAAACCATGGAAAGCTGTGTAGGTATGTATATTTGCGTGTGTGGACGTATGTATATACATGTGTATGGGGGTGGGTTGGGCCATTTCTTTCGTCCGTTTCCTTGCGCTACTTCGCAAACGTGGGAGACAGCGACAAAGCAAAAAAAAAATATATATATATATATATATATATATATATATATATATATATATATATATATATATATATATATATATATATATATATATATCCATTTGCTTTTCTAAGTATTTCTCACATACATTCTTCAAAGCAAACACCTGATCCACACATCCTCTACCACTTCTGAAACCACACATATGATAGAGTTGATAGAGATGCTCTGTGGAAGGTATTAAGAATATATGGAGTGGGAGGCAAGTTGTTAGAAGCAGTGAAAAGTTTTTATTGAGGATGTAAGGCATGTGTACGTGTAGGAAGAGAGGAAAGTGATTGGTTCTCAATGAATGTAGGTTTGCGGCAGGGGTGTGTGATGTCTCCATGGTTGTTTAATTTGTTTATGGATGGGGTTGTTAGGGAGGTAAATGCAAGAGTTTTGGAAAGAGGGGCAAGTATGAAGTCTGTTGGGGATGAGAGAGCTTGGGAAGTGAGTCAGTTGTTGTTCGCTGATGATACAGCGCTGGTGGCTGATTCATGTGAGAAACTGCAGAAGCTGGTGACTGAGTTTGGTAAAGTGTGTGGAGGAAGAAAGTTAAGAGTAAATGTGAATAAGAGCAAGGTTATTAGGTACAG
The DNA here is from genome assembly GCF_036320965.1 of Panulirus ornatus. Taxonomy (NCBI): domain Eukaryota; kingdom Metazoa; phylum Arthropoda; class Malacostraca; order Decapoda; family Palinuridae; genus Panulirus; species Panulirus ornatus. Next base: position 19,583,336 of record NC_092250.1, on the reverse strand, counting down.
TAGGGTTGAGGGTCAAGTCAATTGGGAGGTGAGTTTGAATGGAGAAAAACTGGAGGAAGTGAAGTGTTTTAGATATCTGGGAGTGGATCTGGCAGCGGATGGAACCATGGATGCGGAAGTGGATCATAGGGTGGGGGAGGGGGCGAAAATTCTGGGGGCCTTGAAGAATGTGTGGAAGTCGAGAACATTATCTCGGAAAGCAAAAATGGGTATGTTTGAAGGAATAGTGGTTCCAACAATGTTGTATGGTTGCGAGGCGTGGGCTATGGATAGAGTTGTGCGCAGGAGGATGGATGTGCTGGAAATGAGATGTTTGAGGACAATGTGTGGTGTGAGGTGGTTTGATCGAGTGAGTAACGTAAGGGTAAGAGAGATGTGTGGAAATAAAAAGAGCGTGGTTGAGAGAGCAGAAGAGGGTGTTTTGAAGTGGTTTGGGCACATGGAGAGGATGAGTGAGGAAAGATTGACCAAGAGGATATATGTGTCGGAGGTGGAGGGAGCAAGGAGAAGAGGGAGACCAAATTGGAGGTGGAAAGATGGAGTGAAAAAGATTTTGTGTGATTGGGGCCTGAACATGCAGGAGGGTGAAAGGAGGGCAAGGAATAGAGTGAATTGGAGCGATGTGGTATACCGGGGTTGACGTGCTGTCAGTGGATTGAATCAAGGCATGTGAAGCGTCTGGGGTAAACCATGGAAAGCTGTGTAGGTATGTATATTTGCGTGTGTGGACGTATGTATATACATGTGTATGGGGGGGGGTTGGGCCATTTCTTTCGTCTGTTTCCTTGCGCTACCTCGCAAACGCGGGAGACAGCGACAAAGTATAATAAAAATATAAAAATATATATATATATATATATATATATATATATATATATATATATATATATATATATATATATATATATTTTCAAACTTCGCCTTTTCCCACATTAGCGAGGTAGCATTAAGAACAGAGGGCTGGGCCTTTGAGGGAATATCCTCACCTGGCCCCCTTCTCTGTTCCTTCTTTTGGAAAAAAGAAAAAAGAGAGAGAGAGAGAGAGAGCCAGAGAGAGAGAGAGAGAGAGAGAGAGAGAGAGAGAGAGAGAGAGAGAGAGAGAGAATAAAGAGAGGGGGCAACATGAAAGCAAAATCAAATGACCATGCAGGCAACCATGACATCCATAGCTGCCTATCAAAAAAGCAGCTAAGTAGTACAAGATTCCATATATGAACCTGAACACTAACCTGTCTGGCAGGTAAAAGGGATATGGAAGGCCAGGGAGGAAAACTGCTCTGCTGCTGGTAACTGTATCAAATACTACGACCTCGACTGACTCTGGCTATGCCTGTTACCAACAAGCTTGAACTCATTCAATCTTACATTAGGAAGTCTCGGCACCTAGAGCATACGAGTCCTTACAGTAACAAAAATCTAGTGAGCCAAAGGATTTGTGTGTGAGAGGGACTTGGGAGTGGAAATCATTCCTAAGCAGTCAACAGTCCCATATTGGGAGAAAATTTACAAAGACAAACTGTCTGCTGGCAAACAACAGAATAACGAAAAATTTGATAAGCTATTCATACCCCTAAATAAGGCCAAAACTAAAATATGCTTCTTAGACTCAGTCATCACAACTAAAGAAGCACAAAGATCTCATAGAGAAGGTCCAGAGATGGGCAACAAAGATGGTTCCCACATTAAGAGATCTAAGTTATAGGGAAAGTCTGGAGGCTTTAAATTTACCCATCTTGAAAGAGAGAAGACTGAAGTGAGACCTAATCACAACCTTAAAGTTTTTAAGGAAGATTAAGGAAGTGGACAAGTACTTTGAGAGATGTGCAGATAGAGTGACCAGACGACATAACATCAAATTAAGTATGAAACTTGTAAATAAGAATGTAAAGAAACATTTTGATAGTACTGGGGTGGTGGATAACGGAACAGACTGATTGAGTACATGGTTAATGGAGAAAGCACAAATAAATCAAAGTGTGCATGATAGTACAGACTGTTCAAGATGTGGGGACACACTAGTGTAAAACTAGCTCCTCATACAAAATGCATAATTCCAAACAGATAATTACAGTGAAAAAACAGATCTGTTTGAAAAGAGCATTAAAAAAATTTGTAATAACTTCAGAAATTAATGAAAAACGTATCAGAGACATTTACAAATTTTGAAAAGACTAACCTCTGCAGTAACCCACAAGAAAAATTGCTGATTAGCCAGAGGCACTAAACATCCTGAATGTCATGACCTTCTCGAAGTCCTCATCATCTGTGACATATGCTTGTCCTGTTAATGGCAAATCAGTGGATCTATACAAACACATGGGCAAACATTTTACCTAAAATAAGGCAAAGTACATCTTCATAAGGGTTGTGAACACATGGAGTGAATTTCCAAGCAGAGCAGCTGAAAGCAGTACCAAAAGATATTTCCCTTTGAATTCACACCTGACATCATTTGTGCTCCCTTAGCTGTATGAAAAGTTTACAGGCATTTCTCTCTGACAATGTGTGCATTTCTACTCTTACTACACTATTACACAAGTTTTTGTTCTCTTCCCCAATCGAAAGCAACCTCTTAAGGACCAAAGAATCTGTTTCTGTTAGAATTCTTTTTATATCAGTATTTCTTTGTATCTGATGCACTCATGTACCTACGGTGAACAGAAGAAATTTTTCAAAACACACCGTACTTGCCCCTATGTTGATTTCCTAATGTTTGTCTAATTTGCCTATTATCTTACTAAAGTATATAGCTCTACTCTTCCTTCACAAATGCTTAACATCTGCAATTCCTATGTCCATTAACAAAACATTCAAATATGCCTTACATGTGAAAACTAGTATGCCTAACCTCAATTACCCCTAATTGAGAGGTAACAGGGAAAGAAAAACTTCTGCATGAAGATGAAACATTTTTGGACTTCCAATAAAATCGATAGATATGATATTCACCAGCTCCTTTTTACATAAATTCACTAACAATAATATTTAAGTCTTCATTCCCTGTCCTTATTAAACACTCTTACAGTACCTCTTATTGACTTACTTAATAATTTCTATACAAGATATCACCCTAAATCATGCTATGCAGGTATTTTTATAAAATAACACCAAGAACATGAGTAGCCATTTCCCTAAGTTAGTTTTGTCATGGAGCTAAACCAAGCTTTTACCAAGTACTCTATATCCCAAGCTAACAATGATGCAAAGCTAAACTACACATTTATCCTCAGTTCCTTCAATATTTTCCTCGGCTTATAGCCTTTAACTTTATGGATAATACACTTCAATTTTTGAGTCATCATATCCTTCTCATATCTAACCTAATAAACAACAATTAAAAACAAATGTTCCAGTAAAGCAGCAAAATTCTAACTGCCTTCTGCTGTGTGTAGGATTCCAGTGTGACACGTGTTTCTTCAAAATCCCTATACATTTCAAATAAGGTGGCACCTCTAACCTGGAGTTTTACTGCAGTGAGTTTCTCTAGGGGGATAAATAATTGTGCATACTGGATCAATTTCATGCCCTCGAAAATCAAATTAACATATTCATCGACAAAGCTTTTTAATCTGCTGTTTTTCAAAATGCTAAAAATTACTACAATTTCCATGCACCAACATATACAACAGCCTCTTCAAAAATGACTAACATGGCTTCATTCCGTGTATGCCACGGCAGCTGCCATATCTCGTGCTTAACTGAATCATTACTGTCTACATATTAAGACTTTCCATTTGATAGTTATTACGTGTGTATCTGGTACATATCAATGATCATATATTTCATGAAAACTTACCATTGCCTTCCAGTTAGAAATAGTAGTAAACAAAATGCTTCTTCAATGATTCTTCCTCAGTCGCTTCACAAACAAAACGCGTTCGTAATTTTTTCATTTTTGTTTTCAGGCTTAGACTTGATGATTAAATTAAACAAATTAAAAAAAATATACTAGGATAACTAACAGAAAGAATGATATTTATTACGAGAATTTTATTTTGGAAATCAATAAGTACATCTACACAGTCTTCTTGAACGCACATAAAAATTGACCTGCATGTGCTGTGTCGGATGGCGCGGGGAACCATCCACCAGCAAAATGGTTCAACCTAATCCCATATATGTATGTTTATCTATTAACATTAAACAAGAATCACGTAATATGGTCAGTCTCAAGCATCATATTTAAAGAAAGCAAAAGTGAAAGACAAACCCAACTGGATTATTTTATGTATATATTTAAGTCAACCAGTACAAACCAAACATGAATTCTGTGAAAAGTAATTACAAGACACGCACAATCTGGGTTAACCGAGGGAGAGGGAAATATTTTATATATCATGGTGAAATAACGTGTAGACAGGAACTAAAACACAACAAAACCTTGTAGTATAGTCAACAAACAGTAGTAAAGCTACTGTCTCAGTTAATAGAGGGAAACTATGAAAACCCTTATGGAATGCGGAGTCATGCACCAATATATATCCAGGAGCCAAAATTCAGAAACAATCCTTGATCTAAGAAATCTGAAGGATGATTATTCCATATCACGAGTGGCAAAAGTCAGGAATGCACTAAATCCATATTTCAAACAAAAAACATGCAGAGGAGAGGGATTTCAAGAGGATACTTTTCAAATACTTTATTCTGTGCAGTTAATATGGTATTGAGAATTTGAAAGAAGCAATGAGCAGCGTATTGCTAGTTACATTAGGAAATGCATATGGCATGAAAATAAAGCAAAAAGTAAGATCTTAATATCTAATATCCATAAGCTATCTTATAGACCAGATTTGAAGGTTGATGTTAAGACTAGTTGAAAAAATTAACAAAACGAGGCAAGATAACTCATGAATGTGGGATAATTATGCAGTGTTCAAGATGGTAACCGCAAAACTTAATTCTTATATATATATATATATATATATATATATATATATATATATATATATATATATATATATATATATCTTTCCTTTTTCTTTTAAACTATTTGCCATTTCCCGCGTTAGCGATGTAGCGATAAGAACAGAGGACTGGGCCTTTTTTGGAATATCCTCACCTGGCCCCCTCTGTTCCTTCTTTTGGAAAATTAAAAAAAAAAACGAGGGGAGGATTTCCAGCCCCCCGCTCCCTCCCATTTTAGTCGCCTTCTACGACACGCAGGGAATACGTGGGAAGTATTCTTAATCCCCTATCCCCAGGGATAACATATATATATATATATATATATATATATATATATATATATATATATATATATATATATATATATATATATATTATTTATTATATTATTATACTTTGTCGCTGTCTCCCGCGTTTGCGAGGTAGCGCAAGGAAACAGACGAAAGAAATGGCCCCCCCCCCCATACACATGTATATACATACGTCCATTCACGCAAATATACATACCTACACAGCTTTCCATGGTTTACCCCAGACGCTTCACATGCCTTGATTCAATCCACTGACATCACGTCAACCCCGGTATACCACATCGCTCCAATTCACTCTATTCCTTGCCCTCCTTTCACCCTCCTGCATGTTCAGGCACCGATCACACAAAATCTTTTTCACTCCATCTTTCCACCTCCAATTTGGTCTCCCTCTTCTCCTCGTTCCCTCCACCTCCGACACATATATCCTCTTGGTCAATCTTTCCTCACTCATTCTCTCCATGTGCCCAAACCACTTCAAAACACCCTCTTCTGCTCTCTCAACCACGCTCTTTTTATTTCCACACATCTCTCTTACCCTTACGTTACTCACTCGATCAAACCACCTCACACCACACATTGTCCTCAAACATCTCATTTCCAGCACATCCATCCTCCTGCGCACAACTCTATCCATAGCCCACGCCTCGCAACCATACAACATTGTTGGAACCACTATTCCTTCAAACATACCCATTTTTGCTTTCCGAGATAATGTTCTCGACTTCCACACATTCTTCAAGGCCCCCAGAATTTTCGCCCCCTCCCCCACCCTATGATCCACTTCCGCATCCATGGTTCCATCCGCTGCCAGATCCACTGCCAGATATCTAAAACACTTCACTTCCTCCAGTTTTTCTCCATTCAAACTCACCTCCCAATTGACTTGACCCTCAACCCTACTGTACCTAATAACCTTGCTCTTATTCACATTTACTCTTAACTTTCTTCTTCCACACACTTTACCAAACTCAGTCACCAGCTTCTGCAGTTTCTCACATGAATCAGCCACCAGCGCTGTATCATCAGCGAACAACAACTGACTCACTTCCCAAGCTCTCTCATCCCCAACAGACTTCATACTTGCCCCTCTTTCCAAAACTCTTGCATTCACCTCCCTAACAACCCCATCCATAAACAAATTAAACAACCATGGAGACATCACACACCCCTGCCGCAAACCTACATTCACTGAGAACCAATCACTTTCCTCTCTTCCTACACGTACACATGCCTTACATCCTCGATAAAAACTTTTCACTGCTTCGAACAACTTTCCTCCCACACCATATATTCTTAATACCTTCCACAGAGCATCTCTATCAACTCTGTCATATGCCTTCTCCAGATCCATAAATGCTACATACAAATCCATTTGCTTTTCTAAGTATTTCTCACATACATTCTTCAAAGCAAACACCTGATCCACACATCCTCTACCACTTCTGAAACCACACTGCTCTTCCCCAATCTGATGCTCTGTACATGCCTTCACCCTCTCAATCAATACCCTCCCATATAATTTACCAGGAATACTCAACAAACTTATACCTCTGTAATTTGAGCACTCACTCTTATCCCCTTTGCCTTTGTACAATGGCACTATGCACGCATTCCGCCAATCCTCAGGCACCTCACCATGAGTCATACATACATTAAATAACCTTACCAACCAGTCAACAATACAGTCACCCCCTTTTTTAATAAATTCCACTGCAATACCATCCAAACCTGCTGCCTTGCCGGCTTTCATCTTCCGCAAAGCTTTCACTACCTCTTCTCTGTTTACCAAATCATTTTCCCTAACCCTCTCACTTTGCACACCACCTCGACCAAACACCCTATATCTGCCACTCTATCATCAAACACATTCAACAAACCTTCAAAATACTCACTCCATCTCCTTCTCACATCACCACTACTTGTTTTCACCTCCCCATTTGCGCCCTTCACTGAAGTTCCCATTTGCTCCCTTGTCTTACGCACTTTATTTACCTCCTTCCAGAACATCTTTTTATTCTCCCTAAAATTTAATGATACTCTCTCACCCCAACTCTCATTTGCCCTTTTTTTCACTTCTTGCACCTTTCTCTTGACCTCCTGTCTCTTTCTTTTATATATCTCCCACTCAATTGCATTTTTCCATGCAAAAATCGTCCAAATGCCTCTCTCTTCTCTTTCACTAATACTCTTACTTCTTCATCCCACCACTCACTACCCTTTCTAATCAACCCACCTCCCACTCTTCTCATGCCACAAGCATCTTTTGCGCAATCCATCACTGATTCCCTAAATACATCCCATTCCTCCCCCACTCCCCTTACTTCCATTGTTCTCACCTTTTTCCATTCTGTACTCAGTCTCTTCTTTTTTTTTTTGCTTTGTCGCTGTCTCCCACGTTTGCGAGGTAGCGCAAGGAAACAGACGAAAGAAATGGCCCAACCCACCCCCATACACATGTATATACATACACGTCCACACACGCAAATATACATACCTACACAGCTTTCCATGGTTTACCCCAGACGCTTCACATGCCCTGATTTCAATCCACTGACAGCACGTCAACCCCGGTATACCACATCGATCCAATTCACTCTATTCCTTGCCCTCCTTTCACCCTCCTGCATGTTCAGGCCCCGATCACACAAAATCTTTTTCACTCCATCTTTCCACCTCCAATTTGGTCTCCCACTTCTCCTCGTTCCCTCCACCTCCGAAACATATATCCTCTTGGTCAATCTTTCCTCGCTCATTCTCTCCATGTGCCCAAACCATTTCAAAACACCCTCTTCTGCTCTCTCAACCACCTCTTTTTATTTCCACACATCTCTCTTACCCTTACGTTACTTTCTCGATCAAACCACCTCACACCACACATTGTCCTCAAACATCTCATTTCCAGCACATCCACCCTCCTGCGCACAACTCTATCCATAGCCCACGCCTCGCAACCATACAACATTGTTGGAACCACTATTCCTTCAAACATACCCATTTTTGCTTTCCGAGATAATGTTCTCGACTTCCACACATTCTTCAAGGCTCCCAGGATTTTTGCCCCCTCCCCCACCCTATGATCCACTTCCGCTTCCATGGTTCCATCCGCTGCCACATCCACTCCCAGATATCTAAAACACTTTACTTCCTCCAGTTTTTCTCCGTTCAAACTTACCTCCAAATTGACTTGACCCTCAACCCTACTGTACCTAATAACCTTGCTCTTATTCACATTTACTCTTAACTTTCTTCTTTCACACACTTTACCAAACTCAGTCACCAGCTTCTGCAGTTTCTCACATGAATCAGCCACCAGCGCTGTATCATCAGCGAACAACAACTCTCTCATCCACAACAGACTTCATACTTGCCCCTCTTTCCAAAACTCTTGCATTCACCTCCCTAACAACCCCATCCATAAACAAATTAAACAACCATGGAGACATCACACACCCCTGCCACAAACCTACATTCACTGACAACCAATCACTCTCCTCTCTTCCTACACGTACACATGCCTTACATTGTTTTATTAGTATACTTTGTCGCTGTCTCCTGCGTTAGCGAGGTAGCGCAAGGAAACAGACGAAAGAATGGCCCAACCCACCTACATACACATGTATATGCATGAACGCCCACATACGTACATATACATACCTAAACATTTCAACGTTTACATACATATATACACATGTACATATTCATACATGGTGCCTTCCATTTCCGCCGCTACCCCGCCACACATAAAATGGCACACCCCTCCCCCCACGTGCACGCAAGGTTGCGCTTGGGAATGACAACAAAAGCCACATTCATTCACACTCAGTCTCTAGCTGTCATGTGTAATGCCCCAAAACCACAGCTCCTACAAAACTTTCCATGGTTTACCTCAGACGCTTTCACATGCCCTGGTTCAATCCATTGACAGCACGTCGACCCCAGTATACCGTATAGTTCCAATTCACTCTATTCCTTGCACGCCTTTCACCCCCTTTATGTTCAGGCCCTGATCGCTCAAAATCTTTTTCACTCCATCCTTCCACCTCCAATTTGGTCTCCCACTTCTCGTTCCCTCCACCTCTGACACATATATCCTCTGTCAATCTTTCCTCACTCATTTTTCCATGTGACCAAACCATTTCAAAACACCCTCTTCTGCTCTCTCAACCACACTTTTTGTTACCACACATCTCTCTTACCCTTTCATTACATACTCGATCAAACCACCTCACACCACATATTGTCCTCAATACATTTTATTTCCAACACATCCATCCTCCTCCGCACAACCCTATCTATAGCCCATGCCTCGCAACGATATAACATTGTTGGAACCACTATTCCTTCAAACATACCCATTTTTGCTTTCTGAGATAACGTTCTCATCTTCCACACATCCTTCAATGCTTCCAGAACCTTCTTCTCCTCCCCCACCATGTGACACTTCCGCTTCTATGGTTCCATCCGCTGCTAAATCCACTCCCAGATATCTAAAACACTTCACTTCCAGGTAGAAATGGTCTTGGTGTCAAGGCATGGGTTCTTAGGGTCAGAAACTCATTTATAGCAAATGATAGAATTACAACTAACTTAGATATAGATATCTTAACTATTTTCCAAAATAGCCATAAAAAAGGGAAATCATAAACTGGCTTTTTGTCTTGACAGATGGTTTACACTGCAGAGAACAGTGAGAGGGATGAGGTTCATGAAATAAAAAGGCATTCTGAAGCATATTTGACAAAAAAAATTTTGTGCTTTAGCTCACCCCCTCACTCCTCCCAGGGAAATCTGTGCAAGAGTCCTGAGTTTTTTCTTTTGAAACATAAGATGTATTTATTGATGCGGTAGATATCTAAACAAAGTGTTTGATCATTTCAAAGAAAATCCATTAACTGACATCATAATAGGTTCATCCATTACAGTCGTATGACTTGCTTCAAATTCCTTGGAACTAGGGAGAGCTGGATTTGTATACACCACTAGTTTGCATATACCCTATTCAATGGTCAATCCACGTTTCAGGGGCGATGGTGGAGAACCTATCATATCAAAGATGAAGCCAACGTAAATTTGGTAACTCATCACATTGAAATCACATAAGACTTTTACCTCGTTAGGTTCCAAGTTTGAATTTCCTATTCCTTTGCATTAATTTCTGTGTTAAACCTTTCCGAAGGGATTCACTTGTCATTGTAGATGACGAATAGTTAAGAGGTATTAAATCAAGAACCTACTGTCACATGACTGCTTTCCTCTATGAAGGTGTGACAATAATGATGCCCTTACTCCAATGCCTGGATACTGACAATCATCATGGCTGACAATTTTATTGCTTGAATTTTCCACATGGTTATGAATTTAAACAAATGCTCCTCTGATTTATCTTCCATTATTTCGTCTACATGTTATGTGGAAAGCTGTGATACAACAACTATAGAACTAAGCATGAAATTAAGCAATAAACGTAAAAAAAAAGTCATGGTGGCAAATGTAATAAACTATCAAAGATGTGGTTCATGTGGACAGCATACATAACTATTAGAGATAGGACATTATGAGTAAAATTTCCTCTCTGTACAGTAAAAGTAGGGAGTAAGTAATTACATAGGTGGCACTCACTGCTGCAATGAGCTACAGTGATGATAAGTCGTTCAACTGTGTCCCACTAATTGACTGCAGCTTCAGGCTGGGTTCCTGCAACCAAAATGTGATAAACCAGTTCTCCCTGTTTCTTCTAAAAGTGTGCATGGAAGCCATTTTTCTTTGGAAACTCTTGCCATAGCAAAAGCTTTATGGTGCTGGATTTCACAATAATGGAGTTCTTTAACATAAGAGTATATTCTTGAAAAAGACTGCAGACATGAAACTCATGCTGCAGAATATCATAGCATGCACATGCCTAAAGAACACCTCCCACACCTCTGGTAAATGTAAATGTTACAAATGAATCTTAAAGACTATTAGGCTCCATGTCTGATCTGGAGGAAACAACTCATGTTTAGCATGAAATGTATTATTGAATGTTGGTAGCAAAGGGATCTGATGTTCAGCCAATTACAGCCAACATTCTATCTCGCCAAGCATAATCTTCTAGACTTATGTTGAGAGCTTTGAAAGCATACCAAGCCTTCGTCTGCTCCAAGTATGCCATTTACCTCTCCCAAGATGCTTGGCATCTTCAGGTTTACTAATATATATATAATATTTGGCAGCGGATGGAACCATGGAAGCGGATGTGAATCATAGGGTGGGGGAGGGGGTGAAAGTTCTGGAAGCGTTGAAAAATGTATGGAAGTTGAGAACATTATCTTGGGAAGCAAAATTGGGTATGTTTGAAGGAATAGTGATTCCAACAATGTTATATGGTTGCGAGGCGTGGGCTATGGATAGAGTTGTGCGCAGGAGGGTGGATGTGCTGGAAATGAGATGTTTGAGGACAATATGTGGTGTGAGATGGTTTGATCGAGTAAGTAATGAAAGGGGTAAGAGAGATGTGTGGTAATAAAAAGAGTGTGGTTGAGAGAGCAGAAGAGGGTGTTTTGAAATGGTTTGGTCACATGGAGAGAATGAGTGTGGAAAGATTGACAAAGAGGATATATGTGTCAGAGGTGGAGGGAATGAGAAGTGGGAGACCAAATTGGAGGTGGGAAGATGGAGTGAAAAAGATTTTGAGTGATCGGAGCCTGAACATGCAGGAGGGTGAAAGACGTGCAAGGAATAGAGTGAATTGGAATGATGTGGTGTACAGGGGTCGACGTGCTGTCAATGGATTGAACCAGGGCATGCGAAGCGTCTGGTGTAAACCATGGAAAGTTCTGTGGAGCCTGGATGTGGAAAGGGAGCTGTGGTTTCGGTGCATTATACATGACAGCTAGAGACTGAGTGTGAACGAATGTGGCATTTGTTGTCTTTTCCTAGTGCTACCTCGTGCACATGTGGGGGGAGGGGGTTGTCATTTCATGTGTGGCGGGATGGCTTCGGGAAAGAATAAGGGCAGACAGTATGAATCATGTGCATATGTATATGTGTATATGTTTGTGTGTGTATATATATGTATACGTTGAGATGTATAGGTATGTATATGTGCATGTGTGGATGTGTATGTATATACATGTGTATGTGGGTGGGTTGGGCCATTCTTTTGTCTGTTTCCTTGCGCTACCTCACTATTGCAGGAGACAGTGATAATGTATAATAAATAATAAAAAAATAATTTTTTATCATACTTTGTCGCTGTCTCCCGCATTAGTGAGGTTGTGCAAGAAAACAGACAAAAGAATGGCCCAACCCACCCACATACACATGTATATACATACACACCCACCTCACGCACATATACATAAATATACATTTCAATGTATATTTACATACACAGATATATACATATATATACACATGTACATATTAATACTTGCTGCCTTCATCCATTCCCGTCGCCATCCTGCCACACATGAAATGGCACCCCCCCTCCCTCTGTGCGAGAGGTGACGCTAAGAAAAGACAACAAAGGCCACATTTATTCACATTCAGTCTCTAGCTGTCATGTGTAATGAACCAAAACCACAGCTCCCTTTCCACATCTAGGCCCCACAAAACTTTCCATAGTTTATCCCAGACGCTTCACATGCCCTGGTTCAATCCACTGACAATCCATAGATATGTATATGTCTGTGTATGTATATGTGTGTGTCTGGGCATTTATGTATATCTATGTGTATATGAGTGGATGGGCCATTCTTGGTCTGTTTCTGGGTGCTACTTCGCTCAGGCGAGAAACTGCGATGAAGTATAATAAAAAAAAAAGGAAACTTTCAGACACCCGAATCTTTCCCCATATCATTAATTGCAGTATACTAGACAATTCAAGATCTGACTCTAATTGAAAATTCATTCAAGTTTAAAGCCATACTAAAGGTCATACACATATTTATTAATCTGCAAACCTACAGGTGCTGGAACATAATAAAAATATGTTTTCTTTAAAAAACATACGAATAAAATAGAAGAGTGTAAAGATTGATAAGTTAAAATATTATTATTTTCTTTTTTTTTTTTTTTTTGCTTTGTCGCTGTCTCCCGCGTTTGCGAGGTAGCGCAAGGAAACAGACGAAAGAAATGGCCCAACCCACCCCCATACACATGTATATACATACATGTCCACACACGCAAATATACATACCTACACAGCTTTCCATGGTTTACCCCAGACGCTTCACATGCCCTGATTCAATCCACTGACAGCACGTCAACCCCGGTATACCACATCGATCCAATTCACTCTATTCCTTGCCCTCCTTTCACCCTCCTGCATGTTCAGGCCCCAATCACACAAAATCTTTTTCACTCCATCTTTCCACCTCCAATTTGGTCTCCCACTTCTCCTCGTTCCCTCCACCTCCGACACATATATCCTCTTGGTCAATCTTTCCTCACTCATTCTCTCCATGTGCCCAAACCATTTCAAAACACCCTCTTCTGCTCTCTCAACCACACTCTTTTTATTTCCACACATCTCTCTTACCCTTACGTTACTTACTCGATCAAACCACCTCACACCACACACTGTCCTCAAACATCTCATTTCCAGCACATCCATCCTCCTGCGCACAACTCTATCCATAGCCCACGCCTCGCAACCATACAACATTGTTGGACCACTATTCCTTCCAACATACCCATTTTTGCTTCACGAGATAATGTTCTCGACTTCCACACATTCTTCAAGGCTCCCAGAATTTTCGCCCCCTCCCCCACCCTATGATCCACTTCCGCTTCCATGGTTCCATCCGCTGCCAGATTCACTCCCAGATATCTAAAACACTTTACTTCCTCCAGTTTTTCTCCATTCAAACTTACCTCCAAATTGACTTGACCCTCAACCCTACTGTACCTAATAACCTTGCTCTTATTCACATTTACTCTTAACTTTCTTCTTTCACACACTTTACCAAACTCAGTCACCAGCTTCTGCAGTTTCTCACATGAATCAGCCACCAGCGCTGTATCATCAGCGAACAACAACTGACTCACTTCCCAAGCTCTCTCATCCCCAACAGACTTCATACTTGCCCCTCTTTCCAAAACTCTTGCATTCACCACCCTAACAACCCCATCCATAAACAAATTAAACAACCATGGAGACATCACACACCCCTGCCGCAAACCTACATTCACTGAGAACCAATCACTTTCCTCTCTTCCTACACGTACACATGCCTTACATCCTCGATAAAAACTTTTCACTGCTTCTAACAACTTGCCTCCCACACCATATATTCTTAATACCTTCCACAGAGCATCTCTATCAACTCTATCATATGCCTTCTCCAGATCCATAAATGCTACATACAAATTCATTTGCTTTTCTAAGTATTTCTCACATACATTCTTCAAAGCAAACACCTGATCCACACATCCTCTACCACTTCTGAAACCACACTGCTCTTCCCCAATCTGATGCTCTGTACATGCCTTCTCCTTCTCAATCAATACCCTCCCACATAATTTACCAGGAATACTCAACAAACTTATACCTCTGAAATTTGAGCACTCACTCTTATCCCCTTTGCATTTGTACAATGGCACTATGCACGCATTCCACCAATCCTCAGGCACCTCACCATGAGTCATACATACATTAAATAACCTTACCAACCAGTCAATAATACAGTCACCCCCTTTTTTAATAAATTCCACTGCAATACCATCCAAACCTGCTGCCTTGCCGGCTTTCATCTTCCGCAAAGCTTTTACTACCTCTTCTCTGTTTACCAAATCATTTTCCCTAACCCTCTCACTTTGCACACCATCTCGACCAAAACACCCTATATCTGCCACTCTATCATCAAACACATTCAACAAACCTTCAAAATACTCACTCCATCTCCTTCTCACATCACCACTACTTGTTATCACCTCCCCATTTGTGCCCTTCACTGAAGTTCCCATTTGCTCCCTTGTCTTACGCACTTTATTTACCTCCTTCCAGAACATCTTTTTATTCTCCCTAAAATTTAATGATACTCTCTCACCCCAACTCTCATTTGCCCTTTTTTTCACTTCTTGCACCTTTCTCTTGACCTCCTGTCTCTTTCTTTTATATATCTCCCACTCAATTGCATTTTTCCATGCAAAAATCGTCCAAAATGCCTCTCTCTTCTCTTTCACTAATACTCTTACTTCTTCATCCCACCACTCACTACCCTTTCTAATCAACCCACCTCCCACTCTTCTCATGCCACAAGCATCTTTTGCGCAATCCATCACTGATTCCCTAAATACATCCCATTCCTCCCCCACTCCCCTTACTTCCATTGTTCTCACCTTTTTCCATTCTGTACTCAGTCTCTTCTTTTTTTTTTGCTTTGTCGCTGTCTCCCACGTTTGCGAGGTAGCGCAAGGAAACAGACGAAAGAAATGGCCCAACCCACCCCCATACACATGTATATACATACACGTCCACACACGCAAATATACATACCTACACAGCTTTCCATGGTTTACCCCAGACGCTTCACATGCCCTGATTTCAATCCACTGACAGCACGTCAACCCCGGTATACCACATCGATCCAATTCACTCTATTCCTTGCCCTCCTTTCACCCTCCTGCATGTTCAGGCCCCGATCACACAAAATCTTTTTCACTCCATCTTTCCACCTCCAATTTGGTCTCCCACTTCTCCTCGTTCCCTCCACCTCCGAAACATATATCCTCTTGGTCAATCTTTCCTCGCTCATTCTCTCCATGTGCCCAAACCATTTCAAAACACCCTCTTCTGCTCTCTCAACCACCTCTTTTTATTTCCACACATCTCTCTTACCCTTACGTTACTTACTCGATCAAACCACCTCACACCACACATTGTCCTCAAACATCTCATTTCCAGCACATCCACCCTCCTGCGCACAACTCTATCCATAGCCCACGCCTCGCAACCATACAACATTGTTGGAACCACTATTCCTTCAAACATACCCATTTTTGCTTTCCGAGATAATGTTCTCGACTTCCACACATTCTTCAAGGCTCCCAGGATTTTTGCCCCCTCCCCCACCCTATGATCCACTTCCGCTTCCATGGTTCCATCCGCTGCCACATCCACTCCCAGATATCTAAAACACTTTACTTCCTCCAGTTTTTCTCCGTTCAAACTTACCTCCAAATTGACTTGACCCTCAACCCTACTGTACCTAATAACCTTGCTCTTATTCACATTTACTCTTAACTTTCTTCTTTCACACACTTTACCAAACTCAGTCACCAGCTTCTGCAGTTTCTCACATGAATCAGCCACCAGCGCTGTATCATCAGCGAACAACAACTCTCTCATCCACAACAGACTTCATACTTGCCCCTCTTTCCAAAACTCTTGCATTCACCTCCCTAACAACCCCATCCATAAACAAATTAAACAACCATGGAGACATCACACACCCCTGCCACAAACCTACATTCACTGAGAACCAATCACTTTCCTCTCTTCCTACACGTACACATGCCTTACATTGTTTTATTAGTATACTTTGTCGCTGTCTCCTGCGTTAGCGAGGTAGCGCAAGGAAACAGACGAAAGAATGGCCCAACCCACCTACATACACATGTATATGCATGAACGCCCACATACGTACATATACATACCTAAACATTTCAACGTTTACATACATATACATACACAGACATACATATATACACATGTACATATTCATACATGGTGCCTTCCATTTCCGCCGCTACCCCGCCACACATAAAATGGCACACCCCTCCCCCCACGTGCACGCGAGGTTGCGCTTGGGAATGACAACAAAAGCCACATTCATTCACACTCAGTCTCTAGCTGTCATGTGTAATGCCCCAAAACCACAGCTCCTACAAAACTTTCCATGGTTTACCTCAGACGCTTTCACATGCCCTGGTTCAATCCATTGACAGCACGTCGACCCCAGTATACCGTATAGTTCCAATTCACTCTATTCCTTGCACGCCTTTCACCCCCTTTATGTTCAGGCCCTGATCGCTCAAAATCTTTTTCACTCCATCCTTCCACCTCCAATTTGGTCTCCCACTTCTCGTTCCCTCCACCTCTGACACATATATCCTCTGTCAATCTTTCCTCACTCATTTTTCCATGTGACCAAACCATTTCAAAACACCCTCTTCTGCTCTCTCAACCACACTTTTTGTTACCACACATCTCTCTTACCCTTTCATTACATACTCGATCAAACCACCTCACACCACATATTGTCCTCAATACATTTTATTTCCAACACATCCATCCTCCTCCGCACAACCCTATCTATAGCCCATGCCTCGCAACGATATAACATTGTTGGAACCACTATTCCTTCAAACATACCCATTTTTGCTTTCTGAGATAACGTTCTCATCTTCCACACATCCTTCAATGCTTCCAGAACCTTCTTCTCCTCCCCCACCATGTGACACTTCCGCTTCTATGGTTCCATCCGCTGCTAAATCCACTCCCAGATATCTAAAACACTTCACTTCCAGGTAGAAATGGTCTTGGTGTCAAGGCATGGGTTCTTAGGGTCAGAAACTCATTTATAGCAAATGATAGAATTACAACTAACTTAAATATAGATATCTTAACTATTTTCCAAAATAGCCATAAAAAAGGGAAATCATAAACTGGCTTTTTGTCTTGACAGATGGTTTACACTGCAGAGAACAGTGAGAGGGATGAGGTTCATGAAATAAAAAGGCATTCTGAAGCATATTTGACAAAAAAAATTTTGTGCTTTAGCTCACCCCCTCACTCCTCCCAGGGAAATCTGTGCAAGAGTCCTGAGTTTTTTCTTTTGAAACATAAGATGTATTTATTGATGCGGTAGATATCTAAACAAAGTGTTTGATCATTTCAAAGAAAATCCATTAACTGACATCATAATAGGTTCATCCATTACAGTCGTATGACTTGCTTCAAATTCCTTGGAACTAGGGAGAGCTGGATTTGTATACACCACTAGTTTGCATATACCCTATTCAATGGTCAATCCACGTTTCAGGGGCGATGGTGGAGAACCTATCATATCAAAGATGAAGCCAACGTAAATTTGGTAACTCATCACATTGAAATCACATAAGACTTTTACCTCGTTAGGTTCCAAGTTTGAATTTCCTATTCCTTTGCATTAATTTCTGTGTTAAACCTTTCCGAAGGGATTCACTTGTCATTGTAGATGACGAATAGTTAAGAGGTATTAAATCAAGAACCTACTGTCACATGACTGCTTTCCTCTATGAAGGTGTGACAATAATGATGCCCTTACTCCAATGCCTGGATACTGACAATCATCATGGCTGACAATTTTATTGCTTGAATTTTCCACATGGTTATGAATTTAAACAAATGCTCCTCTGATTTATCTTCCATTATTTCGTCTACATGTTATGTGGAAAGCTGTGATACAACAACTATAGAACTAAGCATGAAATTAAGCAATAAACGTAAAAAAAAAGTCATGGTGGCAAATGTAATAAACTATCAAAGATGTGGTTCATGTGGACAGCATACATAACTATTAGAGATAGGACATTATGAGTAAAATTTCCTCTCTGTACAGTAAAAGTAGGGAGTAAGTAATTACATAGGTGGCACTCACTGCTGCAATGAGCTACAGTGATGATAAGTCGTTCAACTGTGTCCCACTAATTGACTGCAGCTTCAGGCTGGGTTCCTGCAACCAAAATGTGATAAACCAGTTCTCCCTGTTTCTTCTAAAAGTGTGCATGGAAGCCATTTTTCTTTGGAAACTCTTGCCATAGCAAAAGCTTTATGGTGCTGGATTTCACAATAATGGAGTTCTTTAACATAAGAGTATATTCTTGAAAAAGACTGCAGACATGAAACTCATGCTGCAGAATATCATAGCATGCACATGCCTAAAGAACACCTCCCACACCTCTGGTAAATGTAAATGTTACAAATGAATCTTAAAGACTATTAGGCTCCATGTCTGATCTGGAGGAAACAACTCATGTTTAGCATGAAATGTATTATTGAATGTTGGTAGCAAAGGGATCTGATGTTCAGCCAATTACAGCCAACATTCTATCTCGCCAAGCATAATCTTCTAGACTTATGTTGAGAGCTTTGAAAGCATACCAAGCCTTCGTCTGCTCCAAGTATGCCATTTACCTCTCCCAAGATGCTTGGCATCTTCAGGTTTACTAATATATATATAATATTTGGCAGCGGATGGAACCATGGAAGCGGATGTGAATCATAGGGTGGGGGAGGGGGTGAAAGTTCTGGAAGCGTTGAAAAATGTATGGAAGTTGAGAACATTATCTTGGGAAGCAAAATTGGGTATGTTTGAAGGAATAGTGATTCCAACAATGTTATATGGTTGCGAGGCGTGGGCTATGGATAGAGTTGTGCGCAGGAGGGTGGATGTGCTGGAAATGAGATGTTTGAGGACAATATGTGGTGTGAGATGGTTTGATCGAGTAAGTAATGAAAGGGGTAAGAGAGATGTGTGGTAATAAAAAGAGTGTGGTTGAGAGAGCAGAAGAGGGTGTTTTGAAATGGTTTGGTCACATGGAGAGAATGAGTGTGGAAAGATTGACAAAGAGGATATATGTGTCAGAGGTGGAGGGAATGAGAAGTGGGAGACCAAATTGGAGGTGGGAAGATGGAGTGAAAAAGATTTTGAGTGATCGGAGCCTGAACATGCAGGAGGGTGAAAGACGTGCAAGGAATAGAGTGAATTGGAATGATGTGGTGTACAGGGGTCGACGTGCTGTCAATGGATTGAACCAGGGCATGCGAAGCGTCTGGTGTAAACCATGGAAAGTTCTGTGGAGCCTGGATGTGGAAAGGGAGCTGTGGTTTCGGTGCATTATACATGACAGCTAGAGACTGAGTGTGAACGAATGTGGCATTTGTTGTCTTTTCCTAGTGCTACCTCGTGCACATGTGGGGGGAGGGGGTTGTCATTTCATGTGTGGCGGGATGGCTTCGGGAAAGAATAAGGGCAGACAGTATGAATCATGTGCATATGTATATGTGTATATGTTTGTGTGTGTATATATATGTATACGTTGAGATGTATAGGTATGTATATGTGCATGTGTGGATGTGTATGTATATACATGTGTATGTGGGTGGGTTGGGCCATTCTTTTGTCTGTTTCCTTGCGCTACCTCACTATTGCAGGAGACAGTGATAATGTATAATAAATAATAAAAAAATAATTTTTTATCATACTTTGTCGCTGTCTCCCGCATTAGTGAGGTTGTGCAAGAAAACAGACAAAAGAATGGCCCAACCCACCCACATACACATGTATATACATACACACCCACCTCACACACATATACATAAATATACATTTCAATGTATATTTACATACACAGATATATACATATATATACACATGTACATATTAATACTTGCTGCCTTCATCCATTCCCGTCGCCATCCTGCCACACATGAAATGGCACCCCCCCTCCCTCTGTGCGAGAGGTGACGCTAAGAAAAGACAACAAAGGCCACATTTATTCACATTCAGTCTCTAGCTGTCATGTGTAATGAACCAAAACCACAGCTCCCTTTCCACATCTAGGCCCCACAAAACTTTCCATAGTTTATCCCAGACGCTTCACATGCCCTGGTTCAATCCACTGACAATCCATAGATATGTATATGTCTGTGTATGTATATGTGTGTGTCTGGGCATTTATGTATATCTATGTGTATATGAGTGGATGGGCCATTCTTGGTCTGTTTCTGGGTGCTACTTCGCTCAGGCGAGAAACTGCGATGAAGTATAATAAAAAAAAAAGGAAACTTTCAGACACCCGAATCTTTCCCCATATCATTAATTGCAGTATACTAGACAATTCAAGATCTGACTCTAATTGAAAATTCATTCAAGTTTAAAGCCATACTAAAGGTCATACACATATTTATTAATCTGCAAACCTACAGGTGCTGGAACATAATAAAAATATGTTTTCTTTAAAAAACATACGAATAAAATAGAAGAGTGTAAAGATTGATAAGTTAAAATATTATTATTTTCTTTTTTTTTTTTTTTTTGCTTTGTCGCTGTCTCCCGCGTTTGCGAGGTAGCGCAAGGAAACAGACGAAAGAAATGGCCCAACCCACCCCCATACACATGTATATACATACATGTCCACACACGCAAATATACATACCTACACAGCTTTCCATGGTTTACCCCAGACGCTTCACATGCCCTGATTCAATCCACTGACAGCACGTCAACCCCGGTATACCACATCGATCCAATTCACTCTATTCCTTGCCCTCCTTTCACCCTCCTGCATGTTCAGGCCCCAATCACACAAAATCTTTTTCACTCCATCTTTCCACCTCCAATTTGGTCTCCCACTTCTCCTCGTTCCCTCCACCTCCGACACATATATCCTCTTGGTCAATCTTTCCTCACTCATTCTCTCCATGTGCCCAAACCATTTCAAAACACCCTCTTCTGCTCTCTCAACCACACTCTTTTTATTTCCACACATCTCTCTTACCCTTACGTTACTTACTCGATCAAACCACCTCACACCACACACTGTCCTCAAACATCTCATTTCCAGCACATCCATCCTCCTGCGCACAACTCTATCCATAGCCCACGCCTCGCAACCATACAACATTGTTGGACCACTATTCCTTCCAACATACCCATTTTTGCTTCACGAGATAATGTTCTCGACTTCCACACATTCTTCAAGGCTCCCAGAATTTTCGCCCCCTCCCCCACCCTATGATCCACTTCCGCTTCCATGGTTCCATCCGCTGCCAGATTCACTCCCAGATATCTAAAACACTTTACTTCCTCCAGTTTTTCTCCATTCAAACTTACCTCCAAATTGACTTGACCCTCAACCCTACTGTACCTAATAACCTTGCTCTTATTCACATTTACTCTTAACTTTCTTCTTTCACACACTTTACCAAACTCAGTCACCAGCTTCTGCAGTTTCTCACATGAATCAGCCACCAGCGCTGTATCATCAGCGAACAACAACTGACTCACTTCCCAAGCTCTCTCATCCCCAACAGACTTCATACTTGCCCCTCTTTCCAAAACTCTTGCATTCACCACCCTAACAACCCCATCCATAAACAAATTAAACAACCATGGAGACATCACACACCCCTGCCGCAAACCTACATTCACTGAGAACCAATCACTTTCCTCTCTTCCTACACGTACACATGCCTTACATCCTCGATAAAAACTTTTCACTGCTTCTAACAACTTGCCTCCCACACCATATATTCTTAATACCTTCCACAGAGCATCTCTATCAACTCTATCATATGCCTTCTCCAGATCCATAAATGCTACATACAAATTCATTTGCTTTTCTAAGTATTTCTCACATACATTCTTCAAAGCAAACACCTGATCCACACATCCTCTACCACTTCTGAAACCACACTGCTCTTCCCCAATCTGATGCTCTGTACATGCCTTCTCCTTCAATACCCTCCCACATAATTTACCAGGAATACTCAACAAACTTATACCTCTGAAATTTGAGCACTCACTCTTATCCCCTTTGCATTTGTACAATGGCACTATGCACGCATTCCACCAATCCTCAGGCACCTCACCATGAGTCATACATACATTAAATAACCTTACCAACCAGTCAATAATACAGTCACCCCCTTTTTTAATAAATTCCACTGCAATACCATCCAAACCTGCTGCCTTGCCGGCTTTCATCTTCCGCAAAGCTTTTACTACCTCTTCTCTGTTTACCAAATCATTTTCCCTAACCCTCTCACTTTGCACACCATCTCGACCAAAACACCCTATATCTGCCACTCTATCATCAAACACATTCAACAAACCTTCAAACTACTCACTCCATCTCCTTCTCACATCACCACTACTTGTTATCACCTCCCCATTTGTGCCCTTCACTGAATATTATTTTATGTAATATAATAAATGCTCATCCTCTTTTCCAAAAAAGTATGCAAATATTACAAACAGAAATAACAAATATAAAAAGTGAATTTTTAAAATCGAGAATCTTTCCCTGGAAATGCTGAATAAAGAACACTTTAAGACCTGATTTTAATTTGAAATTCTTTAAAATTTAATTCATTTAATTAGAAGCCCACAGTAATTGTATTTTCTTAATTACAAACGTAAAATAATAAACAAGTAAAAGCAGATGTGAATACAAAATTCTTTCTATAACATTCTGCTACTTTAATAAAAACAGCACACAAATATGACATGATTGTGAGAAAAAAGTTTTGAGGATGGAGAATTCTTCCTAACCACTGCAGACCTGTATTGCCTAAATTAATTTGGAAATTCATCATATGAATATCATAGGACTTACAGTAGATACATCCATCACTCTCAAACAGTTTAAGAAATGCCATTGTACAAATACTTATAAACATAATTATCCTCAGCATTTTTTGTTGTCCATGCATTAAAATGCATGAGTGTCAAGCCATTCTTAAAACTGTCATTTACGGTTACATTTCCCAGGAATTTAGTGTTTGTAATTGTTGAGGTAACTAGTCATTAGTTGCAAAGTAGTCCAGTTGCTAATTACTATTCAGTACAAAGTTCACTGTTCAAGCATTAACTGATCAAAATTAAGAAACTCGTTTTCACCAGTCATTCTCATCACTATCATCATCGGCATCCTTGTATCCACGTATGGAGTTCATCATAACATCCTTTACTCTTGGGCCACGGGGATCTGATTCTAGATCTGTCGTAAAGCCGCCTGTACGAGATAACATCCACTCAAGCTCTGAAAAACATAACAAAAAAGGTGAAGAATAACAAGGCACTATAAACACGATGTGATCAGTAAGTCATTTTTTCTCAAACTTGTTTCCCATGTCCTGCATCAGAGGCAGTGTCAGGAAAGGACAAAGAAAGGCCTCATTCACTCATATCAAGTTCCTACCTGTCATGTGTAATGCACTAAAACCACAGGCCCCTACCCACAAAACAGGCCCTAGACACTTTTCTCTGGTTCTCCACCCTGCTTCAGTCCAGCGACAGCACATTAACCCAGTTTACTAGATTGCTCCAATTTACTCTATCCCATTAATGCCTTTCAAATTCCTACATGTTTAGGCCCCCTAAGCACTCAAGATATTTTTTACTCCATCCTTTCATGTCTGAATTGGTCTACCCCTCCATCTCCTTGTCCCCTTCACTTTTGACACCCATATCCCCTATGTCAACCTCTCCAAATCAATTCTTCAATTTGTCCAAATAATTTCCGCACACCTTTAGCCCTCTCAATAATACTCTTCTTATTACCACGCCTATCTCTTACCCTTTTATTCCTTACTTGATCAAACCACTTCACACCACATATTGTCCTTAAACCTTTCATTTACAACAAATCCACCCTCACCCACACATCCTCATCCACATCCTTTGATTTACAACAAATCCACCCTCCCCCGCACATCCTCATCTACATCCTATGTCTCACCATCCATACAACAATGCTGGGACTACTATATCTTTAAACATACCTATTTTCACCCTCACAGATAACAACTTCTCTTTCCACACATTCCTCAATGCTACCAGAAGCTTTGCCCCCTCACCCACCCCATGACTCACCCTGACTTTCAAGTTTCTCAGGTATCCATATATCCTCTCTGTCAATCTTTCCTCACTCATTCTCTCCACATGTCCAAACCATTTCAACACATCCTCTTCTTCTCTCTCAACCACTCTCTTTTTATCACCACACATCTCTCTTACCCTTTCATTAGTTACTTGATGAAGCCACCTAACACCACATATTGTCTTCAAGCATTTCATTTCCAACACATCCACCCTCCTCCATACAACCCTATATATAGCCCGTGCCTCGCAACCATATAATACTGTTGGAACTACTATTCCTTCAAACATACCCATTTTTGCTCTGCATAACATTCTTCATTGCTCCCAAAACCTTCATCCCCTCCCCAACCATGTGACTCACTTCCGCTTCCATGGTTCCATTCGCTGTCAATTCCACTCCCAGATATCTAAAACACTTGTCTTCCCCCAGTTTTCTCCATTCAAACTTACATCCAAATTAACTTGTTCCTCAACCCTACTGAACCCAATAACCTTGCTCTTATTCACATTTACTCTCAACTTTTTCCTTTCACACACTTTTCCAAACTCAATCACCAACTTCTGCAGATTCACCCTCAAATCAGCCACCACAGTGGTATCATAGGTGAGCATCAACTCACTTCCCAGACCCTCTCAACCCCAACAGACTGCATACCCTTCCCTCTCTCCAAAACTCTTGCATTTACCTCCCTAACCATCCCATCCATAAACAAAGTAAACAACCATGGGGACTCATTGAGAACCAATCACTTTCCACTCTTCCTACTTGTACACATGCCTTACATCCTTGATAAAAACTTTTCACTGCTTCTAGCAAATTACCTCCCACACTATATACTCTTTCAGACCTTCCACAAAGCATCTCTATCAACCCTATCATATGCTCATCCTTCTCAAAGGCTCAGACTGGGGTGTCTGAATGTGTGCGAATTTAACCAAGATGAGAAGAAAGGAGAGATAAGTAGTATGTTTGAGGAAAGAAACCTGGATGTTCTGGCTATGAGTGAAACAAAGGTCAATGGTAAAGGGGAAGAATGGTTTGGAAATTTCTTGGGAGTAAAGTCAGGCATTGGTGAGAGGACAAAAGGTATGGCAAGATCAGCACTACTCCTGAAGCAGTTGTGGGAGTTTGTGATAGAGTGTAAAAAAAATAAATTCTAGATTGATGTGAGTAAAACTGAAAGTGGATGACAAGAGATGGGTGATTATTGGTGCTCATGCACCTGGTCATGAAAAGAAAGATTATGAGAGGCAAGTGTTTTGGCAGCAGCTGAGTGAGTGTGTCAGCAGTTTTGGTACACAAGACAGGGTATTAGTGATGGATGATTTGAATGTGAAAGTGAGTAATGTGGCAGATGAAGGTATAATTGATACACATGGTGTATTCAGTGTTGTGAATGGAAATGGCGAAGAGCTTGTAAATTTGTGCTGAAAAAAAGATTGATAATTGGTAATACCTGGTTTAAAATGAGAGATGGTCAACAGGCATTATTAGATTACATATCAATTGATAGGTGTGTAAAAGAGAGACTTTTGGATGTAAATGTGCTGAGAGGGGCAGCTGGTGGGATGTCTGATCACTATCCTGTGGAGGAAAAGGTGAAGATTTGTAGAGGGTTTCAAAAAAGAGAGAGAATGTAGGTGAGAAGAGTGATATGAGTAAGTGAGCTTGGAAAGGAGACTTGTGTGAAGAAGTACCAGGAAAGAATGAGTGTAGAATGGCAAAAGGTGAGAGCAAATGAAGTGAGGGGAGTGGGTGAGGAATGGGATTTAATTCAGGGAAGCAGTAATGGCATGTGCAAAAGATGTATGTGGCTAGTGAAAGGTGGAAGGTTTGCAGATTAGAAAGGGTAGTGATTGTAGTGATGAAGTAAAGCTGCTAGTGAAAGAGAAAAGAGAGGCATTTGGGTGGTACTTACGGGAAAGGAGTGCAAATGATAGAGAAATGTATAAGAGACAGCAGCAATGGGTCAAGAGGAAGGGGTTAAAAAAAAAAAAAGGTCAAATGAAAGTTGGGAGAGTATCTTTAAACTTTATGGAGGATAGGGGAGAAAGAATACTTCCCACGTATTCCCTGCGTGTCGTAGAAGGTGACTAAAAGGGGAGGGAGTGGGGGGCTGGAAATCCTCCCCTCGTTTTTTTTTTTAATTTTCCAAAAGAAGGAACAGAGAAGGGGGCCAGGTGAGGATATTCCCTCAGAGGCCCAGTCCTCTGTTCTTAACGCTACCTTGCTAACACGGGAAATGGCAAATAGTTTGAAAGAAAGAAAGAAAAAATGATGTTTTGGAAGGAGGTAAATAATGCATAAAAGATAAAGAGAACAAATGGGAACACTGATGTAGGGGCAAAAGGGGAAATGATAAGAGGTAGTGATGAAGTAAGATAGAGTATTGTGAAGGATTGGTAAATGTGTTCGATGATAAAGAGCCAGATGAAAGATGTTTTGGTCAGGGTGATATGCGAAGTGAGAGAGTCGTGGAGAGTGGTTTGATGAAGAGAGAATAGGTGGTGTAATCCCTGCATAAGATGAAATGCAGCAAAGTAACTGGAGTGGATGGTATAGCTGGTGCATTTGTTGAGAAAAGGGGTGACTGTGTCTGTGAACGGTTTGTATGGATATTCATTGAAATTATGGATCATAGTGAAGTGCCTCAGGAATGGTATAAAGGCAAGGGGGATAAAGATGAGTGTTCAAACTACAGAGGAATAAGTTTGTTGAGTATACCTAGTAAGCTGTATGGGAAGGTATGGACAGAGCACCAGATTAGAGAGGAGCAGTGTGGTTTCAGAAGTGGTAGAAAATGTGTAGATCAGGTGTTTGCTTTAAAAAGAAATGTATGTGAGAAATACTTAGGAAAGCACATGGATTTGTATAAGGCATTTATGGATCTGGAGAAGGCAAATGATACAGACGACAGATATGCTGTGTGGAAGGTCTTAAGAATATATGATGTGAGAGGTAAGGTGCTAGAAGCAGTGAGAAGTCTTTACAAAGGGTGTAAGGCATGTGCATGAGTAAGAAGAGAGAGAGTGAATGGTTCTAAGTGAAGGTGGGTCTGCGGCAGGGGTGTGTGATGCCACCATGTTTGTTTGATTTGTTTATGAATGGGGTGGTGAGGGGGGTAAATACAGGAGTCTTGAAGAGAGGGGCTAGTATAGTCTGTGAGGACAAATCAAATGCAAGAAACTTCACTTAATTTGTAAAATTTACACATACAATGCAGCTGACAAACAACCAAATCCATACCTTACTGTAACTCACAACAACCAAATCAATGTGTTACTGTAACTATGCTACTAAAGATTGATTTTACATAAAAGTAATGTTTACTCAGCAATGGATTTACATGGCAAATACAAACTGGCTAAACTCACCTTCATACTGTAGCTTGTCACCCCCAAACTCAGCAGTTCCAATAAATTGCCGCTTCATTTGGCCCTCAAAATAGACAAAAATTGCAGGGAGATTTCGATCCGGGAAATTTGGGATGCAAGTTGTTGATATAGACTTCAGAAACTTTACCTGGCATGAGAAACATTAAACAATACAACATTTTCATGAGGGAAATTAGTAGCTAAGTTACACACAATTCTGTGAGTTCCAATAGTAAGGAAAACAGTCCTCAATGCATTCACTCATTTGCTACCAATATCACAATACCTATACACAATCATA
The DNA here is from genome assembly GCF_036320965.1 of Panulirus ornatus. Classification (NCBI taxonomy): domain Eukaryota; kingdom Metazoa; phylum Arthropoda; class Malacostraca; order Decapoda; family Palinuridae; genus Panulirus; species Panulirus ornatus. The sequence continues at coordinate 19,554,807 of NC_092250.1, read as the reverse complement.
AGATCTGAAAAGTATCTCTATCAACCCTACCATATGCTTTCTTCTTATTGATAGAGGCCTGAATTAACAAGTCTCATAGGTCATGACTAATAAGTCTTACCTTAGGAAATTTCACTGCCAGTCTTGACAAGTACTGGTTGATAAGAGCACAAAGAGGAATTCCCTGCTTGTAGAGGTGAAGAAATACCCACACACTAGGACCAGCATTATTCACTTTCTCGACATAGTCTTGGGCACTGATTTCTAAAACCTATGAAAACAAAATCTGGGAATTCATATTAAATATCAAACTTTAGTATTCTCATATAATGGTATTCAAACATTTACTGACCAGTGGATGCTTCCAAATCTGTTCATGACAGAAAATGAGTGTAGTGTGGTAAAGGTAGAAAAGTATACAGATGATTTAGAGAAATATTTGCACTTAACATGTAGCATCAAAGGCACAAATAAATCACACTGTTAGTTGAGGACTTGAAAAGAAGTACTCTATTTGTCAAATTGTTCCTAAATGTATCTATGGTGCTGCTTAGAAATAGTCAATTTCATGTTTTCTCTTGAGAAAGTTAATCAATTAAGCACCTGACCTGTATTCCATGAAAAAGTGTATCATTTAAGCACCTCACCTGTATTTATGCTTGAGATGATTTCACTGACTAAGATATTTGCTAACCTATTCTGTAGTTTGAAGAAGGAAGAGATTGCAAAAGCCTTATGTAAGATGAAATGTGCAAGGTGATTGAAGTGGATGGTAGTGTAGTTGAATTTCTTAAGAAAGACAGTGACTGTACCAATGAATGGTTAATTTGGCTTTTCAATGTATGTACGGATCATAGTGAGGCACCTGAGGATTGGTGGTATCCATAACAGCAAGGGAATAAATGTGAGTATTCGAACCACAGAGGTATAAGTTTGTTGAGGATACCTGGTAAGATGTATGGGAGAGTAGTGACATGGGAAGAACAGTGGGGTTTCAGAAGTGGTAAGGGACATGTGGATCAGGTGTTTCCTCTACAGAATGTGCATGAGAAACACTCAGAGAAAAAGAAGGATTTGTATGTGGCATTTATGGACCTAGAGAAAGCATATGATAATACTGATAGAGATGCATTGAGGAAGGCTTTAAGAATATATGGTGTAAGAGGGAAACTGCTAGAAATGAGAAGATTTTACTAAGGGTGTAAGGCATGTGTATGAGTAGGAAGAGAAGAAAATGAATGGCTTCAAGTGAAGGACGGTCTGTGGCAGGGGTGTGTGATATTAACATGGCTGTTTAATTTGTTTATGGATGGGGTGGTAAGAGAGATAAATCTGAGAGTCTTGGAGAGATGGGGTAGTATGCAATCTGCAGGGGATGAGGTGGGCCTCAGAAGTGAGTCAGTTGTTGTTTGTAGTTAACACAGCACTTATGGCAGATTCAAAAGAGAAACTGCAGAAGTTGATGACCGAGTTTGGAAAAGTATGTGAAACAGGAGGAAGTTGAAAGTAAATGTGAACAAAGGCAAGGTTTTTAGGTTTAGCAAGGTAGAGTGACAAGTCAAATGAGGTGTGACTTTGAATAGAGAAATTGGCGATGGTGAAGTGGACATGGGAGAAAATGGAACCATGGAAGCAGAATTGCGTCACAGGGCGGGTGAGAGGGTGAAGGTTCTGGGAGCACTGAAGAAAATGTGGAATGAGATCATCAGGGAGGACAAAATTGGGCATCTCTGGAGGTAGAGTCCAAACAATGTTATATGGATGCAAGGCATAGCCTAAAGATGAGGATGTACACAGGACGTGTTGGAAATGGAATGTCTGAAGACAGTATGTGGTGTGAGGTGGTTTATCAAGTAATAAGAGGTTAAGAAAAAGGTGTGGTAATAAAAAGAGTGTGGTTGAGAGAGGTAAAAAGGTAATGCTGAAATGGTTTGGCTATAAGGAGAGAATGAGTGAGGAAAGGTTGACAAAGAGGATATACATGTCAGAAGAGAATAGAAAAAGGAGAACAGGGAGACCTAATTGGAGATGGAAGAATGGAGTAAAAACGATCTTGAGCAATTAGGGCCTGAATATGCAAGAAGGAGAAAGGTATGCACGGGATAAAGTGAATTAAAATGATATGAATCAACGAGCTGACAATGGACTGAATCAGGGCATGTGAACATTTGAGGTAAACCATGGAAATTCTGTGGGGCTTGGCTGTGGATAGAGAGCTGTGGTTATGGTGCATTAAACATGATAGCTAGAGAATGGATATGAGCAGATGTGATCTTTCTTTGTCTGTTCCTAGTGCTATCTCATGACTAGAGAATGGATATGAGCAGATGCGACCTTTCTTTGTCTGTTCCTAGTGCTATCTCATTAACATGGGAAACAGTGATCAAGTATGGAAGAAAAAACTGTACTCCATTAATAACATGTGCTTTCTTTCTATTTAGATCTAGGTATCTACAAAAAGGAAAAGCATGACAGAAGCTGGATGAAATATAACACTGGTCAACAGATTTTGTCCCAAGGAAATATTTCTTACATATTTTTGCACGCTGAATCCAAATATGTTTTCAGAATTTCTCTATCACCCTAGTTTCTTGGTTCCATCATACTCACATATCATTACATACAGCATATATGTTCCAGTGCTCTATGGAGCATTTGAAACAAAAAGTTTACCAAACAGCTATTTCCATTGTTTGTTAGGGGCAAAAGCTTCTTTCTGAAAGCATAAACCTTGATAAATGAGTCACCAGGGGCCTGCGCAAATCTGACTGAAAACGTTGGGACATTCAAACAGCACACTCCTGAATTTAGCACCTCTCTGTCATTTGCAGACTAGAACTCAATGTAAACAGTTTCCACTCTATTGACAGACTGTGCTTTTGTGTATTCAAGTGTTGTGCTGACACCCCATCCACCCTTATAATGCCAAGAAACCGTGTAAATAGTCCAGATTCTTTCTGCCTCATCTGTGGTGAATTGACATTCATATCACAAAAACATTCTTTCCCATCCCTCATTAAGAAATGCTGAGCATTACTTTTGTTGTAAGTGAGTGACCAGGATAAAAGTTTGGCCCCACCATGTTTGTTATGTCACATGTGTCAGGCTTCTCATAGCCTGGGAAAAAGGTTCATGCCATATGCCTTTTGCCATTCCTACAGTTTAGAGAGAACCCAAAGATCATGCTTCAGATTGCTACTTCTGTCTAACAAATATAAATGGTGTAACATCAAAATCCATGCATACGGTTAAATATCCTAATTTATCAGTTCCTCAGTTAGGAATTACCTGTGCCAGGGCCTCCACGAAACGACACTGAGTGACAATGAGTCTGGTGATGAAAGTAAACCAAGTTGAGGGCAATATGGATCCAACATGTGAAGCAAGCTGTTCTTCAAGTGAACCACATTTGCTAAGTCAAGTAGATCTTAAAGATCTTGTCCATGATTTAAATTTGTCTAAGAAGCAAGCCAAACTTTTGAGTTCCAGATTGAAGGGCTGGAATCTTCTCTAAAATGAAACTAAAGTTTGTTTTTATCGTGATTGCCATGTCGTTTTAAAACAATTTTTCTCCCTTGAAGATGGTCTGGTGTTTTGCAATGATGATCATTCCGTTATGGAGGCACTTGGCCATAAATATAAGACAGATGAGTGGCACTTGTGTACTGACTCATGAAAAATAAGCTTGAAAGTGGTTCTGCTCTACAACGGAAATAAGTTTCCCTTCATTCCTCAGGCTGATGCGCTAACATGAAGGAATCGATTGATACCATGAAGCTTCTTTTGGAAAAAATAAAGTGCGGGGACTTTAAGTGGAATGTATCTGGTGACCAAAAGGTTGTGGCACTTTTACTCAGAATGCAACTTGGTTACACAAAGTTCTGTTATTTCCTCTGTGAGTGGGACAGCTGGAACAGGAAAAATCATTATGTAAAGAAAGTGTGGCCAAAATGAACATCACTGACTCCAATGAAGAAGAATGTCATCAATCCTCCTCTTGATGATCCTGAAAAAATTGACCTGCCTCCTTTGCACATTAAGCTCAGGTTCATTAAATGTTTGGATAAAACTAGCCATGGATTCACATATTTGAGGAATAACTTCCCCAGAATCAGTGATGCAAAAATCAAGGAGGGTATTTTTGTAGGACCACAGATCAGGGAACTGCTTTGAGATGAAAAGTTCGATGAAGAGCTAAATGAAGTTGAAAAAAATGCATGGCTGTCATTTAAGATAGTTTGCAGAGAGTTTTTCGGGATCACAGATCAGAAAACTACCGTGATGCTGTAAAAGACCTACTGATTTCATATAAAGCTATGGGGTGTGATATGAGTATAAAAATTCACTTTTTGGACTTGCACTCAGACTTTATCCAAGAAAGTCTTGGGGCAGTCAGTGATAAGCACGGTGAAAGGTTCAATCAGGGCATTTTGGACAACGAAAAGTGGTGCCAAGGAAAGTGAAGCCCCTTTACATGCTAAATTTCATGAATGAGTAATATACACTTATTGTAAAATTTAACTGCTCTGTCACTTAAAAACCATGCCTGACGGAAAAATTCCAAAACCAGGTTCAAATTCAGCGTAAAAATGACTACAAGGTCCATCTATTTTAGTTCATGGACAAAAAAGTTAAAATATTTGTTGACCAGTGTAATAGGTAGTCTAGATTCAATGAGCAATAACATTAGAAGTGATACAACAAGGCCCAAAAAGAGGAAGGAGGCAAAACAAAGATCATGGTCTGAGATATAAATTCCAAATAAAACATAAAACAGATGGGAATAAGTGATATTCATACTCAAAATCTTTTTGACTGTGCTGTTATAATGACATATCAATGACCATGAAAATACAAAAACTTCAAATTATATAAGAAAATATTAGTGAAAATATTAGACAGGTAAGCTGTACTTCATCTAAACACTGCTAGTTACTTATAAAAAACCAAAAAGCATTTACTATAACATCAAATTGCATTACTAAAAATGCTTCCCCACTTCTCCATATTTGTTGATTGCAGCCTCAGCTTTCATTTCTTCTATCCTTTTGCGACGATATTCACGAAGAATGGCCTCATCCTCATCATCCTCCAATTCATCCAATTCATCCAGTGATAGCTTTCCTAATCTTGCATCTACCAAATCAGATACAAATATTTTGAGTTGTAAGAATGAGTAAAAATCTTTTTCTTTCTATAATTCTCACTATAGTACCAAATTTATTGGTTATTTTAGTTATTTTAGGGGTACATTTCACAAATCTCTGCATCTAAGATTTAATCCAGTTAAGCAGGATAGCTTATGAGCAATCCACACATCTCAATCCTGACACAATTCTGTAGTCCTTTGTCATAATATCTCTCTCATGCATACTTCTTCAAATTCTTCCTAGCTATTTTAATGCATGCTTCTTCAAATTCTTCCTAGCTATTTTCATTGTTCCTTCAAATCCACTTCCCACCCATCTCCTACAAAGAAAAATGAAGAAAAGAATTTATAAATGGTATAACTGGGATACAACAAAAAGAATACTATCCATATGTCTCCAAAATAATGAAGGCTACTAAGGGGCTACAACAGTGAGGCTAGAAATTCACCACTCCTGTCCTGCTCTATCAGTTTCTAAATGTAGAAGCAAAACAAAGAGCCATGTGACAATTTTACATGAAAAGCTCAGCTGTCTATTCATAATTCTACCTCACCAAAGTGGCAAATACAAGCATAAGATGCAAAAAACAGATGGTATAAAAAAGCGAGAAAACAAAGATACAGTGTGATAAACACTTTGGAACTAGAGGATGTAGGCACCATTAAAAGATACAGTAGGGCACAACATTACATTATTCAAACACACTGAGAGTAACAAAAGAGATACAAAATCAGTAAAAAAAACAGAGTAAATACAGAAATTCCTATCTGCTTGGAGCTATTAAGTGAAAAAGGTATATCACAATGATTTGGCGATTGGAAGGGCAAGTTACGGAGGGGGAGAGAGAGAGAGAGAGAGAGAGAAAGAACACAACAAAAATTAAAAACTCAGAACAAGAAAGATACACAGGAACACATTCATTCCTTAAGTTTCTATTTGTTGTGGGTGTTGCTTACTGTGGTCACTTCAGCATTCTTGTATTTAAAAGTTATGCAAAGTTTGATTTACTTCAAAGTTCAGTCAGATCATTAATGTTGATTAAATTCTCAATAAAATTAAATACAACTGTTGTATACAAGTAAATCTATTAGAAGACTTTGATAACCATTTTTGAATGGATATAAAATTGCAATACATAACACAGCCAATAACAAATAATCATGGGTTTTGTTTCAAGAGGCAAACTAATGAGCTTTAACTGCCAGAAAATTTTGATATTACAAACAAATGTCAATGCTTTGGGAAGGTGGAGAAATAGACATGGATGTTTCATTGATCACTCATGAAAATAAGAGACATACTTAGCATACATACAAACAAATTTAAGAAACTGCATGATAGTAGAGAATGTTCAAGAGATGGGTCCACAGAATGGTAAAATGCTCTTTTTGTAAAGCACAAATAGGTAATTAAAATGAGGATTCAAAAAGAAAATACCATGCATGAAAAATTTATCCAACTTCTATACGAAAGTAAGAGCATCCCAGACGGAGAAAGGTATGGATGTCTATGAAGCTTTGATACTTTCTCCTTTGGGAAACTAGTTATGAGGCTTGATTTCCAAGCTGAAGTGATAGCTATAGAGACAAATTTTGAAGCAATGTGAGACCTGGCATACATCTGTAACATTTACTTAGATAAAAATCCAGTCTGGCTGCTGCTGTAAAGAATTACAGTCCTAACCTAAAGTAAGATGTGGATTTTCATTTTAGGGGAATAATTCAGTTTAGTATAAAAATAAAGATTATCCAGATAAAATTTACAAATCAAGGTATGTACATAGTCGATCTTGTATTACCGCACCTGTGCTCTGTTTTTCCTGTATGGTCTGCTCCAACATTTCTGTTAGCATCTCCTCAGTCACCTCTGGTTCTTTAGGTGGCAGTATTCCTTTTTTTCTAAGAATGTCATTCCATTCTGTATCTTCATTGGCATCCTGCAAATTTTCAAAAATAGTTGTTTAGTACCATATGAAATGGCTTAAGCATAAATATTATACCCATAGACCTGAATAGTTCTGACAAATCTGAACTAGACTTACTAATCTGGAGCATCAAAGTGTTCAGCTTTCTGTGAAACAATAAAAAACCCAAGGAAAACTTTTTCAGCTTTATCAACACCCAGTGTAACAGAAAAATAAGAACAGTTTTGTGTTTCTCAAAACAATTCCATGTATTATACATGAACAATGAATTACTATTATTGTTATTATTTGCATTACTATTGTTATTATCATTATCATCATTATTATTACTATCATTACTATCATCATTATTGTTATTATTTTTTTCATACGATTCGCCATTTCCCGCATGTGCGAGGTAGCGTTAAGAACAGAGGACTGGGCCTTAGAGGGAAAATCCTCACCTGGCCCCCTTCTCTGTTCCTTCTTTTGGAAAATTAAAAAAAAAAAAAAAAAAAAAGAGAGGGGAGGATTTCCAGCCACCCGCTCCCTCCCCTTTTAGTCGCCTTCTACGACACGCAGGGAATACGTGGGAAGTATTCTTTCTCCCCTATCCCCAGGGATTGTTATTATCATTATCATTATTATTATCACTACTATAATTATAATTATCATTTTTATCATTATTATCATTATCATCATTATAATTATCACTACTATAATTATCATTATTACTATTATCATTAAGGCATTTGCAAACCAAATAACCATGCTAAAATCTATATTCATGTTATCTAATATGATGTGAATACAACTGCACTAATAAATCAACATAGGTCTCACTAAACAAATGTCCTTTCTGCTTTAAATGACAAGTATCATACTAAACAATGGGCCATGCCTAAAGGAAAATCACACTATTTGCAAAGTCACTAGTTTTTGTCATCATTTTAACAGGCTAATTTGAAGATGAAGAAAAAACACACACAAGCTGCAGATAGTAGTCATGCCTTTTCCTACCTATGCACAAGTTATGCTGTTTTTCTCACTAAAAAACTTTAGCTCTTTACATTAGCTATATTTTTTTTTCTATACCTGCAAATTACATTTTTCATATCCTGTCTGAATCCAGTAAACTCCTTCATTTTAAGTGTGGGTAAAGATATGTGACTTATTAAATCATAACCAAACAAGGTCAATATTGAGATATCATACACTTTTTCTTTATATCTTATCACTTCTGCCTTTGCAAGGTAGCATCATAAAGAAATGAACAATGACCTCATTTTCACACATCCACTTTCTAGCTGTCACTTACTCTATCATGCACTGGAACCACTGCCTAACAACCACATCCATGCTGAAGAGACTTTTGCACGGTATACCTTGATCACTTCATGTCCTGGTTATGCACAATGATAGAATATTGCCATTCCATATACTGCATTGATGCATACCACTCATCAGAAACATTAGGTAGAATAGGTATAAACATCAGGGAGAAGCATTAGGTAAATTAGTCAGTAGGAACATTAAGTAGGAGCCTCTTCAAACACTGTTACAGTAACCCTCTGCCAGCGGCCTGTTAAGGGTGAGCCACTAAAGGATAAGATGCAGCACTACAGTTCACTAGTTATAGATACTTGCTATGGCACCCCTTTGAGGGAGATCCAGGTAGGAACAGCCATCAAAGATATAAATACAGAGACAGATAGCATACCACTCAACCTGACTTCAAGCCCCAATACCTCAAAACCTTCTTCACTCCATCCTTAAATATTCTCAGTTTCTCCCTCCTTCTTGCTACCTCTATTCTCTTTGTAATCTTTCTTCACTTATTCACTCCATACATTTGAACAATTTTGGCACACCCTAGTCAGCTTTTAAGACAGATAATGACATGGACAGTGAATAGTTTTTCGAGAGATGTAGGGATGGAGCAACCATAGGATTTAACTGGAAATTAAGCTAAAAACTTGATAAAAGATGTAGAGAAGTACTTTAGTGCAAGTAATGGAAGAATGTAATAGAATGAGTGAGAACATGATAAATGCAAAAAGCATATGAAAATCTAATTTGTATGATAGTGGAGACTGTTTAACAGATGAGGCCTCCCAAGTATAAAACTCTCTCCCCATAGTTCAAATGGGTAGCTACATAAGAGTATAGTACAGTAATTCTGACAGTTCTGTATGGATATGAGGGGTGGGTCCTGAATGAAATCAGAAGAGGGTGGATGTATTAGAAATGAAATGGTAGCAAGAAGAATATGCTTAAGGAAGATGAAAAGGATGTGCGAAAATGATTAAGATATATGGTAAGTGGGAGTGAAAAAAGACTGACAAAGAGGAAATGCATTTTAGAAAAAGAGGGAACAAGGAGTACCTACAACTAGAATTTGCCATTATGGCAGGGTTAATACATATCAATCACTGCACATCTTGCTTACTGAGTAATCCTGTTTCTCTCTGCTGCCATCTGCATTACATTATTATTCACAGTGGGTTCCTCGAACATTAATTTCAACCAACTGTCCTGTTTTCTTTCAAATTTTTCTATAGTTATTTTAAGCATATTTCTTACATCTTCTTGTAGTATACTGAGTGGTCATTCTAGTTTCCTGTCTGGGGTTTTGTGTTCCTTCTGATTTATTCTAAGTACGTTCCATGGTTCTCTTAAAGATATAATAAATGTATTTTTCTTTTTGAGATGCATCCAACATAGTTTCCTAGACACCTTCCATTCGTTACCATACACAGATTATCATATATTTCTCTCTTCTTCCCTCAAGACTATACAGTTCCAGTTTCATTAGCCTCTCAAGGCAATTCATATGCTCTGTCCACTTGGTTCTGCTTGTGCAGTGCTTCTAAATTCTTTTTAATACTATAATATTCATTTCTATAATTTTGGTCGTGACCATACAGTATAACAGTATTCAATTTTGTTTTTCATGTATACATTAAAAATTTTCATCAAATGTGTTCAGTCTAATGCAGTGAAGTTCTCACTATCATGCCACTCATTACTTGGCTCAATGATGCTATCTTCTCAATATTGTTTTATAATAAGTCTTTCAAAATTAAAATAATTCTCATTCCTTGCATTAAATTTTCATGTCATCTTAATAGACTAACAACTGATCTTATACAATCTTTTTCTGGTACAAAGCCATTTTGGCCTATATCAACTGTGCTTTTCTTCTTCAAATAATCCAATATGCATCCTTTTATCACTCTTTCAAGGACTTTCTTACATATGAAATCAAATCTAACTGGTATGCACTTTTTAGGTATTAGCTTGGCTCATCCTCAGTGCACTGGTATTATATATGCAATTTTGTGAATGTCATCTGTAATTCAGCTTCTGTCTAGATGATGCCACATCGTAACATCACTGATTTTGGAACTTCTGTTTTTGTCATCTTGAGAAAGATGGCTGGGATAACAAATGCTCCCAGTGCTGAACTATCAATGAGATGATCAATCACTCTGTTTATATAATTTTTTAACATCTCAATACTATAGTTTTTATGTTGGTTTAATAGGCCATCATTCAAATTCTTGTTGCATTTTTAGCTAAAATCCTACTTGTACTGTTCAATCAACAATTTGTATAATTACTTGGGGTAGTATTCATTTTCTCCCATTTGAAAGGATACTCTGTGATTTCTAGTTTTCTGCTTTATTCATGTATATAAATAGCAATTTTGGGTTACTTTCCAGATTTTCAATATATCGTTCTTCATTCACATTCTCCTCTCATCTATAACATTTAATCATTTATGCATCTACGTTCTATGACTTTTTCATCAAGCTCTTTGATTTTAGCTTCTTCCACTATTAACCTTTTAGTCTTTTTCCATACTCTTCACTTTAATGATTCTTTGTTATCTATCTTTTGACATCTCCTGTTTTGTGCTATCTCGATTTATGGTTAATATAAGCTTGATAATTATTTGTCTCATTTTCTCATGGTATACTTCTATTTTTGTAGTTAGATTATTACTCTGTAAGATCTACTTCATTCTGAGTTTCACATCTTTTCAGTGACTGCTCCTAGTATAAGATGTCCTGGTGTTAAAAATTTTATCTCACTTTGTCCTCTACATGAGGTTTTCAAAGGTTCTCTTGACTTTACCAAGTGCATTTCCCATTTTCACATTGAATACCGCTGTTTTTCCTATTATACATAACTCGATTATCACCTTATCAAATATTAAATAAAACAGACTGGCTTATTTTCACTCCACAACTGTTTTTGTGCAATCTACTGAAATACTAAACAAGCAATGCAGGAAATCATCAATATCCAAGGTGAGTGATGTAGAGCTAAATTAGAAATACACTAAGAAAAATCTCTATTTCTACTTACCTATAATCAACATAGAAAACTATTATTTGTGAATAATGTAATTAGGTGTAATCCCTGGAAAGATTAAAGGTATAAAACAATAAACAGCTGTTTGAGCCGTGATCATGCCTAAACCTTTCTTTAGATATGAATCAAGTGGACACAGTGGTTAATTAGGTCATGAGACATTCACACAGGTTATGTACATACATCCAACATAACTTCCAGCCACAAGAGAAAGGTTAATAAGGATGTTCAGTGAATTTTACCTGCATTCTGAGCGAATCTCCTGTTAAGATATGAGAACACCAAAGTTACCACCTCTGACACACTTCCCTGGCCGTCTTAACTCCAATTATAGCCCCACACGCGGCTCTTCCTCACCACTGTTTACATGGGGGCATGGACAACTGTATTACCAACACCTTAGCCATTCCCTGACATTTTTAAATGGTTACTACAGTGACAACATTTCTGTCGCCATGCTACTGGATACACCACCAGTGATTGAAGCACTATTAAAGTTTTAGCTTCGTATAAGTCACATGATTATGAAACCCAAGTCGACAAATTCTGACGTTGAGGTGTTTTATCGTGTGCTGGCCATACTGTTATCAAGTGACAAGTTCATACTATGTACAACTTTCTAGCACAGATGGTCTGGTGTACTTTGAAAATAACATATGCTTAAATTCTAAATCGAAGAACTCTGAATGTAAAAACCGTGTGAAGGGATTGTTTCGCCAGAGTCCGAAATAAGAAAGTATCTTTGAGAAAGACAAATATGGTATAATACTGCTCCCGCACAAGTCGATGGAAGATTACTGATGGCTTTTTATCAGTCCGTACAAATATTCCACAGGACAGAGATATACCAGTTTCATTAGAAATATTTGTTTAAGACACAATTGCGACATTCGTTCACATGACATCCTTTAATTTGTTAATATTGTGAGAGTGAAGCTATTACTGATACATAATGGTACTGGGACGCTCTTTTAAATTTTGACTGCATTGTAGTAAGTTGACAGTGGATATATCTGAAAAGGGAATATCACATGCAGTTACTCATGTGAGTATTACTACAACCCATGGATTGAGAATATGCGACATTTGAGACATACGTGTTAGCAAATGCTGTTTACATTTGTGGATTATATGACCACAAGATGTTAGGAAGGCTATTTACCTCAATAAACTTTATGCCTGCTACGTAGAGGGAAAGATTGGTGGAATGAAACGTTGATGATATCGTGACTGTATGAATTGTAACTTCTTTTTCCTTGCTCTGCAGAATAATACTCACGCCGCCTTTAACCATGTCATTCACACACACCTTTTTTCTTCAAATTCTTTATAGATAGATAGACAGATATGACTATGTCGATAGATATGTATAAAGATTCGAACCAAGGGCATGGGCGCCGGGCCACCTGGGCCACACAAAGGTTAAAAGACAACCACTGATAGCCCAGTATTATATTGCTATGGCCCAACCTCTTCTTGTTGGGAGCAGCATGGACTTTAATCCATCACGGCTACGTAGAAATTAATCAGGGTTCTGCAGCTGTTTCTAACCCTGACTTTTAATGGCAGAAAGATTATAGGAAGATGTAAGATGCTTACACAGATTCAAATTACAAATAAAAGATTTATAAAAACGGCAAGTCTTTGTGTGGCCAGTCTCCGCAGATGCTGTGGTATGCAGCAGCCAGAAGCGTTCCACTGGTCCAAAACTTGGTAGTAGGTATACATGCAGAAAGCTCACGAGTGTAGCGCCCAAAATGAAACCTGAAGAATAGAGGGAGCCGCAACATCTCGGTTGATAAAGGCGAGGCTTGTAGAATTAATAAAAAAGAAAGAATTTTGATTCTTTGTGGCTAATAATTGAGGCAGAACCAACCCAGATATGTAAGCAGTACTTCATACTGGGGCGAATAAAGCCCTTATAAATCTGAAATGGCTGTTTACGAAAGGAATAATTTCGGCATTTATTACAACACCCCAGTTTTGGGAAAGCAGATTTTTTAATGTTGAATATGTGGGGTTTCCAGAAATGAAGTAGTTTCATTTCGACTTTTAGTGTCACAAATGTTCTTTTGGTTTGCTCAGCAACAGTAGATTGTATCGCTGATAGTTATGTTTCATGATATTGGTTTTCCGTCGAGAAAAGGCACTTTTGTACAATAATGATGAAATTGTGTTGTAATGTTGGCTTTTGTCCAGTAATGAAGTTTGTTTGGTAATGAAAGCTTTTGTTCAGTTATGGTGTGTTTTGTGACTGACAGAGATTTTCGACTGTTTTCCAAGCTGACTTTTATTTCAGTAATGTGAAGATTATCCGTGTTGGTATGTTGTGGTCTCCCGCAGATAGCCTGTTGTGCAGTGAGTATCATAGTCCAGGAATGTGTGGCTTCCTTTGTTCCACCCCCGGTAGTTGTCAGTAACGCAGATTAGATTCAATAATCACAGTATGACTCAAAGTCTTAAACATCTTACATTCTACGTATACGACACAAATTTTGCATAAAGGATTCTCTTTATTGATCATAATTCAGTAAATTACTGAACATGTTGAGGATTAGTGATGACCTCAGTTTTATACAATTATGATCAGTAGGTAATCTTAGTCGTAGAATAAACTTTAGGGCTACGAAATGATTAGAGGGAAAGGGGAAAGTTCTTCAACAGACCGACTGTTCACATTATACATTAGTAAAGACATATAATTTGTAATGAACTTTAGCTTACTAAAAATGAAATTTAAAAGATCAAATTTAGACTTTTCCTAGAAAGGATGATTATGATGAACACAGCTATTAATGGAAAAAGGAATGAAGTGATGGGTTCGAAATCTTTGAGTATAAACTGTGAAGTGACGATTTCTTTCGGGTGGAGTCACTGGAAGGGGCAGTTTGTTGGGACAAGGGCCATCTATGTGCACAGTGTGTGTATGTAGTCTCACAATCAAATTCAACATATGAAGGTTTTAAGAATTTTTGGTAGATGTAAGAGCTTGATCAGTAACCTTGGAAGGTGATCGGCTTAATACACATATAACCAACGGAATACTTGAGGTTATCTTTCTTTCCCTATTTTGTTTGCCTCTCAAAGAAAGTTGTATACTTCCTCTGTTGTTACCCTTATATAATCAGCTTCACATCGTAACTTCGTGTTCCAGAGATTTTGTGTATATTTCTCGATTATCATTATCGTTATCCTTCAATCCCCACCATATTTCTCTCACCAAATATGACCAAACCAATCTCCACCATCCTTTCCTCACCAGTTATGACCAAACCAATATTCACCATAATACATACACAATAAGATATTAACACTTACATCAACTTATGAATGATCATCAGGTATATGTTGTTGGATGTGATGGTTGTCAACTGGAAAAGCCAAGAGACTGCATTGTAAATCGGCCAACAAAGTGTATACGATGATTCCACTTGAGTATGATGGGTACGATGTTCAAGTTGATGGGTACGATGTTCAGCGTCATGAGTGCTACACCAGAGGTTCGGTAATCTAGAAATATTGACACCACTCTATCCAGTAGTTAGTTATATCAAAGATATTGTAACAACCCAGAATATTCTGAGAACGACATTTTAACCAAGGACTTACAATAAGGTATGAACTCAACTTTTGAATAAGTACGATAACAAAGTGATCGATTAATTTGATTCATAGAGGCAGTAACTGAAGCCATGAGTATGAACTGCAAAAAGGGTACCATAATTATCTCCAGAGCATGAAGAATTATTTCCATTCTGGACGGGTTCACGTATGGATCACTGTTGATACGAAAAACCACAATATCTAACTTTGTAGACAAACCGGAAAAAATCTGAATATTCCCACAAAATATGCGACGTGTAGGACCAACCTAGCCGAAACCATTACCAACCCCATTTACGTTCAACCTGCTGAGGCCTATTCCCAACCCCGTGTGGCAATATTCTAATTCCTATAGGATCAACCTACCTGGGGTTTATTCCCAACCAGTACGACAATTTACGTTTTATAGGTTGCTGGTGTAGCACTCTGTAGGAATATGATGAGATCATGGAGGTACTGAAACGCTGCCAACACAACATTATCATCATGGACAAGGGTGAAGCTCATAGAATAGTAGCTGCTGCAGGGACGGAAGCAGCAGAGGGAAGCAGGAGTCGTGTGGTTTTGCTGCGGGAGGTAGCGTTCCCCCTCGAGGGCCCGTAGTACTGGTGTGGAAGAGAGCTGGCACTAAGAAGAGGCGGTAATACCAGAAGTTGGATGTGTTACTGCAAGTGTGACACAAGAAGAATGTTGCAATGCCACAAAAGTGGTTGTTATTGAACGGCACCTACACCTATCCTATAGCACGTACCTAAACTCCAGCTTATCGCATGACACCTATCATACGATACTATGAGGGATTCCACATATACTTATTTTCATACAACATTATCATCTGGACCGATCGGATTAAGCGCCAATTTTTTTTTATGGTAATTGAATGGCGAGGGCAACTGAGGGCCTAATTAAGGCCATACTATTAACGATATATATACGAATATACTCCAGCATGAGCCAGGTACCCACATTTTATCGATCAACCCTTGGAGGTGGATGATCAACTGATTTGACTGTGGACCGACTGTCTGTGTCGTCTACCCTGAGCGGCCCACAAATGTGTCTCGGTCAAAAACACTGACCGTTACAAGTCCACTTATCAATAAAAATGACTCGGTAATCGTAATAAATACATAAGAAGCCGGATTCTTCTTGACTAACAGCTGAATCGATCGATTTTAAGTTGTAAACCTCCTCAGATCTGTGTTTCCTAAGCAAAATGTAATAATTCATTAAAAAGATAGTTGGTTATCTTGAAATTAAAAGTTTTCCCAACAAATATTTTTTCTTACTCCAAAACCTATCGAGTCAGGTTAATTTCCACCGGTTATGAGATGTGAGCATGTGTGATGCAGCTTGGCTGGCAAAATGACGCAAGTTATGGACACTTCCTGTCCTATCTGAGTCACAGAGTCCGGGCCCGCCTGCGCTTCATGGTTGCCTCTCGGCAAATAGTCAAGCTTTACAGCCTTTGTTTCTCTCTCTCTCTCTCTCTCTCTCTCTCTCTCTCTCTCTCTCTCTCTCTCTCTCTCTCTCTCTCTCTCTCTCTCTCCACACACACATACGGGCCTCCTTAGTAGTGTAATGGTTAGCGTTATGACGATGAGGCTAGAGATGACCCGCACTTGTATTACTGTAAACTGTAAGTGTCCCAATCGTTAACACCCTTCAACACTATTGCCTGCACTGTCCCACCTCTTACTACAGGGAGTCACGATGAATAAATGTCACCGCCTAATTGTATATAATAATTTGGATGAAATTTTTGTACTTTTCCTACGCTTTGCTGGGTGTTAAGTCCCATTGCCCTGGACCTACCTCAAATGTCTTCATATCACGAGTCAAACCGTGTCCTGCGAGAGACGCGTCCATGTGTACTGTGTTACGTCTTACTTCTAGGCTTGTCGTCCCCTGGGACGTAATAGATTAAAATGACAACACAGACCATGAGTCAGCACGGAACCTTCGGAGTCGAGTCCACTAGAGTTCGAATCCTGGGTTCGACAGTCGGATTACACAGAATCCTGGTGTTCATCCTTTCTGGGCTGGTTTATTATGACTACCTAGCTTACCTGTGTGTGTGTGTGTTTAATTACCTATTTGTAGTGTTTGAGGAAGGAGCTTTACACTCGTGAGGCCCTATCACTTAGAAAGCGTTTAAAATGAGTGGGAGCGGGGCCTGGGATTTGGAAATCCTCCCATGTTTCACTTTCCCAAAAGAAGGAACGGAGAAGGGGCTAAGCGAGGATATTTTCCTCTACAGCTCAATCGTCTGTTCTTAATGATACATCGCTAACGCTGGAAATTACGAATATAAGACCGATAGTTTGAGGGGCTCTGAAAATGAGATCCCATTTTCCGTAGATCATCGTTATCTGCACAATTTTCAGTCCTGGCGGGCTCTAACTTTGCCATCTAACCCATTTGATCTTGATAAACTCAGTGTCGAGGGTGTATTGAACCCTCATATTTTTCCCCTCGTTTTGTCACATTTTTCTATAAAAAAAAATGCAATCGACACCAATCAGAAATTTTTCAATGACGCTTGTCGTTTATGATCAGGCGGTTTAAAATATCCCAGTGAAGCTTTTATGATTTTTAGAGAAGTGTATTATATACGCATTGTATAAATCACAATCCTTTTTTCAAAAATTTGCCTAGGGGAGAATATTTTGGCCCCATGGCCCAAGAATTCTTAACACGCCACTAACCGGGTCTGTAACTGCAAAATCGCAAAATGACGTATACTCAATATGCAAAATATGATCAAGTTATACAATTATGAAAGAACGTACGGAAGCATATTTACATGCCTTGATATCGTTTCTTGTAATAACTATTGCTCTAGATTTCTTAGATCATCAGTAAGAGACATAATGTGTCTACGTAATCATTTCCTCGGGTCGATACGTCATGCGACATATTTTACGGGTGTATATATTTCATCTTCCGCTCCCATGCTTAATTGGAAATTCAGAAACATAAACAGCCTGATATCTCGTGTCATATATATATATATATATATATATATATATATATATATATATATATATATATATATATATATATATATATAATACCAAACAATCTAATTCTTTACGCCCCTTGATGTTTCCCAGAGATGGTGCACACGACACTGCCGCTGCACACGGCTCGTTACTACTCACGTATCACGTACATCTTGTGTGTTTAGGGTTTATCTTCGTAAACAAGAAACCCAGATAGTCATATGGTAGTTTAATATTGCGGAAAATAATGTATGTTGTTAATGAACAATCATTTTAATTCACCTATTTTCGAAAGATTGGTATTAGCCATTTCTATTGCAACGTTGATTTTTCATCGACGGATGGTCTTTGTATGCCACACACACGTTACATTCTCTTCTTAACATATATGAAATAAAATGTCTGTTCTCATGCTTAATACGGTGATAGTATCATCAAAGGTTATACCCAATCCCACGAAAGAGTATCAAAACACAGAAAAGCGTTAGATAGGCTGAATTTTGGTGGTTGGCATCTTACAATGCACACGGTACGCAACTCGCCAGGCGTCGCCGCACATAAATATGGCTGGACGCCGGGTGTTAGTGCAAGTACCATTCCTGATCTCTAAAGGCACACATCGTCTGCATATCTACTGTCATCCTTTATTCACCATGCCTGGTCCTTGCTGCAACGGTAATGTATTTTAAAGCTATAATCATATATTGTTATTGCTGGGTAGAACGATTTGGTTGAGGTGTGGCAACTTTCCGGAATATAATCCATAATGCAAGTGTGGTTCCATTTTCCTTTTGGGGTTAGTGGTTGACTTGCTGCGCGTTACAAACTATTACAATAGACTTTACTTTTATTTGAGAGTAGATTATTTAATGTTGAATTGCGATGTATTTTACATTTGGTGATTAGGTTCGATATATTTTTCATGAGAAACCTTAAGAATGTAAAGGTTTGCAAATTGTTTAGAAAACTTGGTGTACATAATATAAGTCCATTACCCCTGGCGATGTACAAATTTGCATAATTTGATTCATAATTCAAATTTCCTATGCAACCACGGTAGTCGATCATTCCAACCTTCTCGCATACATTTTTTTTCAATAAATGCATTGACATTAATTATACTTGTATTTACCTTTTTAAGAAATGGTACTTTACAAAACTAATTGAGTTTTGACTAATTTATATTACCACAATGACTAGGTAAACAGTAAGGAAAACTATAAATACTATACAAAAATATCTGATTAAGTAGATAAAACCCGTGTAAATCTACTACTCAAGACTTTAGTAATTATAAATTCTTTTATTATATTTTAATTTCTCGAAAAATTTCATAGCCCAAAGACATTACTCGACACAATGTTTACATTTAGACGAGATACAGCTGTGAGAATTCTATCTTTATTTCTACTTTCATGGTTTAACATAAATTCGGCTTTCTGGTAAAATACTCTTGCATAAATAAAACTGCGCTACTCATTTCTATTAAACTCGTGACCACTAATAAAACTTGTGAAATGTTTCTTTTTCATTACTCGTACTTCCACTATCTAATCTAAAATGGGAACAAAAAATAAACAATTTATTTGCAAATGTGTTACAAGCAGGTGTGAGCGGCATGACGTCACACCACCTACTTCAATACTGACTCTTACCACTTTGTTTCTTTAAATATTGCTTAATTTAATGTCTTTGCATTTACAGTAAACGGTTAATACATTTAACAAACTTAGGCTGTTGAATAATTTTTGCATATAAAAAAAAAGCATCTAAAGCTAAACATTTACTGACTTCTCTTACGTTTAGTCAAAGATGTCTGTCACAACCGCAAGCGGTTATGCACGTTAACAAACTTAGAATGATCAATTTACATATCTTGCCCCATGTATTAAAAATGAACATCATTCCTCGAATGTTTGTATATTTACTCCATTGAAATTTAGAATTAAAATTAACTTTTGTCTTATTTTACTATTTTATTTTCTTTCAGTAAAGTGTGAATGTGCTGAGGGCACATGCAAACAAGGATGTGAATGCAAGTCCTGCAAGTGCAGCACTCCCTGCACAAAGTGTAAGTAATTTGTTATATAATAAAATAATTATAACGCACCATCACAATTTAAACAACTTAACATTTTTCAATCTTGATGTCTTATTTACTCGTACATAACTTCCTGATTTATTAGCTTTATATTAATTTGTAATAGTGTTATTATAGGTTTATTCCTATAATGGCATCTTTCTCCTAAAACTGATCTTGGCAATTTTTTTTTATTAAATCCAGAACAATAATCTTTTTCCTCGTTCAAAAGCAGCAAGATTCTCATGTTTGTGATACCCATCCTGTTTAAATTCATACATTTAAATTTATATATATAAAAGTACAACCCTTTTACACAACTTCATCTTCATTTATTAAACCGGGGAAAAAAAACAATGTAACCTTAATTTAAACCCCTTATCATTGTTTGCTAAATTATCCTTTATATCCAGGTTCATCCTCATGCTGCTGTTCAACGAAGGAAGACTGCGCTAAAAACTGTGCCAAGCCTTGCAAATGTTGCCCTTAGTCCTTCCATCACGACCTCGACAATGGTGGTATAGATATTAAGGCTGTGATTCTGAATAATTAAACTATGAATATGTAAGCTGTAACTACAGCAGGTCGCCAACAGATAATGTCTCCAGCCTTAACTTAGCAGAGGTTATACCCACAATTAGTGATGGGTCGTTGAACTTGCAGCTATTAACTGATATCAATTTTGTCACGTTGATTGTATCCGTATGTATCACTTTTACACTTGCATTGTATGATGTTTACTAAATTTCAATACAAGCTTTTCTGTTGCACCTGCAGTGCTATATTTGCATTTATTTTACACTATAGACAAGCAATTAGTTTGCTTACAATTGGAGACTTCTTGTCAAATTTGGTCTAGTCTTTTTCCATGAATTCTGCATTTGTGAAATAAATTGACATGAATTCTAATTTTTTTTTTTTTTTACCCAAAATTTCTTTGATAACATTACGTATGATGTTCCATGAACAAATCCTGATAATTCAGGTCACACTGGTTTAATTTACTAACAACCTACATAATGAGATGCAAGGAAAACACAGACAAGCTATGATTTCTTTCTACATGCAAAGATTTCACCATACGATAAACAACAACGTTAAAATATTACATGACTGTTTCCAAAATTTTTTTCGCTTTGCAGATTACCCAACCTCCTATCTAATAACTCCACACTGCCATTCCCCAAAATAAAATTCTACACTTTGACTGCTGTATGTAATAAATAGAACCCATAAACCCTGTCGCCGACCAGCCCCCACACTCATTTCGCAGTTTCCCTTACGCGTTTCATATACTCTACTTCAGCCCAATAGACCGCGTCGTTCCTATAAGACGCTTCTGTCTATCCCAAGCACGTATCACACGCTCCTGCGTATTCACATCCCGAACACTCGAGGCCTCTCTATTTCCTTCCACATATCCTCTTTTTCACCTCTTCTGATGTGTCCTCTCCATGGTTCAAACCATTTCTGCTCGCCCTCTCCATATCACTTGTACAATTAATGTAGATACTGAACCTTTTTCTTCCTATTTCATTTCTTAAATCAACCCTTACCACATTATATCGGAATATTTTATTTCCAAAGCTTCCACCTTCTTACTTTATTTCGGGGCCCCTGCCTCTTGCCCATTTAACACCGTCGAAAGTACTATAACATTGAAAATACCCATCTTTGCCAGTACATACAATGACCTTCCTACAATGCTGGTCAGTGACCTTAACCTCGTCAGTCGGTCACCGTCCATGTGCCTCACTTCAGCTTCCATGGTTCCACTCTATGTCGACTCTTCGGTTATCTATAAAGATTCACTTCCTTGAGGTTTTATCAATCGAATGATTTTTTAAATATAACACAGGAGACTCCAATCAATCGGACAAAAATCCACATCAAGGCCAGGCCTCAGTTGATAAATATAGAGGTTAATGAGAGGGAAAGTACTTCACGAATTTTGGGTTTCCAAGAAAGTTTTGATTTTACAGTAATACCAAGTAAGTTCATTTGGGCAAAAGTTAGAATTGCAGAACTGCCAAAGGAGAAAAAGTTGAATATTTCAGAGATGGGTAGAAACTGGGTCCTGGAGATATTATATTTGACCAGATTTCGTCTACCCCACTGGGATATCCTGCCCAAGCCTGAGTTCACTGAGAAAGTTGTGTCGCGACGAGATACAGATCGAGAGAACAAAAGGCAGAATTGAAGGATGGAGAAATGCATTGTTGACTCGACTGCATTTTTGGGGAGGGGGAGAAATCATTGATTAGAAAAGTATAGGAGACAAGGAAAGCCCTTGAGCAACAGCGCTGTAAATTGAAAAAGGGAAGGGGAGATCGATTCATCAACATGCTCAGAGATAGATCGGCCAGAGAGGAAGCTAGATATGAGGGAGGGAAGCCAAATGAAACCCCGATGCCGCACCGTCAAAAAGTTTGGATATGTCAAGGGCGACGACATGGGGTTCCCGAAATCTTTAGGGATGACGACCAGACATGAGTAAGATGGGAAAGATTATCACAAGCGGATTTCGCCATACGAAAGCCATAATGGTGATCAGAGAGAAGACAGAGCGAAAATTCCCGAGGATATGAGAAATGAGAGATTCAAAGACTTTGGATGTGGTACATATTAAGGCAATTGGACTAGAGTTCGAGGGGTTACAACGGTTACCTTTCTTAGGGATGGGATGTAGCAACGCGTTTCCAAAAAGGAAGGAAAGTTCTGTGGTTCTTAAACAGAAACAGAAGACACAAACAAGCATAGGTACAAATTCAGATTTCATCCATCCCCTGTTGTGTACGATGATATCCCCTAAGTACAGGATCTCGGCTTGCGGTTGAGAGGATGTCATTCTCATGGCAGGAGTTTAGATAGTCGAAGAAAAATATGAATTCTTAGGACAAGGAGATCAGCAGGCAGAACAAAGGAAAAATATAGTAGTTGGGGGCCACATAACATCAAAGCTTGGGGACTCAAGGTGCTTGAGGCGTGCAACAGGTATGTTGATATTGGAATAAACTCAGACAACACCTTTGAACCTGAATCATGAATGTAGATTATAGTTGGCTATGAAAAAGGGGCTAGTGAGAACATCATTAGATGACTGGATCTCAGAGAGAAGTAAGATATTAGGAGAAGTGCAAGAAAGATTGTGTTTAGCTGAAGAGACCACAAGTATTGGCATAGTGAACAGAAAAAGAAGCAAGTCTATCAGAGTAAGAAATTTCGGTCGTGGGAGGGGTCGGTATTACTACTACCAGAGCCCTCCTTCCCATTGGCAGTAGAGTCAGGCGGAAACTTGGGAGATTCTTAGCACTCCATAATGCCGGGGACCAGTGACCATAGGTTTGTGGACTCCATCATGACTTTGTTAAGAAGTAATGTGCAAACAGGACATGGCAAGAGAAATTATGTAAAGAAAATAAGTGAGGTTTGAGTAGGTGTATGGTGCTTGTAAGGAAAAGATGGCAGGACTAGCCTGGTATTCCCGTTTTGTTGAGACCTACTTTCACGACAAGTAGGAACACATATAGGGAGGGATATGTGGTTTCGGGGCATAACAGATCGTGCATAGATAAGAGTTGATGTGCCCTTTCTTCTGTTTCCTGGCGCTACTTCGCTTACGCATTGGGTGGCGATGTGTTTACCGTAGTGGGAGTAGCGTTGAGAATGGATGAAGGCTAGAAAGTATGATTACATAAATAAATAAATAAATAACTATATATATATATATATATATATATATATATATATATATATATATAAAAGTGAATGTGCGTATATGTGAATGGATGTCTTTCTATGTCCGTCTCATCGCGCTGCCTCGCTAACGCAGAAAACGGCGATCAAGTGTGTGTATACACACACACACACACACACACACATATATATATATATATATATATATATATATATATATATAAATACTTATATATAACAACTCTGGCATTACTCTTTCTATACAATAAATTCCTTGTAATTGAGGGGTCTCCTTGAGGGGTCCGAGTAGCGCGATTAATTAGTTCACCGTAGTGATGATAACTGATGCATTAGTGATGATAACTGATGCATGTAAGGAAGTGATCGGTATAATTTAATCAAAACTAAACTTGCAGCATCCAAAGAGAGGTGTAATGTTAATTTTATTGGCTTGTGAAAGCTAGAAATCACAATATTTTTCGAGCACAAGTACATATTTTCTTCAGTAATTCTGACCAGTGATCATCAATATCTTTTAAAGTGTGTGTTTGATGTACGGTATAGGTTCCGGCTTATTGACCATTAGTTGATGATTGCCATGATATCTAAGGTAGATGATTCTGGGGAGTGTCCCCTGCAGGTGGCAGCCAGTGTTCTGTGGGAGGGAGGCGAAGGTTGGCGCGGCCGCCGCTAGATGGCATCCTCGGGAGTTCCACCTTGCCGGAAACACACAGATGACAAAACTTTAGCAGATGCCTCACTAAAATTTATTATTCTACGCCTCAGGTGACTCCCAGGTGAGATGAATGAAACTTCTTGCCTCTGTTTAAGGATGATTGTCTTCTGTGATTTGTAAGGACATGAGTACTCATGATATATAGAGCACACTGGGGCATTAAAGTGGAAGAAGGGTAATCGCTGCCATTTTGGCAAGTCAGATGATGTCAACATAGATGATACTGCCCACATCAGAAGTGATTATTTTCTTTGCCTTACGATAAGGTTTGTATATGCTTCTTAGTGACAAATGAAATATTGAAAAAAGGTGTTCGATATAATCCTTACCTTAGACTTAAGCTTTGGGTTAAACAGGAATTTTTGTTCTTTAGATAGTGGGAAGGCTAGAGAAATTCTGTAGGGTATGGAATTATCATGACAGGAATATGGTTTAAGTTAGCTTACTTTGTTTGGAGTAGGACTGTAGTCGTTGAACACAGTAGTACTTGCTGTTACAGTAAGGTAGGTTTTATGGACTGTATGCTAAGATAGGGTGATAATTTATGAATTACACTCTCAAAACCAAGTATCTTGTGTACATAATTGATAAATTTCATGTTTGATTTGTTTTGAGGTTTGGGGAGATTGTTAACAGGTGGTATGCCTCTTGTCCCTTACAGGACTTTGTACAGATTGATAAGTGATATAGTTTAGTGATGCAGCTTTAAGGGAAAGGTAAATTCTTAGTTTGGCTATGCATGGAAACTAGCTTTGGACAGTCTGTGATGTTTCAGCACTAGAAAAAGAATAGATGGAGATCCTGATTTGGATGATTATTTGGTAAGTGAAGATATAGATTTGCTCCACACTTCTTGAGTATTATCTTTGGATCTTGATTGGTTTTGCTGTATGGTGCTAGTGTAGTGTTCAAGGGATACGGTACCATGTGGGAAATGGTATCTGTAAACACTGAGATACAATATGGTTGTTGTAGGATTAACAAATTTCACCATCAGCATTTCAGTAGACCCAGTCAACTAATGAAATTTATGATGATATTGGTTGTTTATTGCTTTATATGTACTCATTTTATGTGATCTTCATCTTAATGATGCAGTGCCAAACTTGTCTGTTCATTATGATTTGCTGTTGGTCATAACTTTAAATTCATCATGCCCAGTTTATGTAGTTCAGTAGAGCCAAATGATTTCTTTTCTAACCCATGCGTTATCCGGTAAAGGATAGTGGTATACTGTGTATTATTGTGACACCTTTTGATTGCTGCTGAACTATCCAAAAGTGACTTGTGGTATGCTTTTAGCACAATTTCCCAAAGAAATTCTCCAAGTACTTTGGAAGCAAAATTCTACTGTAACTGATATGATTTCTGTCTTTAGACTGTGTATACCATACCATTTCCATGACTTTTGGTATTTAGGGAGATCTGTCACATAGCATGATTTGGAACATTATGTTTGATGAATGATTCTTCGAGTGCAAGTCACTTGTAGAGAATTGTGTATATCAAGGAAAATGAGTTAATTAAGGGTAAGTAAAACACATGAAAAGGTCAACATAACCTATGAAAACCTTTCTTAGTAGCTGTAATGTATGACAGAAATATCACCATTAGCTTTATCTTCTGCTTGGGATTGCATGACTGCACCTCTAAAAGAAAAACTAATTGCAAGAGCCCTGTAAGAAAATCAAAGTGCCAGATTAATAGGGACAGTAAGCAGCCTGCTGGGTTGTGCCAACTTATGAGCACTCTTCAAAAACATATCATTATATATAACTTTATTTATGCAATGTGATATGTAAGACAATCTTGACAGTAAAGTTTTACTCCTAAATAAGGTAGCCCCACAGAGTAATTCAAAACAGTATTTCAGTCTATCAGTACATAGGAAACATCACAAAAAAAATGAGAGAAAACAAAATTAGACAAACTTACCTTATGATATTGTTGTCTATCAGACATTTAAAGTTACATACTGGTGATGTGCTGGCTAGGTTATCTCTTCTGATTTGACAGAATCTGTTATTACCTTGGCCGTTGGTACGTGAACACAGTGAAGTGAATCACACATATATTTATATTTGTTTCTTTTGTATGTTAGTTACATGATTCATACATTTGAAGAATGGTAACACTATATGTGGTAAATTGTAGATGTGGAATATGTAAAAAGTTTCACTATGCACCATAGAATTTGTACATATGACTTATTTGCATAATTTTCTGATATCACTTTATTATCTTATTTGATATCACTTTATTGTCTTATTTATATACTTTTTAGATATATACATTATTGACAGTTTTACATAGTATTATCATGCACTACACAGTGACCAAAGCCATGTACATATTTGACTGCTTTCACTTCCAGAATATCCTACTATTAAATCATCCTTATCATAAGTGAGACCATAGTCCTCTTATGATTAGTACTATAACCAACATCCAGCAAATCCAAATCATTATCATTAGTGTCCCTTAGACATTCGCTGATTTGTTGGGTTGAGCATGCATGGCTGCATTGCTTGGGCAGAAAGTGGTGGGCTTACATGCCTATGAGAGACAGTTGTACCTTATATGGGTAAATGACGCAACAAGATTTTTTCCGGTGTTAATTGTAGTTGCTTGTGATGTAAGGCATCTCTGCATACCAAGAAAGTGCATCTGCAAATTTAACTGCTGGATTTAACTCCTTAACATGCATAGATTGATACAGTATTTATATGGAGCTAGAAAATCTTCCAGATGTAAATTTATGCATTATCTTGCATCCATTTTAAAGATGCCTGCCAGGCCTGGGTGAATGTTAATGGTGATTGGTGATTTCTCCCAAGTCAGACATCCTTCAGTCATGCCAATGACAGCCATTTTCTTGTAGTTCTAGGAAGGAAATTGAGTGGCTTTTAGCAAGATTTGATAGACTTGGCAGAGGTTTCTGAGTTACTTGATGATTATCCATCGTTGGATTGTGTAGACAGTGGTATTTTACCTTGACTCGTTTAGCAGTGAAAGTTGATCAAAATGAGGCAATAGGTCTTTTAGCATAAGTGGAGGATTTAGCTAGCATTCTTGACCGTAACAACAATATCTCTGACTGGTTTGGCTGGTAATTCTGCCAACTTTTACACCGTTGCCCTTGTGAAAAAGTTATCAGTGAATTACATTGATTACAACAAAGATATATTATATTAGGTAAGACAATTATAATTGCTATTCAGCCATATTATATTAGGTAAGACATTTGTAATTGCTATTCAGGTTTTCAATATAGGTGAAATAAATGATTAAACATCTAGTGGCAACTCAATACTCAGGCCTTACTCCCATAGCTTTTAGTGCTTTGTTCTGACACATCTATGAACTTAACACATTACAAGAGTGGTAGTAGTGGACAAAACTTACTTCTCAAGTGATTTTTTTTATTGTTATATGAGTATCTTTGAAAACATTAGGCTGAATATATTCTTATACAAATTAAAGAACAGAGTCACAGGGTTGGAAAGGGTTTAAAGTGGTGCTAAGCAGCTCCCTTTTGACAACATGAGAGCTCTCATTAAAGATGTTGTTATTATCACTATATAGATATTATTATAATACAGAAGATGCACTCTCTCAGCATTTCATTTTAGTGAACTGTATTAGCTATATTGTGTTATGGAGGTTGAAAATTCATCCGAAGAAAATAACTGAAAAGTGGGTGGCACCAAGAATAGAAAGATCAGTAAGAGCAGGAGGTTCACAGACATAATTCACTCATTATCTATTGGATGAAGATCACACATCAAATATAAAAGAAAAGGGAAAGAAAGAAGAAACTAAAGGAAAGGATTGCTGGAGGCTATAGAATTTCCAGATGCACAATCTTTGTTAAAAGAAAGGAGTAAAATTTTTGGTAATAATCATGAGAGTAGTTGCCAAAATTATTACTGTTAGAGAGAGAGAGAGAGAGATAGAGAGAGAGAGTACAGCAGCAATGGCAGCATCATGGTAAACGTGAAGGGGTGGTTGAAGAGAGGTAGGTGATCCCAGAAAACTATTGAGATAAAAGGATCTTGACTCCTGTTGATAGAGAGGTGGATGAAGTACTAACTCAGAATTTTGAGCAGTAGTGCACCCAGTGCTAGGGGAAATAAAGCCCTTGTAAGTATAAAATAACTGCTAACAAGGAAAATAATTGTGGCACCTGAAGTGTAATATAAAGAGTATTTGGGAACTTTATAAAACATCTTCATCCAACATGTAGTACTGTATTGCAGTTCTGTTTGCTGCTACCTCAGATTTTTGTGATAGAAACTTCTTTATCCATTTCCCTGATTTACAAACATTTTGTCTTCCTCTGTGTTTATTATTTTATATATTGTAGTGTTATCTGTGAAACATGATAAACCCTCCCACTTTTTTTTTACCTGATTATGAAAAGTATATAGGGTAATGTTTCTCCTTAAGTAACTCCTGGTAAAACTTTATCCAGCATAGTTTCATTTGCTACTACCTCCGTATTTGTTGTTTGATAGAAACAATTATCCATTTTTGTAATTTATCTTTATTTTGCATTGCTACCTTTTCTATTAGAATATGGTACTTTAAATTGTTTTGTCAAAAGCCATAGCAAAGTCAAGAAAGACAAGATCCTTTTTTTTTGTATTCCCTGTGTGTCGTAGAAGGCGACTAAGAGGGGAGGGAGCGGGGGGCTGGAAATCCTCCCCTCTTTTTTTTTTTTTTTTTTTTTTTTTTTTTTTTTTTTTCAAAAGAAGGAACAGAGAATTGGGCCAGGTGAGGGTATTCCCTCAAAGGCCCAGTCCTCTGTTCTTAACGCTACCTCGCTAATGCGGGAAATGGCGAATAGTTTGAAAGAAAAAAAGATTTATTTTATGCATTAGTGGTGAATTAGAAGATGTGTTTGTTTACTTTTGGTTAGTACTAATACATTTTGATCTTCATTAATGTTGTTATTGCTTGGCTCATTGTATATCCCTCTCATTCAAAGATGTATCACATGCTGTCAGGCTTGCAGATTTTTCTTGTTTAAGCAGAAGCTTAGATCCTCTCCTGTGTCAGTAAACACAGGTACCAATAATTGTATTTATAGTAACACCACTATTGTTTAGGCTCAGTCTCATTATTAGCATTAGTGGTTTGCCTTTGATGTCTTTGTCTCTTAGAAAAATTGCTGCAATGCCATCAGGTTTTGATGCTAAGTTCTCTTCTAGTTCATCTCTTGTTATTTGATACTTAGGTGCTTCAACATCTTTGATGGCATTACTATTAATTGAATAACTTATCATTCATGTAGCAATTAATTTGCACCAAATATTGATTCACACAGATACAACCACCTCATGTATATTCTTTTGTGGGTCTTTGGTACTTATGATTTTTATTTTCTGTCACAGTTTACTAAGTGGCCAGTCCCCCATCACCACACACACACACACTCACACTTGCTATCTTTATCTTCATGTAACATCCATTGTTATGCTTATCTGAAGGACTTAAATCATACTGCTTCCTCTGCCCATGTGAGTGTTTTTGTGTGTGTGTAATTACCTGTTGTAATTGCCTATTTATACTGTACAGGAAGGGAGTTTTACACTTTTAGGGCCCCATCTCTTAAGAATTCTCTGCTATCATACAACCTCATAAGTTTGTTCGCCATTTGCACTCACCATGTCATCAGTCATTCTGTTCCATTTATCCTCTTAATTTCATGTTGTCATTGGGTTGCTCTCTTCCTACATTTCATGAAGACCTGTTCACTGTCTGCATCATTGATCACTTTTGAAAACTTAAAGGTCTTGATTTGGTCACCATCAGGGTGGGTAAATTTAAAGCCTCCAGACTTTCTTAATTGCTAAACTCTCTTAATTTGGGTACCATCTTTAAAACCTTCCTGTGGACAATCTCTATTAACTTGTTGTGCTTCTTGAAGTTTACTGACCAAACCTTGTGAAAGATATTCTAGTTTTGGCCTTATGTAGGATATGAATAGCATGTTAAATATTTCATTATTGTTGTCTCTCAAATTATTCATTTAGTATGGGACTTGGGCAAAAAAAAAATTTAATGTTGAAGGCTCCAGTGAGGGACAAAAGTTCACATCAAGGACTGACCTTAATTGAAGTATAGAGAGAATTATGAATGGATGAAGAAAAGACAAGGGAAAGTATTTACAAGTTTTTGAGAAAGTGAAAGACCTTTTGAAATGTGCCAGGTCGTAGTCACTGAGAAAGACATGAGAAGTTTGAGTTCCAAAGCTTTGATGTGTAGGGAAAGAAGCAGGTATCAGAAGAGCCCACCCTTGATTTGCCAATAGCCAGACCATAATCATGAGATGCAGCAGCTTGCCAAGTAATGTGTGGTCTAGCTAGTGGGGGGGGGGGGACACAAACAGCCAGCTCTCCGGAGCAAAAATCAAAGTAGGGATGATATGACTCTTAAGTCTGTTTTACCCTCAGAATCCTGCAGCTTATTTCCTGTTAGATGATAGTCATATTGAGGTCATTTTTTGCTTTGTCCCATCCTCATTACTTTAGATTTGCTCATGCTGAATATCATTACCCATGTTTCTGACCAACTTTGAAGTCAATTTAGATCCTCTTGTAAGTTCATGCATTCCTCCTTACTTTTCATTTGCAAATATATTCGGGTAGGAGTCCAAACCCCCAGGCAAGTCATTTACATAGGTCAACAATACTAATGGTCCAAGAGCTGAATATGTGTATGTAATTACCAATTTAGCTATTTGTAATTATGTATTTGTGTTTTGCGGGAAGGTAACTTTACACTCGTGGGCCTCCCATCATACAACCTCTTAAATTACGTATGCTCTCTATATAAACCATGTACTCAGTCAACCATTTCCATTCATCCACCACACTTATAAAAGTATATCTTTATGTCCTTATTTACAAGTTTCTTACTTAATTTCTTGTTATGTTCATTCATATGTGTTTATGTGTGGGTTATCTGCTCATTGCATCTTATCAACCTCATCAGCAGCTGCCCCTCACACGTCATCAATCCAGATCTCTCTCTCTCTCTCTCTGTCTGAGATAGAAACCCATCCCTGAAAATGTTCAGTGTATATATAAGAAGCAAAATTG
The DNA here is from genome assembly GCF_036320965.1 of Panulirus ornatus. Taxonomy (NCBI): domain Eukaryota; kingdom Metazoa; phylum Arthropoda; class Malacostraca; order Decapoda; family Palinuridae; genus Panulirus; species Panulirus ornatus. Next base: position 19,523,169 of record NC_092250.1, on the reverse strand, counting down.
AATACTGCTGTGGTTTATGATCACCAACAAAACTTGGAGATAAACAGATTACAGAAAATTCAGAAACACATTACAAGGAAAATCGAGGGAATGGAACATATTCCATGACAGTCTGAAAGAACTGTAACTATATAACTTGAAGAATAAGATGAATGATAATCTGTGCATGGTAAGAAATTGAAGATTTAAAAGAAAATGTGTTAAACCAGAGAGCCATTCAGCAGGGAATATATAGAGTTGTTAAGTGTTCAAGAATATGATAGGACATACCAAAAATAAATCACACAGAAATATAAGACTGCTTCCCAGGAAGCTTGAATTAGATTTTTAGTGTACTGCTTGGAGAAATAAGAAATATGCATCAATTAACTTTAGAATGTGGCTTTTCTTAGTCTGTGCATGGTGCTTCCTTGCTGGTGCAGGTATGAAAGCAGGTATGAAAATTATTATAATTTTGTAAATATACATACACCTATATTTTTCTTACATTTGTTTACTGTTTCCTTAATTCTTGTGGTAGTGCCAGGAACAGGAGGTGAAAGGTCTCATTCACTTACATCCATTTTCTATGTTACGAACTTTACTGAAACTACAGGTTCATATCCACACTCAGGCTCCATGGATCTTTCCTAGGCTTCCTGGTTGCTTCATATGCCATGGTTTAGTCCATAGATAGCACATTGACCTGTGAATACCACATCGCTCCAATCCATCATATCCTGTGAACACCTTTCATACTCTGCATGTTCAGGCCCCAATCACTCAGAATCTTTGTTACTCTATCCCTCTTTCTCCATTTTGGTCTCTCTCTTCTCTTTTCCCTTCCACTTCATATATATTCTTTTTGTCACCCTCTTCTTATGTATTCTCTCCATGTCCAGACCATTTCAGCACACCATCTTCATTTCTCTCAGCCACACTCTGCTTGTTACCACACCTCTCATACCTTTTCATTACATACTTGATCAAACCACCTCACACCACTTATTGTCCTCAGACATTTTGTTTACTCATCCACTGTTATCTGCGCTCCTCATTTATAGCCCACACCTTGTATCCCTGGGGATAGGGGAGAAAGAATACTTCCCACGTATTCCCTGCGTGTCGTAGAAGGCGACTAAAAGGGAAGGGAGCGGGGGGCTGGAAATCCTCCCCTCTCGTTTTTTTTTTTTTTTTTTTTTTTTTTTCTTAGTTTTCCAAAAGAAGGAACAGAGAAGAGGTCCAGGTGAGGATATTCCCTCAAAGGCCCAGTCCTCTGTTCTTGACACTACCTCGCTATCGCGGGAAATGGCGAATAGTATGAAAAAAAAAAAAAAACCCTTGTATCCATACGACATCATTGGGAGTACTTTGCTTTCAAACTTACCCATTTTCACCATCCCAGATGACAGCGTTTTTCTACACATTTCCCATTGCTCTGATATCCTTTGAAATCATACCCACCCTATGACTCATTTCTGCTTCCATGGTTACATTTGCAGCCATGTCCACCCCCATATATCTAAAACTCTCCCCTTCCTTCAAATTCTCTCTTCTCTTTTCTCAAACTCACAATCCAACTAACCTGTCCCATGTTCTACTAAACCTAAGAACTTTGATTTTATTCACATTTACTCTCAACTTCCTCCATTCACATACACTCCCAAACTCACTTGCCAACTGTAGTTTCACACTTTAATCTCCCTCTAGAACTATGTCATCTGCAAGCAACAGCTGATTCAGTTCCATGGTGCCTTCAGCCCCTGTCGACTGCATTTTTGCCTCTCTCTCTCCAAGGCCCTTATATTTGCTTCCCTCACTGTCCCATCTATGAACAGCCATTCTACAGACCAACCTTCATCTGAAACCACTCATTCTCCTCTCTTACTCGTAAACATGCCTCACACCCTCAATAAAAACTTCACTGTTCCTGGTAGGTTCCCCTTACACTATGTGTTCTCAAGACCTTCCACAAATCATCTTTATAAGTCCTATCATGTGCTTTCTTAAGTTCTATAAATGCCGCATATACAGTAAATGGTTTGCACAGGTTAGAGTGAAATGGAATGATGTGGTATACATGGGTCAACATTCTGTGTATGGAATGAACCAGAGCATGTGGAGTGGCTAGGGGGAGCTATGGAAAGGTCTGAGGGGTCTCGTTGAAGATAGGAGGATGTGGTTTTGGGGCATTGCACATGACAGCTAGAGAAAGGATATGAGCAAGTCTTTTTTTTTTTTTTTTTCTGGCACTACCTTGCTAACATGAGACATGGTGATCAGCAATGAAATAAAAAAAGTTGTACACAAAGTATTTTCATGTAATAGACTTTTATTCTTTAATATATGAAAACATTGCTGTGTTTTGGAAGGTGTGGGAGAAGAGTCGGAGAAATGCATGCAATGGTCATACATAAGTACTGCATTTTTATGATGACTTTTTGAATTGAGATTATCCGTGGTCTTTGTAAATAAAGATTGATTGTACTCCCCTGACTGATTTTGCTTGAGATGATCCAAAGTTTCCATAAGAAACAATGAAATATTCCTGTAATCAGATTACTTCTATATGTCCGGATGGCTTTAGGTTGAGGTAATCCAAAGTCTAATTACACATATAGTGATAATCTGTTGGGGGAATGGGACTTTCAAAGGGAACACCCTTTTTGTTCACCTTGGGTGTCTGCAAATCCTCTAAGCAAGGAACAAATCATTTGGTTAAGACTGGTTCTCTTGGCATGTTGTTTCATCGGCCTTGTATGTTAAAGCTCATGTTGGTTCAGTCTGCCTTTTCTGTTAGAGCCCATGATGTCAGGAAGGTAGCTTTTACTCTGGCCCTTTTAAGAAGCCTTCTGTTGAGGAGGCTTGTAAGAGGTCTTTGACATTCCTCAAGACCTAATTTTTCAAATAATTTTGAGAATTGACCATGTAAAGTGTTGGATTTTCCTTCCTTCATGACAGGTTTGCAAATGTGCATTATGATAGATATGAGTTAATTGGTTTTACCATAGTTTTCTCTTGGTTATGATGTTATCCCAGCACCCAGCGGTCATCTTCCCTATTGGTATGCTCTCACAACTCGGGGGACAGACTTACTGTGGGGAGAAAGATGGGTTTTGAATTTAAAACAGTTTCCCTCTTGGATGGTGTCCTAATTTAGCAATTTTTTAAGTTCATTGTTTCTCATATTATCTTCTTGCTTGCAGAAGCTTTTCTCTTAACTGATGGTAACTTCTGTTGGTTTAATATCTGTGTTCCAAGGAATTATATGGCTACCCTGTGTGCCTGACAGGTCAGCTGATGGGATGATGACTTCATTGCAGTGTGTAAGTTTCTGATTTGCTGGGGGTACCTATACTATGTTGAAGGCCAAAACTGAAAGATGATTAATGAGGGGTAAGAAGCGTAAATCACATCAAAAAAGTGAAAGGATTGATGTTTCTAACCCATAGTGATCTTGGAGATTCTGTTGCAACATGTGTGACAGAATGACCCCGAAGAGAATAGTTTTTCATTCTTCAAGGTTCATCTTTTAAAGATGTGAAGAACTGACCTGTGCATATTCCTAGTCTTTTTGTCTGAATAGGATCTTGTTGCTATGAATGTTTCCAATATAGTTAATTTCTAGTCAAAATAGCATTGAGGAAGTTGCATAAGCTTTTTGTGGTATGAAAACTTATGATGCATACACTAATAGAGATTTAGATTTCAGATACTATTGAAAATAAATGGCTGCCTTTTTCCGTGTTCGTCGGCGATGTAAGCACGCTTTCCAGTACAGTATATGACAGCTGCTGTGCAAATTGTTGGTTTTTGCATAAGGTTAGTGCAAAATTGTCTTATTTACTCTTTATCTTTTGTAGTGTATCACTTTTTTCCTTTTTATTATTGTGTTTTCAGCTTGGTAATTTTCATTCAAAGAATTCGTAAATAATACTTTCCCAATAGAGTTTTGTGCATAATTGTATTCTTATCATTAAGTTCATTTATGTCAAAACTTTCATTGATATTTGATAAAAGAATGTTACACACACATATATATATATATATATATATATATATATATGTATATATATATATACATGTACAGAGCATCAGATTGGGGAAGAGCAGTGTGGTTTCAGAAGTGGTAGAGGATGTGTGGATCAGGTGTTTGCTTTGAAGAATGTATGTGAGAAATACTTAGAAAAGCAAATGGATTTGTATGTAGCATTTATGGATCTGGAGAAGGCATATGATAGAGTTGATAGAGATGCTCTGTGGAAGGTATTAAGAATATATGGTGTGGGAGGCAAGTTGTTAGAGGCAGTAAAAAGTTTTTATCAAGGATGTAAGGCATGTGTACGTGTAGGAAGAGAGGAAAGTGATTGGTTCTCAGTGAATGTAGGTTTGCGGCAGGGGTGTGTGAAGTCTCCATGGTTGTTTAATTTGTTTATGGATGGGGTTGTTAGGGAGGTGAATGCAAGAGTTTTGGAAAGAGGGGCAAGTATGAAGTCTGTTGTGGATGAGAGAGCTTGGGAAGTGAGTCAGTTGTTGTTCGCTGATGATACAGTGCTGGTGGCTGATTCATGTGAGAAACTGCAGAAGCTGGTGACTGAGTTTGGTAAAGTGTGTGAAAGAAGAAAGTTAAGAGTAAATGTGAATAAGAGCAAGGTTATTAGGTACAGTAGGGTTGAGGGTCAAGTCATTGGAAGGTAAGTTTGAATGGAGAAAAACTGGAGGAAGTAAAGTGTTTTAGATATCTGGGAGTGGATCTGGCAGCGAATGGAACCATGGAAGCGGAAGTGGATCATAGGGTGGGGGAGGGGGCGAAAATCCTGGGAGCCTTGAAGAATGTGTGGAAGTCGAGAACATTATCTCGGAAAGCAAAAATGGGTATGTTTGAAGGAATAGTGGTTCCAACAATGTTGTATGGTTGCGAGGCGTAGGCTATGGATAGAGTTGTGCGCAGGAGGATGGATGTGCTGGAAATGAGATGTTTGAGGACAATGTGGGGTATGGGGTGGTTTGATCGAGTAAGTAACGTAAGGGTAAGAGAGATGTGTGGAAATAAAAAGAGCGTGGTTGAGAGAGCAGAAGAGGGTGTTTTGAAATGGTTTGGGCACATGGAGAGAATGAGTGAGGAAAGATTGACCAAGAGGATATATGTGTCGGAGGTGGAGGGAACGAGGAGAAGTGGGAGACCAAATTGGAGGTGGAAAGATGGAGTGAAAAAGATTTTGTGTGATCGGGGCCTGAACATGCAGGAGGGTGAAAGGAGGGCAAGGAATAGAGTGAATTGGATCGATGTGGTATACCGGGGTTGACGTGCTGTCAGTGGATTGAATCAGGGCATGTGAAGCATCTGGGGTAAACCATGGAATGCTGTGTAGGTATGTATATTTGCGTGTGTGGACGTATGTATATACATGTGTATGGGGGTGGTTTGGGCCATTTCTTTCGTCTGTTTCCTTGCGCTACCTCGCAAACACGGGAGACAGCGACAAAGCAAAAAAAAAAAAAATATTACATATATACACATGCACATAATTCATACTGTCTGCTTTTATTTATTCCCATCGCCAACTCGCCACACATGGAATAACATCCCCCTCCCCCACATGTGTGCGAGGTAGCGCTAGGAAAAGACAACAAATGCCCCATTCGTTCACACTCAGTCTCTAGCTGTCATGTAATAATGCCCGAAACCACAGCTCCCTTTCCACATCCAGGACCCACAGAACTTTCCATGGTGTACCCCAGACGCTTTACATGCCCTGGTTCAATCCATTGACAGCACGTCGACCCCGGTATACCACATCGATCCAATTCACTCTATTCCTTGCACCCCTTTCACCCTCCTGCCTGTTCAGGCCCCGATCACTCAAAATCTTTTTCACTCCATCTTTCCACCTCCAATTTGGTCTCCCACTTCTCCTCGTTCCCTCCACCTCCGACACATATATCCTCTTTGTCAATCTTTCCTCACTCATTCTCTCCATGTGCCCAAACCATTTCAAAACACCCTCTTCTGCTCTCTCAACCTAGCTCTTTTTATTTCCACACATCTCTCTTACCCTTACATTACTTACTCGATCAAGCCACCTCACACCACATATTGTTCTCAAACATCTCATTTCCAGCACATCCACCCTCCTGCGTACAACTCTATCCATAGCCCACGCCTCACAACCATACAACATTGTTGGAACCACTATACCTTCAAACATACCCATTTTTGCTTTCCGAGATAGTGTTCTCGACTTCCAAACATTCTTCAAGGCTCCCAGGATTTTCGCCCCCTCCCCCACCCTATGATTCACTTCCGCTTCCATGGTTCCATCCGCTGCCAGATCCACTCCCAGACATCTAAAACACTTTACTTCCTCCAGTTTTTCTCCATTCAAACTTACCTCCCAATTGACTTGACCCTCAACCCTACTGTACCTAATAACCTTGCTCTTATTCACATTTACTCTTAACTTTCTTCTTTCACACACTTTACCAAACTCAGTCACCAGCTTCTGCAGTTTCCCACATGAATCAGCCACCAGCACTGTATCATCAGCGAACAACAACTGACTCACTTCCCAAGCTCTCTCATCCCCAACATACTTCATACTTGCCCCTCTTTCCAAAACTCTTGCATTCACCTCCTTAACAACCCCATCCATAAACAAATTAAACAACCATGGAGACATCACACACCCCTGCTGCAAACCTACATTCACATATATGTATGAAATTTAATGGCATAGAGTCCATACCCTTTGGTGATGAGTGAATGGAATGGTCTTCAGAAGTGCATATTATGGTTATAGTACTTTCATCAAGAACATTGTATTTACCACTTCCTGTAAGCAGCTACAGAAGTTTATGCCTAAGGACTGATAAAAATTAAGGATTACCCTTTTGTAGTTGTAGTAGTTAGTTAAAGTTATTATTATTTTTTAGGTGTCTGCCAGATTAAACCTCCCTAACAGTCTTAGATTATTTTATTTTGTTTATTTTTAGGTTCCAGTCAGATTAAACCTGCCAAACAATCCGGCACCCAGCAGTCCAAGGAAGAATTTATATTCACATTGAATTAACATTTGGTACAGTAATGGGCTTTTGCAGTTTATCACATTATTTGCATTGCCATTGTTGTAAATTCACTGCTTTAACCTGTAAGAATGAAGGTCTTTGCATAGTTTGGTGTGAAACACATTAACTTTACACATCTTAACACCACATTTTCTTGTTTTCAAGGCTCTAGCTATTTTTATTAGTTTACTGATGTATCACAGAATATTATCTGGAAGGTGCTATAATTGTACTGGGTACTAGGGAAGTTATTAAATGCATTGATGAGTTTTTACCAGGACATTAACTAGCTCCTGATGAATTTATGTATTAGTTTTGGATTTTCAGCAGCCTTGGCCACGGTATTCTTTTCAAAATTTCTTCGTTCCGCTTTTCTTATCCTGCTATGCTTATTCCATGCTCTCTTATACCTTGCAAATGCTAACTGGCTAGAGTGCTGTATATATCTTTGCCACTGCATATTTTGAAGCTCCTTTGCTTTATGACATCTTTTATCAAACCATTCCTTTTTCTTTTTTACCATTCCCTCAGTATTTGAGGCTTGATGTACCTATGCTTGTAAATTTCACAGAACCTCTCAATACAATACCTTGCTTCCAGGCTACTGAATTCCATTTCCCTGTCTGCATTACCAAGAAGTGATTGATGTTTATGTAGTTCCACAGTTATCTCTCCTCCTTTTTCTGTCTTACCTTTGCTCTTTTAATGTCCTCTTTCACTCCATTTTCAAACTTGAGCATTGCAAGATCGCTCCTTCCACTGGTGTATTGTAGATAATATTCTCAGTACCCATGCTAGTGTGAGTGAAGATAAGGTTTAGTAATGATGGTGTATCCGTCTTTCTCATTATAGAATAATCTGTGGCAAGCTGGTATGGGAAATTTCCTTGTATGCACACTAAAATTTGTCTCCTTGACTCCCTATCACCATGACAATCCAAAGTCCTCATTCTGTCTTTATAATTGAAATACCACATTATTAGTACTTAACCATCTCTGAGAAAAGAGTGTTCCATTGATTCATATACCATCCTGATTGTTCCTTCATTAACATCATTGTGTATTTATTCCAGTTAGTTGTAATTCTTTGGAGGATTATATATGAATATAACTACTTGCTCCATCCCTTCAGTTATAGTTCCCTTTATATATTGTCTGAATGACCCATCCCTGCTATTTCTTGAAACTTCAAGTTCTCCTTTATCAAGATGGCTAATCCTTCCCCTACTTTAGTTCTCTTTCCTTTCTTGCTATTATGTACCCATGGGTAGATCTGGCGAGAGCTTATCTCTTTGGTAAGCTTAGAGTCCACAACTCCAATAAGATCAGGTGTACTTTCTCTTATATGATCCTTGAATTCCAGTTCTTTGCCACTCACTAGTAAGTCATCTACATTACTTTCAGTCTGACAGTACCATTTCCTAACACTCTTTCCCCCTTTGCAGTTCTAGCAGGGCTGCTCCATCCTCTTGCTGTGTGTGGTGTCTTCACTTTTTTGTTCTGACTGTACTCTTTGCTTCTCTCCCTTATTTGCTTAGATCTGTCACTTATGATGAATATCCCTCTGAATTCCAACTTGCCTTTTAAGATTCTTAGCTTTTCTAAGTACTTCCTGGCTAGATGACTCCAAGTCATACAGTACCCTTTAATGTCTTGATTATAACTTCCTATTCATCATTCCTTTGTAATAGAAGTCTCTTTTGGCAGCCCCATATCCTTCAGCACTCTTTACCTTTTCCTTTTCTTCCTTATCTGGGATATGATTTTTCCAATTCATGAATAATCAGTTATTTACGTCTGTGAACTTGCTTTACTAATGTTTCTAATTTTGGTGCCACTCACTTTTCAGCTAGATCCTTCAGTGTAATAATTTAAAAATCTGTCCCTCCAACTTTCTCTGTAATCTCTTTTTGGCTGGCAGGCATTGCTCCTGTATTTTCTGTACATTTCTAATCCCTCTACCACCTAGCCCATATACTTCTTTAATTGATTTATTGCTAATAGTGCATATGGATATTTCATCCTCCATAAACAATTTCCTGTGTACCTGTGTTTGTGTCTGCCCAGGTCTGTATTGTTCTTTCTCAATACTCTGTTGATTTGCTTTTGAATGTGCTCCTAATCATCCCTGCCCTCTAAAATCTTCATTTTCTGTGTTTTGGTCTATTTTTTTTTTTTTTACCTGAACAGCTTTTGCTATTATTCTAGTAGATTCATTGTGCACTTTTGTCCTTTCCTCTATTTGAAAGACTCCTGGTAATTCTCATGCAGTTTTTTATGAATGTTTTCAACATATTTTTCCTCTGCACAGCCTCTAGTACTTATAGAAGACACATATGACTTTGCCTTCTTTTTACTGGCTACATCTTTGCCCCTGATTTGATGTAAAGCTTATATCACAAGTCAGTCTAGGGTGGAGTCATCAGCACAGCAGGGGCCTTCCTTCAGCAGGGCTCAGTAAGATAAAATTTTGATGTAGATTCTGTATGATTTCACTTTTGTGTTCTGCCCTTGGAGTTTGATTATTTTAATACCTGGTGTTGGTAATTTTCTTAAAGCTGTAGTAATGAACAGTGTTTGTCTTTTGAATGTATTCATTCAGTTTTATGTAGATTCCCACTAACATAGTGTACACTAAGTATCTAGTAGCTTATGAAGTTTTTGATATTTATCTTGAGATCTAGCACATAATTTTTTAAGTTGATGCATTGTGACTGATTTGTCCCGTAGTGGAAGATTTATATCAGCAAGGAAAAGAGATTAGTAAAGCTGTGAAGAAATTATTCTGTGGTTAAGAGTGGTGAAGAAATGCCTAACCTTTTTGAATGTTTGAAATGTATATGTACTAAAAAAAACATAAGTCCAGAAAGTCAAAATCTGTTAAGTTTGAATGTTATTGAAAAAGTTTGTTACTCATTTATATGTTCAACTGTATTGTGTATGCCCATGCATTATCAATTTACCAAGCCAAGTGGATGATATTCTAAATGTATCCATTTATTATTTGATGATTTATGTTCCAAGGAGTGTCAGTTTTTAATTCATGGATTACACCTGTATGGTTATGCTTTTTTATGTGGCTCATCAGTGCTTTCTCTTTATGTTTCATGTTAGGTGATGGATTTTGAAACATTTCTTAATGCCACTAAACTTGCATCATGAAATGTTTTAGGAACTTAGGGAAGATTATGTAAATTTTTGCCAGGGGTAAAGAATCTGAAAGTTCTTGAAAGGATTGAACATGATGAAGCAAATGTTGCAGTAATAAGCAATAAGACGTAATATTAAACAGAGCAACTAAAAAGAGTACCAAATAAAACTCTAACAGACTGTAGAGGACTTTGCCTTACAAGTTAATATGTATCTCTTTATGCCTATAGAGACAAGAATCAGCACTTCTCACAGAATTCCACAACACTTGAAGGCCTCAACATTAATGGTGAGTAAATGTTTTTGATTGTAATTATACATTATGTCCTGAAGGTGTACATTATTTGTTTTTCAGTTTGATACTCTATCTCATACCAAGATTTATACGTAGTAGAGCATATTGATTATTTTTAATTTGTTTTTCTCAATACATGTTTTCCATTTTCTACTTTAGTTAGTAGTAGTAATGGAATTAGTAGTAACGTTGTTGTTGTTCTTATTTCTTCTTCATCTTCTTCTTCTTATTATTATTATTATTATTATTATTTTTTTTTTTTTTTTTTTTTTTTTTTTTTATACTTTGTCGCTGTCTCCCGCGTTTGCGAGGTAGCGCAAGGAAACAGACGAAAGAAGTGGCCCAACCCCCCCCCATACACATGTACATACACACGTCCACACACGCAAAATATCCATACCTACACAGCTTTCCATGGTTTACCCCAGACGCTTCACATGCCTTGATTCACTCCACTGACAGCACGTCAACCCCTGTATACCACATTGCTCCAATTCACTCTATTCCTTGCCCTCCTTACACCCTCCTGCATGTTCAGGCCCCGATCACACAAAATCTTTTTCACTCCATCTTTCCACCTCCAATTTGGTCTCCCTCTTCTCCTCGTTCCCTCCACCTCCGACACATATATCCTCTTGGTCAATCTTTCCTCACTCATTCTCTCCATGTGCCCAAACCATTTCAAAACACCCTCTTCTGCTCTCTCAACCACGCCCTTTTTATTTCCACACATCTCTCTTACCCTTACGTTACTTACTCGATCAAACCACCTCACACCACACATTGTCCTCAAACATCTCATTTCCAGCACATCCATCCTCCTGCGCACAACTCTATCCATAGCCCACGCCTCGCAACCATACAACATTGTTGGAACCACTATTCCTTCAAACATACCCATTTTTGCTTTCCGAGATAATGTTCTCGACTTCCACACATTTTTCAAGGCTCCCAAAATTTTCGCCCCCTCCCCCACCCTATGATCCACTTCCGCTTCCATGGTTCCATCCGCTGACAGATCCACTCCCAGATATCTAAAACACTTCACTTCCTCCAGTTTTTCTCCATTCAAACTCACCTCCCAATTGACTTGACCCTCAACCCTACTGTACCTAATAACCTTGCTCTTATTCACATTTACTCTTAACTTTCTTCTTCCACACACTTTACCAAACTCAGTCACCAGCTTCTGCAGTTTCTCACATGAATCAGCCACCAGCGCTGTATCATCAGCGAACAACAACTGACTCGCTTCCCAAGCTCTCTCATCCCCAACAGACTTCATACTTGCCCCTCTTTCCAGGACTCTTGCATTTACCTCCCTAACAACCCCATCCATAAACAAATTAAACAACCATGGAGACATCACACACCCCTGCCGCAAACCTACATTATTATTATTATTATTATTATTATTATTATTTTTAATTTTTATTTTGCTTTGTCGCTGTCTCCCGCGTTTGCAAGGTAGCGCAAGGAAACAGACGAAAGAAATGGCCCAACCCACCCCCATACACATGTATATACATACACGTCCACACACGCAAATATATTATTATTATTATTATCATCAAGCATCATTGTCATCATCATCATCATTGTAATTGTGAGGAGTGAGTACTTTCTTACTCAGCTACTTATAGTGCTGACAACTAGATTTTGCCAGGATGGGAGTGGTAGTGTTGCTTGTTGAGTTGTATGTTTCTCTTGGCTATTACTCCTTGACCAAAATTGTTGTTTTTGAGGTTCATTAGGTGTTGACATCAGCCTTGGGTCTAATCTTCTTTTGAATGTTGTTGTAGTCACTCCATGCATATTTCTTAATTCTGTTGGAATTGCATTAAATTCCCTGTCTAAGTTTGCTGGATTTGTTTTTTGTACTATTGTTTTAGTATATTTTCAAGAATAACTGCAGTAAACACTCGATTTGAGGGATTTCGGATTTAATGAACCGGGCAAATGATAATACATTAAGTAATTAAAAAAAGAATTAAAAAAATTAGAAAATCTCAAACGTCTCGCCATGTGCATTTCATATTGCTTTTTTTTTTGTAGTGTTGGGTATACTTGCTTTATTTCAGTTTCAGTCTGCCTCAAGCTACTGTGTGGTCAGGTTGTATACAGAGAATTGTGACTTTGTTTTTATCAAATGATTTTGCAGTCCTTACAACTCTAAATGGCATCAAGTGATAGAGGAGCTAAAAGAAAACATGTGAATTGTAATTGTATTAAGAATGGCCCATAGGTTACATTCTTGACTGAACAGACTTTTGGCATTAACTGACACCCCCTACCCCTGATTAATCTGTTAAATTAGGGGTTTACTGCATTAATGATTTTGTGATTCTAACTCTTCCTTAGTAATATACTTTGAGGTTTAAAACATTATTCTTTATATCATCTGTTTGCTGATCTGTATATATTATTGTGTATATATCTCTCCTTTCTAAACTCCAGAGTTCAAGACAAGTATCTGGCTTAATTTCACATTATGTCTTCTGTTTGCTCTGTCCTCATCATCAATCTGTTTTAAAAGCTTTGTGTTATGATCAGGTCACCCCTTACTTTTTTCTCATGCCATTCACCATGACTGTCACTTTTTATGCCATTACATCTCAAATACACCATTTCTGTTACCCTTCACGTAACAGTGAAGAGTCTTTCCAAGTACTCCATTTCTACTTTTACACCTTTGCCAGTTACCACTTCCCCATCTGTTTTCCTCTTTTCGTCCTTTTTTCATGTTCTTTTCAAGCTATTCATTACCTTCAAGACATTTTTATACTCTCTCTGTAGTCCATTGAATTTGCATCATCCTGTTTCTCGTTGCTCTATTTTTTTTCAATTCTCGATACTTTTATTGATCTCCAGTCACTTTTTCATATACATCTCTCAGTCACCCCAACATTATTCTTGCAGTTTCTGTATATGCACCTCCCTTCTTTAACTACCTGTTTAACTTCCTGACTCCACCACTGGTTGCTCTTTCTCATGTATCCATATTCCGCCTTCTGTGTGCCATCACATCGTATCTGTGTATGTAGGCCAGTATACCAAGCTCCCTCATTACTACCGTGTCATTCTCACTTTATTTCCCTTAATGCTTAACTCAGCATTCTACTAGGCATGCCTCACACCACAGTAACCTTTCATTGGCACACCTGTGAATTAATGCATCTTCCAATAATTCTGGTTGAGCCCCAACGCCACACACATATTTGTCCCTAGGTGTGCTTCTTTCTTAACCCGTGTATTCCTGATCAGTAAACCTCTTTTAGCACACAACTCAACAAGTATTTTCCCTTTTTCATTTGCACCAGGTACCCTATACCCCCTTGTTTTACCCTCAGTAGCCACATCACCTAATGTTGTATTCAGGTCTTCTAGCCATGAATCAATCCCATGCACTCAATCCACTTCCTCTTGAAAGCTTTCCTTTCTTTTGCACTAATCTCTACTAGGTGTACAAATGCTGTCAGTCCCCCACCTTTTGTAGTCTGCTTTCATTGTTTTCCACATCATGGTAAGGACTGTGGATTATTTTGTTTTGTATCAGTAATTTACA